>NC_045446.1:90774232-90857214 GCF_002776525.5 Piliocolobus tephrosceles
CTGCCTACCAGGTTCAAGCGATTCTCCTGCTTCAGCCTCCCAAGTAGCTGGGATTACAGGCGCCCACCACCATGCCTAGCTAATTTTTGCATTTTTAGTAGAGACAGAGTTTCACCATGTTAGTCAAACTGTTCTCAAACTCCTGACCTCAGGTGATCCACCCATCTTGGCCTCCTAAAGTGCTGGGATTACAGCTGTGAGCCACCATGCCCAGCCAAAAGCATCAACTATTGAAGGGTGCAATAGAGACAGATAGTTTATATCTATACCATAGTAAATGCTGAGTTAGAGGTACACGTAGGTATGAAGTGCCTCGTGGACATAAAGTGCACTTGATCTAATGTGGAAGTCCAGTCTCCGGAAAGATGATACTTGAGGCAGGTCTTGCTGGATGAGTGAGAGCTAGCAGGGGAAAGGAGGGCTGCCTAAACAAAGAGCATAGGCATAGTAGGCAAAAGATTGTAATGGTATGCGAGAAGAACTTCAAGCACATTGGTGTTAGTAGAGCATAAAATATGAAGTTCCAAGTGTTGGAGATGAGACGAAAAAAACATGGAAGTGCTACATTTATGGAAAACCTTGCTTGCCTTGCCAAGAGGTTTGAGTTTCATTCTGTGGTTTTGGAAACTGTTTATACAAAGAAATGTAATAGTAAAAACTGTATTTTAAATTAATTATTCTAACTAAAATATGGATAATGAATAGGGAGAAGGAACAAGACCTTAAGGAAGATCACATGGGTGTTAATTAAAACAGTTTAGCTATCTTAAAGCCCTGAATTATTGCAATCATTTTGAAATATAGAGAAGTCTGTTCTGAAGACCAGATGCTTTGGTAGCTCTTGATAGGATCAAATTATAATCAATAGCAGTCTGCTTCTTGAATATTGTATTTACTAAAAAATCCGTTGTGTTATACTAAGTCAATTTCTAAAAAGTGACACTCTGGTCTTATCTTTAATTCACGCTGTAAAATCTGGTGGGTTAGGCCTCTGTTTAGAGAGTTTGATATAAAGAAACCATTCTTATAAATACAAATGGAACTGATTACATATGATGTCTGTCTAGAACCCAATAAAGAAGATAGTGGCATCCGTGAAGATGACATTATAGATGCTTCTAGAAAAGTCTTAAAGAAAATATCAGGTTTCTAGTCAGTAACCATAATTTCTGAATACATTAGCTATTGAGTGTTGCCTGCCCTTAAAATAAAAGCACAAAATTTTCTTTCTGGTTTTCCATGTACAGCATGACTGAGCTCTCAGGAAGAAGACCCTTGGCTCGCTTGGTCACATTCATTAATTGTTATTACCTCATGTCTACAAATAGAATTTGATATACTAAATAATTGAAAAATTCTTCTCTCTGACTAACCTAAATATCTTGGATTCAGTCCATTTCCTCCTGTTGCTTCCTCACTGGAGATGGAGAACAGGTGGTCACCATGTGACACACTTTGATTTTACAAGCAACTAAAAGAACTTGTAAGTTGTTTCCTTCACCTTGGATTTCCCTTTCGGTGCTCATCATATATTCATCAGAATGTCAGAAGTATTTGAATAGTGTCATTTCCATGGAGAGTTGAGGGCTCATTTTATGAGAAATGACAGCATCCTTACTCAGAGAAACACTTAGGGATGTGTGTGTGTGTTTATGTGTGTGTGTCTGTTTCTTTTGAGAAACAGAAAGAATTAGGGCTTTTGAGTCTCAGTGTTTTAAATTTCAGCTTTATGTTATTGTAAGTTAATTTCATTAAATGTTTCCAGTTTGTTGTAGGTTGATGCCAGATCTCATGATATGGAGAGAAAATATTTGAAGTATAGGAAAGAACAAATAGATAATGCTGCTTCTTACCCTTTGCATTAAAATGAACTTTCTAATTATTTTTCAATATTGTTAGTAATAAAATTGATTAAGTTAGGGTAAAATTTTTCTCTGTATTTATTTTGGCAACAATGAATGGCTGAAAAGCCATAAATAAGACTGAAGGTGAGGAGAAACTTAAAATCACAAGTAATTGACAAACAGGACAGATTGTCACCTTATTCAGTTTACTTAACTGAAAGGAAAATTTCAAGTTCAATTTTTTCAACATAAAACTGAATTGCATTTGAATATTTATTTAAATCTATAGAAATTATAATACCTAAAACTTAATTTGTATCAATTGGTGTATTAAGAGTTGGAAGAAAGAATGATAAATTATTAGTAATAATTAATTTTGAGTTTTTGGTGACCACAGAACTAAGCTTTTAGGAATTTTCCTAATTCTAATTGATAAATTCCTTCATAAAGAAGAACCCTATTTCTCAAGTCAAGCAGTAAACAGAATTGATAGAAATATTTATTTTAGGTTTTCTCTACCTCTTTCATAAGTTATTTTCACAACTTAGTTTTTAAGTCTCAAAACTGCAATAAATTCATTGTTAAAGTAATTCTTGAGAAATAATGAATCACCCCATGCCTGAGAATTAATCTCACATTTTACCCACCAATGGCTATCTTATGTTTTCTTTGCAATCCTTTGCAAATGTAAGAAAAGATTAAGCATTGTTTAAGAGTGAGGATTTTTGAATTTTAGACAGGTTGTATTCCAGTGAAAATAAAGTAATAGAAACTTTTCAGTCAGCTATACTTCTACATTTTAAAGAAATATCAGAATGTATTCTGCCAAACAGTTCTTCAGGATATTTGAGTTTAATGGTGTAAGGTATGACCAGCCCTCACTCACGGACTTGGCGTAGTTATAAACATAGTCTTGACTTCCGTGAGCTGTACAAGTGATGACATGGGTAATATCACAAGAGACAAGATAGTGACTTGACTTACAGACTGCATTTTTGCAAGTGTTCTGGTCATGTTTATGTGATGTGACAGAGGGACTTATTGATTATAAAGCCATAGTGAAGGATAACAAAGCATCAGCATTCACTGAGTGCTGAAACTGCACAGTAAAGTAAAATGAAAAGAAAAGGTATATTTTTGTGACTGAAAATTGAGATTCATTAAGTTTGTGGACTAAGCCATGTGACTTGAAAGTAGCTAAGTGGCATCTCTACCACCCAGCCTTCTCTTTCAACTACCAAGCTGACAATTTTTATGATGATGTCCATTATGCACTGGTTATCATGTTTGCCTCACAAGCTGACCATTTTCAATGCCAGCACCTTTTGCTTCTTCTTTCCTTCCTTTAAGCCTTTCATTGCCCTCATCACTTAATGTGAAATTTTGATAATGAAAGTTTATCATTGAAATCTACAACCCAAACTAAAAAGGACAAAGCAGTGCTAAGATAGCTGTTGAAAAGGCAGTAGTAGATATTTTCTACAATTCCCACCTTTCTAACTGTTAATATTGCTACCAATCGATGACCTTATTGCACCTGGGGTCATTTGCCAGCACACAGGGCCGCAGAACCCATGGCCATCCCTGTGAAGTGTTCCTCATGAGAGATGTGCCTAGGAATAGCTTATATACAGGAACACCAGAGAAATAACTGTCTGTGCTTTAAGTAATCAAATTCTTACCTATACTCTACTCAGTTCCAGAATGTTTTCTAAATATACAATCATGTCATCTGCAAACAGGGACAATTTGACTTCCTCTTCTCCTAATCGAATACCCTTTATTTCTTTCTCTTGCCTGATTGCCCTGGCCAGAACTTCCAATACTATGTTGAATAGGAGTGGTGAGAGAGGGCATCCTTGTCTTGTGCCCGTTTTCAAAGGGAATGCTTCCAGTTTTTGCCCATTCGGTATGATATTGGCTGTGGGTTTGTCATAAACAGTGCTTATTATTTTGAGATACGTTCCATCAATACCTAGTTTATTGAGAGTTTTTAATATGAAGCGCTGCTGAATTTTGTCAAAAGCCTTTTCTGCATCTATTGAGATAATCGTGTGGGTTTTGTTGGTTCTGTTTATGTGATGGATTACGTTTATTGATTTGCATATGTTGAACCAGCCCTGCATCCCAGGGATTAAGCCCACTTGATCGTGGTGGGTAAGCTTTTTGATGTGCTGCTGGATTCGGTTTGCCAGTATTTTATTGAGGATTTTCACATCAATGTTCTTCAGGGATATTGGTCTAAAATTCTCTTTTTTTGTTGTGTCTCTGCCAGGCTTTGATATCAGGATGATGCTGGTTTCATAAAATGAGTTAGGGAGGATTCCCTCTTTTTCTATTGATTGGAATATTTCAGAAGGAATGGTACCCCCTCCTCTTTGTACCTCTGGTAGAATTTGGCTGTGAATCCGTCTGGTCCTAGACTGTTTTTGGTTGGTAGGCTATTAATTACTGCCTCAATTTCAGAGCCTGTTATTGATCTATTCAGAGATTCAACTTCTTCCTGGTTTAGTCTTGGGAAGGTGTATATGTCCAGGAATTTATCCATTTCTTCTAGATTTTCTAGTTTGTTTGCCTAGAGGTATTTATAGTATTCTCTGATGGTAGTTTGTATTTCTGTGGGATCAGTGGTGATATCCCCTTTATCATTTTTTATTGTGTCTATTTGATTCTTCTCTCTTTTCTTCTGTATTAGTCTTGCTAGCGGTCTATCAGTTTTGTTGATGATTTCAAAAAACCAGCTCCTGGATTCACTGATTTTTTTGAAGGGTTTTTAGTGTCTCCATCTCCATGATTTTTGCTCTGATCTTAGTTATTTCTTGCCTTTTGCTAGCTTTTGAATGTGTTTGCTCTTGCTTCTCTAGTTCTTTTAATTGTGATATTAGGGTGTCGATTTTAGATCTTTCCTGCTTTCTCTTGTGGGCATTTAGTGCTATAAATTTCCCTCTACACACTGCTTTATCTTTGTTCTCATTGGTTTCGAAGAACATCTTTATTTCTGCCTTCATTTCGTTATTTACTCAGTAGTCATTCAGGAGCAGGTTGTCCAGTTTCCGTGTTGTTTTGAGTGAGCTTCTTAATTCAGAGTTCTAATTTGATTGCACTGTGGTCTGAGAAACGGTTTGTTGTGATTTCTGTTCTTTTACATTTGCTGAAGTGTGCTTTACTTCCAATTTTGTGGTCAATTTTAGAATAAGTGCAATCTGGTGCTGAGAAGATTGTATATTCTGTTGATTTGGGTGGAGAGTTCTGTAGATGTCTCTTAGGTCTGCTTGGTGAAGAGCTGAGTTCAAGTCCTGGATATCCTTTTTACCCTTCTGTCTCCTTCATCTGTCTAATATTGACAGTGGGGTGTTAAACTCTCCCATTATTATTGTGTGAGAGTCTAAGTCTCTTTGTAGGTCTCTAAGGACTTGCTTTATGAATCTGGGTGCTCCTGTATTGGGTACATATATATTTAGGATAGTTAGCTCTTCTTGTTGAATTAATCCCTTTAGCATTATGTAATGGCCTTCTTTGTCTGTTTTGATATTTGGTGGTTTAAAGTCTGTTTTATCAGAGACTAGGATTGCAGCCCCTGCGCCGCTCCCCCCCCTTTTTTTTTTTTTTTTTGCTTCTATTAGCTTGGTAGATCTTCCTCCATCCCTTTATTTTGAGCCTATGTGTGTCTTTACACATGAGATGGAGCTCCTGAATACAGCACACTGATAGGTCTTGACTCTGTATCCAATTTGCAGTCTGTGTCTTTTAACTGGGGCATTTAGCCCATTTACATTTAAGGTTAATATTGTTATGTGTTAATTTGATCCTGTCGTTATGATGTTAGCTGGTTATTTTGCCCATTAATTGATGCAGTTTCTCCATAGCATTGATGGTCTTTACAATTTGGCATGTTTTTAGAGTGACTGGTACCGGTTGTTTCTTTCCATATTTAGTGCTTCCTTAAGGAGCTCTTGTAAGGCAGGCCTGGTGGTGACAAAATCTCTCAGCGTTTGCCTGTCTGTAAAGGATTTTTATTTCTCCTCCGCCTATGAGGCTTAATTTGGCTGGATATGAAATACTGGGTTGAAAATTCTTTTCTTTAAGAATGTTGAGTATTGGCCCCCACTCTCTTCTGGCTTGTAGAGTTTCTGCCGAGAAATCCACTGTTAGTCTGATGGGCTTTCCTTTGCTGGTAACCCGACCTTTCTCTCTGGCTGCCCTTAACATTTTTTCCTTCATTTCAACCTTGTTGAATCTGACAATTATGTGTCTTGGGGTTGCTCTTCTTGAGGAGTATCTTTGTAGTGTTCTCTGTATTTCCTGAATTTGAATGTTGGCCTGCCTCTTCAATGTTGGGGAAGTTTTCCTGGATAATATCCTGAAGAGCGTTTTCCAACTTGGTTCCATTCTCCCCATCACTTTCAGTATGCCAATCAAACATAGGTTTGGTCTTTTCACATAGTACCATATTTCTTGGAGACTTTGTTCATTTCTTTTCACTCTTTTTTCTCTAAACTTGTCTTCTCTCTTTGTTTCATTAATTTGATCTTCAATCACTGATACGCTTTCTTCCACTTGATGGAATTGGCTATTGAAGCTTGTGTATGCGTCACGAAGTTCTTGCACCATGGTTTTCAGCTCCATCAGGTCATTTAAGGTCTTCTCTACGCTGTTTATTCTAGTTAGCCATTTGTCTAACCCTTTTTCAAAGTTTTTAGCTTCCTTGTGATGGGTTAGAACATGCTCCTTTAGCTCGGAGAAGTTTGTTGTTACTGATCTTCTGAAGTCTACTTCTGTCTACTCGTCAAAGTCATTCTCCTTCTAGCTTTGTTCCATTACTGGTGAGGAACTACGATCCTTTGGAGGACAAGAGGCAGTCTGGTGTTTAGTATTTTCAGCTTTTCTGCTCTGGTTTTTCCCATCTTTGTGGTTTTATCTACATTTGGTCTTTGATGTTGGTGACCTACACATGGGGTTTTGGTGTAGATGTACTTTTTGTTGATGTTGATGCTATTCCTTTCCGTTCATTAGTTTTCCTTCTAACAGCCAGGTCCCTCAGCTGCAGGTCTGTTGGAGTTTGCTGGAGGTACACTCCAGTCCCTGTTTTTGTCTGGGTATTACCAGCGGAGGCAGCAGAATAGCAAACATTCCAGAACAGCAAATACTGCTGCCTGATCCTTCCTCTGGAAGCTTTGTCCCAGAGGGGCACCTGCCTCTATGAGGTGTCTGTCGGCCCCTACTGGGAGTTGTCTTCCAATTAGGCAACACGGGAGTCAGAGACCCACTTGAGGGAGGCAGCCTGCCTGTTCTCAGAGCTCAAACGCCACTCTGGGAGAACCACAGCTTTCTTCACCATTGTCAGACAGGGACATTGAAGTCTGCAGAAGTTGTCTCCTGCCTTTTTTTCAGCCATGTCCTGCCCATAGATGTGGAATCTATAGAGGCAGTAGGTCTTGCTGATCTGCGGTTCGAGCTTCGTTGTTTACTTTTTGTTATACTTTGTTTACTTACGCAAGTCTCAGCAATTGTGGATGCCCCTTCCCCAGCCAGGCGGCCACCCCACGGTTCGATCTCAGAGGGCTGTGCTAGCAGTGCGCAAGGCTCCATGGGTGTGGGACCTGCCGAGCCAGGCACGGTAGAGAATCTCTTTTTCTGCTGGTTGCTAAAACCTTGGGAAAAGCACAGTATTTGGGCAGAAGTGTCCCATTTTTCCAGATACAATCTGTCATGACTTCCCTTGGCTAGGAAAGGGAAATCCCCTGACCCCTTGCACTTACTGGGTGAGGTGATGCCCCACCCTGCTTTGGCTCACTCTCCGTGGGCTGCACCCACTGTCCGACCAGTCCCAATGAGATGAACCAGGTACCTCTGTTGGAAATGCAGAAATCACCTGTCTTCTGCATCGATCCCACTGGGAACTGCAGACCAGAGCTCTTCCTATTTGGCCATCTTGGAACAGACCCTCTTTTTTCTTTTTTAATAAAACTAGCAGAAAAGGGGATTCCATAAGCAGATATTCAGTCAAAGGCAGTTCCTGGAATTGGCTCATGTGGCTAATTCTGTAACGTTGACCAAAACACTTTAACCCTTTGAAGAATGGGGCAGTCATTTTTCCTTTAAATATTAAAACTAAGCAGTTGTGCTGTTTAATGCTGATTTTGAGAAATGTGTTGTGTTTTAGTCTAGATTCCGTCCTCTTGCTGACTGAGTGGCCTATAATTAATATCCATGAACCTCATTTTTCCACTCTTTAAGATGGGAGTCAGTTTAAGCATAATCTTCCAGAAATCCTTATTGATAGGAAAATATATAAAATTGGATCAAGAGAATAAGATTGTGAATGAGCCTGCAAAGCTCTTGAAAATGTTTTATTTTTCTTATCGTAAAATCATGGAGATAACACACTCAATAAAGATGTTAACTTTCATATACATCTTAGGACTATTTATATTGGTATTGAGCCCAGTTTATGTCCTTCAGGGCTCTTTGGTCTTGCTCAGTAGAACACCCTGAACTAGGAGTATCATATCTTATCCCTTTCACATGCTCAAGGCCTGGCTCCAGTGCAGACTCCTGCTGCAGTGGGAACCGCAGCATGTATGGTGCAGAGGCTTCAGGGCACATTGGCTCCTCCCATCACATCTAGACCATGGATGGAGTACTGTACTGTCACCTCTGGGCTCTGGTGTCTCCCATGACTGCTAGTGGGGCCAGGTGACACTGAAAGGCAGGAGAGTTCTTGTTCCATGCGGTGAATTTTGATCAATTATGAGAAGGAACTGGCAGATAAACTTGCTTCTTGCTTACTTACCCAGTGAACAGCCCCAAGGTGTGTTGGTTTTGGACAGCATGAATGGAGATGTGCCACAGAGGTAGAATAGCTAGCTGGCTGGCTCCTCATGCTGCTGTGGCCAGCTCAGCTGAGACCACTTGTATTTACCTTCCTTCCTTGTCTCACATCTCTATTCCTCAGTCTTGCTGTCCAAGATGCGTGCGCGCGCGTGCACGCACACACACACACACACACACACACACACACACACACACCAAGCTTTAGCAGGCAAGCTTTGCCTCAGGCAATGTTTTCTTGGAAATTTGAACTAAAGCAGTATTATATGTAATATAATATAAAAGTTTAATTTCTACTGCTATTGTTTTTACCTTAGGAATGAGAAAAAAATTACATCTGTTAGTTTTAGTCAGATCCAGTACTTGTTATAAGTGGTCTAAGTAGTCTTTGTTTTGCCTAGTATTTTATCAGTTCATATTTGTTCATCCAAGTTCTTTGTCATCCTAGAAGAGCAGAGAAATCCAAATGCTTGGCATGGAAAAAGGCTTCAGTAACTTTAATTAGGAAATCTTCACAT
The DNA here is from genome assembly GCF_002776525.5 of Piliocolobus tephrosceles. Classification (NCBI taxonomy): domain Eukaryota; kingdom Metazoa; phylum Chordata; class Mammalia; order Primates; family Cercopithecidae; genus Piliocolobus; species Piliocolobus tephrosceles. The sequence continues at coordinate 90,783,426 of NC_045446.1, forward strand.
TCACCCAGGGTGATTTTCCAAATATCTTGTCTGGTATGCAGAGTTATGTAACCCTAGTTTTATTCCTAACTTGGTGTCAGAGTCATCAGCTTGTAGCCACTCCACACACTGTCTGCCTACTAATTCCAGTCTTCCTTATCTTCCCATAGCTACAGGAAGAGATTGACAATTGGATGCTGTATTAGTCAGGGTTCTCTTAGAGGGACAGAATATTTACATATATATATATATGTAAAGGGAAGTTTATTAAGTATTAACTTACATGATCACAAGATCCCACAGTAGGCTCTCTGCAAGCTAAGGAGGAAGGATAGTCAGCCTGAGTCTCAAAACTGAAGAACTTGGAGCCCGATGCTTGAGGGCAGGAGGCATCCAGCATGGGAGAAAGATGTAGGCTGGGAGGCTAGGCTTGTCTCTCCTTTTCACATTGTTCTGCCTGCTTTATATTCACTGGAAGCTGATTAGACTGTGCCCACCAGTTTAAGGGTGGATCTGCCCACTGACTCAAATGTTCATCTCTTTTGGCAACACCTACACAGACAGACCCAGGATTAATACTTTGTATCCTTCAATCTAATCAAGTTGACACTTAGTGTTAACCATCGCAGATGCTGTCATATGCTCTCAACATCATTCTCTTTCTCTCACAAGGTTTAAAGCACCATTACAAATACCCAACACCCCCTCTACTTCCTACTTTTCCTCTCTCATCTCCTTTTTTTTTTTTTTTTTTGAGACGGAGTCTCGCTCTGTCGCCCAGAATGGAGTGCAGTGGCTGGATCTCAGCTCGCTGCAAGCTCCGCCTCCTGGGTTCACGGTTGTTTTTTTTTGAGATGGAGTCTTGCTTTCTCACCCAGGCTGAAGTACGGTGATGTGATCTCTACTCACTGCAACCTCTGCCTTCCAGATTCAAGCGATTCTCCTGTCTCAGCCTCCCAAGTAGCTGGAATTACAGGTGCCTGCCACCATACCCAGCTAATTTTTGTATTTTTAGTAGAGACGGGGTTTCGCCATGTTGACCAAGCTGGTCTCGAACTCCTGACCTCAGATGATCCACTCACCTCAGCCTCCCAAAATCCTGGGGTTACAGGCATGAGCCACTGTGCCCGGCCTCTCATCCCCTCTTTCCTTAATCTCTTTCTTTGTTCACTTTTCTTTCTTTCTTCTCTCTCTTCTTTCCTTTGTCCTGTTTCTCCTTCATCTCCCACCTCACCTCTCCACTTTTTTTTTTTTTTTTTGAGGAAATGAAGTGCTGTAGTTTTAATCTGTTGCTTCCTCAGATTGCATTTTACTTTGCAAGGAACATGGAACTGGGAACTAGACGAATTTAATTTTGATTATCTGCCGCGCCTGTCATAGCTCTATGACCTTGCTCAGATTACTTCTCTCTTCCTTGATAATATTTTCATGCTCATAAAATGAGGATTTATTATTCTTACCTTGTAGAATTTGTATGTGGAGTTCTGGTATGCAAAGTACTTTACAACCACTGTTAATTGTTCTCCTGGTCTTGGTCAGCACTGAGCATCAGTACCAATCACAAAATGGGTATTTACTAAAAGGTCAAGTTAATGAATTAATTAATAAAAATCTACTTGTGAGCCAGGTGTCAGCATACCCTCAGGAAACTTTCTCTTCTCTCCATTCTAAGTTTTGTTCATTCTCACCAATTTTTCGACTTTTGTGTTTCTCCTCCTCTCTTGCTATCCCATCTCCATTTTTTATCCTTTTCTTCTCATTTTTAAAACAGAATCCAATTATTGAAGAATTTAACAATGCCTAAAATTGAAAAAGGAAAGTGAATATATTATTTAGAAAAGTGAAGATAAATGTGAATCAGTAGCTTAAAAATTCACAAGTATTTGCCTTCAGGTATCAGAATGTTGGAATAGAGATAGAGCAGAGAGCTGGGTTAATTTATAATTTATATGCCTTCACATATGATTAGGTTGTTGAAAACTGTGTGTGTCTTTAATAATTAACTTCCACCTATGGAAGATGAATATTTAGCATCCTTACAGTACCACAACCACTACTACTTCAAACATATTTCCCTTCCTGCTACCTTCCAAATATATATCATTTGATTACATTTTTAAAAAGATCAATGCTCGTTGTTCACATAACAATAAATTATGGTTCATAGGTGAACCATATCAGATTCTATGATTACTTTTTTTGCATAAGTTTTTTTCTTGGTGTCAATAATTGTCTTACTTTCAAATTTTGCTTAATTTTCTGTTTCCAAGTACAAGGATGTAATTACAAAACAAATCTTGGGCCGGATGCAGTGGCTCACACCTGTAATCCTACCACTTAGGGAGCTCGAGGTGGGTGGTTCACTTGAGGCCACGAATTTGAGACCAGCCTGGCCAACGTAGCAAAACCCTGTCTCTACTAAAGATACCAAAATTAGCTGGGCATGGTGGTGCATGCCTGTGGTCCCAGCTACTCAGGAGGCTGAGGCACAGGAATTGTTTGACTTCTGAAGTGGAAGCTGCAGTTAGCCCAGATGTTGCCACTACACTCTGACCAGGGTGATAGCCTTAATATGTTTAAACATATCACATAAAACCTTCTCCATTCCGTTTGTTTAGAGACATTTCTCCTGTAACTCTCATCTTAGCTGGTTGCTTTAAAGTTCAAAGCCTTACTTGTCCATCTAATTTTCTGGAAGATCATATTACCATTGTTTTGGGAGTTCCCTGTGACTCTAAACTGAAAAAACTCTGGTTTTTTCAGATCTTGTGCCCAACTTCCTTGATTTAGTCCCTCATGTGAGCAAAGCACACCCCTCAGTTTTCTCCTGAGAAGTGGTACAGAAGCAGTAGAATTTTTGAGACCTTACACATTTGTAAATATTTTTATTCTACCCTCAACCTGGAATGATAATTTAACTAGAAATAGAAAGCTAGGTTTGAATGAATTAGTCCTCAGAAATTTGAAGGCTATGGATTTTGATTTAATGCTTCTTTTATGCTGTTGAAGATGCATTATTGTTCTGATTTCAGATGATTTTTATGTAAACTCCATTTTCGTATGGGTTGCTTTTAGGTTTTCATTTTATCGATGTTTTTTAAACCTTTTATGATGATATGCCTTTTGTTTATTTTCTCATTCATTGCACAGTGTACATATTGGGTCATTTTAATATGGAAACTTTAAAAAAATTCATTCTGGAAATTTTCCTGAAAATTTTTTTTTTGGCAATTCTCATCTCTCATTCAGCAGTTCTATTAATCAGATGGGTTTCTGATATTCTTCATGTTTTAAAACTCTATTTTCTGATTTTAATAGCCCTCTTCCCTATTTATATTTAATTTCTGGAAATTATGTTGTTTGATGTATCTATTTGTTTTAAATTTTTCTACCCAGAACTGTGTTTTGAGATCCATCAACATTTAATATTTCTCTCTAACTTCCATGTAGCATTCCATGGTACACATCTAAAACATTTTATGTGCCTTCTAACAAATACCCCAGCTCCTTTTCTGTTCCCACAGATAACACCTTAATGAACATCCTCATTCATGTTTGCTGTGGACGTTTCTGTTAGCATCTCATTGAGAGATACACCCAGAAGTTGGTTCTTAGGACACATATACATGTCCCTTAGTAGTGCAAAGTTTCTCTATAAAAGGGCTTCACCCCTGTACAATCCCATCAGTAGTACATAAGGGTTCCTGTGTCTCCACATGCTCTTAGCACATGGCATCATTCAACTTTCTAACTCATATAGCATCCAATTGATAAAATGTAATATATAATGGATTTAATTTGCTTGTCTCCAATAATGAATGAGTTTGAACAACTCTTCATATGTGTGTTACACTTTGGGTTTCCTCTTTTGTGTATTATCCCTTCATATCCTTGACATGCATTATCTGCTTGCTTCTTTCTGTCCAGTTTGTAGGAGTTCCTTGTAAATGCAAATGTGAATCCTTTGGTTCCTAAGAGTTTGATCACCTGGTGGTGGTGGCAATGATGTAACTGGGAAAGCAAGAGATATGGTGAATTATAATGGTACAACCCTCTGGAAAGAAGCCATATTGGGATGTCTGGATTTCAGCAGATTGTGGATGGGGGAGTTGGTGGAGAATGGGTTGGAGAGATTAAGAGTTGTTGGGTGGAATCACCCAGAGGAGAGACATTGCTGTGCAAGCCACACCAATATTCTCACCAAATTGAGCTTCTGGATGCCAAGATCCCTTGGGCCCCGGGTAATGCCTAGATAACATGGGGTGGACTGTGCTAGCAACTGGCCCTTTTGGGAGTCAGAGGTGGTGATGCTGCTGTGGGCTGCCACTCTAGGCAAGGAGTACATCCCACCATCAGAGGAAGAAGAAGTGTAATTAGGGGTGGTAGCTGGAGCTACCTCTAATCCTCTTATGTATTTTCAGGGCCTAGCACCATGATAATTTATAAGAATTCCTCATGTTTTTGGAATACAAACAGCTATTGGTTTTTATTATTACTTAAGTTGAAGGATTTCTCAAAATAGTGCTTTTTTAGATAATGGCTATACTAACATGATAACATAAATAGTTGGTTGGGAAATTTCACAATATCCTATGTGGCAATTAATAATATTGAGACTTGAAAATATCATGAATCAATATTAATTATATTTTCTTTTACTACAAAGAAATGTAGAAATATTCACTTACTTTTTAAAACTTATAGTAACATTAAAATGAAGGTTGCTAATTAAAATATTTAAACAAAGCTTTCTAGTTGTCTTTTATAGAAAAATGTGGTTAGATAACGTTTTCATAATTTATTTCTACTTACGATTAAGTATGGTAAAGTCTGTTCTTCATCTTTGGTACTTGCTTATGGTCAGTGGAAGACATTGGATTGGCATCTTTTAAAACAATAGTGTGTATTCTGGGCTTTTAGTGTACCCATCACCTGAATAGTGTTCACTGTACCCAACAGGTAATATTTCATCCTTCACCCGCCTCCCACTGTTTGGAGTCTCCAGTGTCTATTATCCCACTCTGTATATTCATGTGTACCCATTTTTTAAATTTTACTTATAAGTTAGAACATACAGTTTTTGGCTGTTGCTGAGTCATTTTTCTTAGGCTAATGGCCCCCATTTCCATCCATGTTGCTGCAAGAGACATGTTTCATTCTTCTTTATGTCTGAGTAGTTTCAGTATTCCATGGTGTATATATATCACATCTTAAAAAGCCAGTTATCCATCGATGGGCATTTAGGTTGATTCCATGAGTTTGCTATTGTGAATGCTGCTGTAATATGAGTGTAGGTAACTATTCGATCTAATGATTTCTCTCCCTTTGGGTAACCCCACCCAATACTGAGATTGCTAGGTAAAATGGTAGCTCTATTGTTAGTTCTTTGCAAAACCTCCATACTGTTTTCCATAGAAATAATTTATATTTCCACCAACAGTGTATAATCATTCCCTTTTCTCTGCAGCCTCGCCAGCATCTGTGGTTTTCTGACCAACAATTCTGACTGATGTGAGATGGTATCTCACTGTGGTTTTAATTTGCATCTCTCTGATGATTAGTGACATTGAGCATTTTTTCATATGTTAGCTGCTTGTGTGTCTTCTTTTGAGAAATGTCTATTCATGTCTTCCTAGTTTTGCATAGGGTTATTTGTCTTTTTCTTGTGGAGTTGATTGAATTTCTTGTAGATTATGTATATTAGCCCTTTGTTGGATGGATTGTTTGCAAATTCTTTCTCGCATTCTGTAGGTCGTCTCTTTACTTGTTGATTATTTCTTTCGCTGTTCAGAACTTTTTAGTTTAATTAAGTTATATTTGTCTTGTTTTGTTTTTGTTGCATTTGCTTTTGAGGTTTTAGTCATAAGTTCTTTCCGTAAGCTAGAGTTTTTCCTAGTTTTTTTTCTAGGATTTTTTTTTTTTTTTTTTTGCGGGGTTTCAGAGTTTCACCCTTATTGCCCAGGCTGGAGTGCAGTGGTGTGATCTTGGCTCACTGCAACCTCCGCCTCCAGGGTTCAAGCCATTCTCCTACCTCAGCCTCCCAAATAGCTAGACCTCCCAAGTACCCGTCACCATGCCCAGTTAATTTTTGTATTTTTACTAGAGATGGGGTTTCATCATGTTGGCCAGGCTGATCTCGAAGTCCTGACCTCAGGTGATCCACCAGCCTTGGCCTCCCAAAGTGCTGGGATTACAGGCATAAGCCACCGGCACCCGGCCTTCTAGGATTTTTATAGTTTCAGATCTTACCTTGAAGTCTTTAAACCATCTTGAGTTAATTTTTGTATATGGTGAGAGAAGAGATTGGGGTCCAGTTTCACCCTTCTGCATATGGCTGTCCAATTTTCCAGCATCATTTATTGAATAGGGTGTCCTTTCCCCATTATGTATTTTTGTCAGCTTTTTCAAAGATCAGTTAGTTATAAGAGGGTGTATTAATATATTTTTATCTTTGTGATATGCCTAAGGTCTTATAAATATTTGACATTTTAAAAATTAATACAAACCACAATTTTAAGAGTAAAGTTGACTCTTGGAGTTTGTGCTACAGTAGTTTCCTTCCATTCCTCATTTGAGTGTATAAAATGTACATGTGGCCTGACCATGGTTAGTAAGTAATAATGTGAGCACTATGCCCAAAATAAATGCAGTGTAGATTAGAAAGCCAGCTGATTGCAGCCCCAAATGTAGCTTACTTTTCACCAGCTAGAATTGGGTCTGAGAACTAATTCACCATTTTTGAGGATATATTTTATTTAGTCAGTAGTTGCCTTCTGTCTCTGTGTCTCCTTTCTCTGTCTCGCCATCTTTATCTGCATAGACATATAGTAAGTAATGGCAGCAACCATGATACTAAAAACAGTACTACGCTTTATCTTTATCTTTTATCTTTTATCTTTTATCTTTTATCATTTACCTTCTAGAACACCCACTTCTACCTCACTCTTCATCTTTTTTTCCATCAAGATTATTATTTTATTGTGGCTTTATTTTAAATGATTACTTAATTTAAATGCACTTATGTGGACTGACAGAAAACGTCCCATTACATGATATGAAGTCTCTATATTTTAGTAATGCCATATCAATAAGAAAACAGTGATCACGAACAGCATTTAGGAACAATTCATGAGTTTTTTTCCCCTTCCTTTAGCAGCACTGATCTCAGAGAAAATTCTTAGTTTGATGTCCACAACAAGTAACACAAGAGACAAGAGGTAGCTATATGGGGTTACGTTACTAAGTCCAAATAAGACTTGGCTTACATGAGCAGTAAATCATGGCTTTTGGAGGAGATGTGAGTTGCAAGGTAAAGTGCTTTTTGTTTTCTAGAGCATGCTTCCCTAGATTATAGCTGTCCTTCATGTGGCCTAGTCTTTTATCGCAGCTCTTTAATTTTATGCTTAAACTGAATGTGCTTTTGTTATCTACATCATTGGAACCTTAGAGATCTTTTTTTTTCTGGCCTGGTGGTGTGAAGGGGCAGGGTTTGAATAAGAGTCCAGGAAGTGGTTCTCAGAATGATTTCTGTATTGCCAGAAATGCTGATGTATTGGCCCCAAATTAACATTTCCAAAAATGTCACCCTACACAAACTGAAAACAAAGATACAAGTGTCGTCACCACAGCTGTGCACTCTCTTCCTGAAACCAGTTTCTTCCTCTTCTGTGGAAAGTGAGAAATTTTAAGCATCTATTTAAAGATGAAAGGGAGTCAGTTTTCTGTACTGTACTGTAACCCAGCTGGTTGCTCACTTAGTGGATTTGAGTTAGGACTATTTGTACAGATTTGTCCCTTGTACCATGGATAACAGTTTGTTGAACAAATAGAATGTCTGTGAGGGTCTGTGGTGGCCACTATTATAAGAAGAAGAATTTCACTTATTAAATATTTATTGAGTATTCATTAGGTATTCCATTTTAAGGTAGATGGGGGTGTATACATAAAATCTCTGCTGTAAGTAGAACATGAACCATATTAGAGACCCATATATATATAACTACGTGAACATTCAAAAGGGAGAGAGTTGAAAGAAGGGAATTATGAATGGCATTTATTTGAGCTGAATGCTAAAAGTAGATATAATTTGAATGTGTGGAAATTGGAAGGAATGAGCATTTATGTCAGAGGGAATGACCTAGAGAGAGAAAAGAAAAAAGGATCATGGATAGGGAGCTAGTGAGAAAGAACTTTAGAAAGGTATGTTGCAGGGTAGTTGTGGGCATGAAGTGCCAGATTAAAAAGTAACATCCACCAAGCACAAGATGGGAAATTCACCAGGGTATCTGCTCCAACAGTGAGTGGAGAGGACTAGCCTCTCTATCCTGAACCCTGGGCCTCTCGTTTCCTTTGGGTCAGCTATTTCATATTTTGTAATGTGAGTTTCTTAACACACCTTTTGTGATGGAATCCTACTCATTTTCCAGTTGTGTTTATCTTAGTAGGACCACATTTTCTCCTTAGGTAGTAAGAATTATTTGAATAGTTGGATTTATTCCCTTCCCCCATTTATAGATGGTAATACTTTAATGTACAAACATCTCAGTACTTCTTACATGGTCTAAAAGTGATGTGAACTCTTAAAGCAGAACCTTACTTACTCTTCCTTTTCAGCTCAGTTTTACCAGCTCACTTTCTAAAATTCCACACATGGAAAGGATTATGATGGGTGCTTGGAAGTATAACCGAGAAGAAAGTTAAGAGTGCCAATGGATCAAAATAGCATTTTCTAGATAGATAAACCTGAATCTGACAACCTCAGAATAGCAGGAAAATCCCTTAAGCTGGAAGATTTTCCTTCTCTTTAATTAGGTCCAGTTAGGTTCAAAACCTTAATTACTTCTACACTTGACAAAAACTGCAATTACTTCTGCACCAATCTAATACTTCCCTCTCTCCTTTTTTCCCTTCCTCTATCCACCCAATCTATTCATTGATTATTTTTAAGTAACCTCTTCTGGGTATTTATGCAAGTAATGAAGCAAAGCATTATGTGTTACAAACACATAATGAACTTGTTTTAAAACAAAATCAGTTCCAGAATCTCTGGAAGGAGAAAAATAGGAATCTGCATTCTGAACATGCTTATAAACACCTAATTTAGGTGATCCAGAGGTCGCAGTTTCAGAGACACTGAAATAAAGGAATATTACTTCTTTGGCCAATGAAATTTATGATTGTAGTTACTTAGTATTTGTTTCATATGGACTTATAAATGGAAAAGACTTATCCGGTGGATACAATATTTATATCTGTAGAAGATTATATGCCCAGGTATGTCCTCTTCCCTTCAGTGTTTCATTCAATTGCATTTCTACGGAAGCATGCCATAGGATAAAAGGTAAAGTTACTCCCTTCTCGCTATTCCTCTTCCCAGTTGCTCCCCAAAACTCCAACATATCAGGAACAAAAGTCAGCTATTAGAGTTATGTTCAGAGTTTATGGTACAGAGTTTTTAATCCTTTTGATTTATTTGAGTTTGAATTTTCTTATTTAATTATTTGGAACTACCAGCATTTAAAAATCTTTTTCTCCACGTCAAGAATGAGTCATTTGATATTTCAGGTGGCTTCTGTGGCTGAGAAATAATATGATTCTGTGAAAAGATTCCATGTGACTGGTTCTCCAGACATTATATATTGACTCATCTTAATCAGCAAAAAGCCTAAGAAAGACATTTTTCTCTTGGTCACATCTCAGACCTACTGGATCAGAATGTATTGTTAAGAGTCAGTTATAGCGCTCTTGGTGGGACTCGCTGTAGCCAGCCTGGCCCCTACCCATACTACAGTTCCATTTGCTCCAAAGGAGATGTGACTTGCCTTTTTTGTTTATACATGTATTTCTCACTGCAAGATGGAAAGCTTCGTTGAGAGCAGAGTACATACTGAAATGGCTTGTTTCACTTCCATCTTCCTATTTTTACTAAATTAAGGTTTTACACATAGTTGGGACTGACTATCTTTATTAAATAATTATATGGGACTTTGATGGGAATGGTGAAAATCAGTGTTTTCTGGATGCTCTGAATTATTTTTTGTTGTTATTGCTCTCTTTTAGGATGGAAAGAAGAAGTTTGACAAAGAAAGTGAAAAATATTATTCTATCCTTGAAAAGCATTTAAATTTGTCTGCAAAGAAAAAGGAGTCTCATTTACAAGAGGTAAGCTTTTCCAACTGAAATAATGGAAAAGGCATTAAGTCATATAAAGTCAAAATTTCCGAAGGTAAAATTATCTCAAAATCTGCTACTATTTAATAAAATAATTATGATAGCAATAGCCGAATTAATTGAGAACTTACTATGGACGATACTTTAAACACATTGTAACTGTTCCAAGTGAAGGATTAATATCTCTTTCAACAATGAGAAAGGTTGAAACAAGATCTTTTCCTTTTTCTTCTTTTTGAACATTTTTAAAGGGACAGGACCTATTAAATTCATGTTATGGCCTTCATATTAAATTTAAAATACCTGTGACATTCATTTTAAAGCTTTGCTTCAGCATTGGGAGAAAGATAGATACACAGCTACATGTTTTGTTTTGTTTTGTTTTATTTTATTTTTGAGATGGAGTTTGGCTGTGTCGCCCAGGCTGAAGTGCAGTGGCGTGCTGTCAGCTCACTGCAACCTCTGCCGCCCCGGTTCAAACAGTTCTTGTGCTGCAGCCTCCTGAGTAGCTGAGATTACAGGCACATGCCATAATGCCCAGCTACTTTTTGTATTTTTAATAGAGACAGGGTTTCACCATGTTGGTCAGGCTGATCTTGAACTCCTGACCTCAAGTGATCTGCCTGCCTCGGCCTCCCAAAATGCTGGGATCATAGGCATGAACCACTGTGCCCAGCTGCTACATGTTTTTAAATCTCAATTATTTTATATAAATTTTCCTTAAGAACAAATGGCCGGGCGCGGTGGCTCAAGCCTGTAATCCCAGCACTTTGGGAGGCCGAGACGGGCGGATCACGAGGTCAGGAGATCGAGACCATCCTGGCTAACACGGTGAAACCCCGTCTCTACTAAAAAATACAAAAAACTAGCTGGGCGATTTGGCGGGCGCCTGTAGTCCCAGCTACTCGGGAGGCTGAGGCAGGAGAATGGCCTAAACCTAGGAGGCGGAGCTTGCAGTGAGCTGAGATCCGGCCATTGCACTCCAGCCTGGGCGGCAGAGCGAGACTCCGTCTCAAAAAAAAAAAAAAAAAAAAAAAGAACAAATGAATAAATATTTTGCTCACATCTACACATCTAAGCAGTTTGTTTCTTCCCTCTGTCCGAAATATATTTTATTCTTCCCATTGGTGGTGTTTTAACTATAATTCATAAAATAAAGGCTAGTTCTTTTACTAAGGAATAATGTAGTTCCAATTTCAGTGTCAAAGTATGTCCAATAAATAAATAAATAAATAACCAGACTCCCTTGCCATTGTTACCTCGAGAACAAAAACAAAAAAATGTGAAGCAGCCATCATTTCTCCTCTGTCTCCTGGTGTACACTGAAGTGAACACCATTAGTAGGGTGTTGTTGGGTAGCTCACCCGCAGCTCACCACTGTTGCCTAAAAAGTGATCAGGAACCACATGCAGTGTTCTTTAGTCTCTTCCTCCTCTCTCTTCACTTACAGATATTGTAGTCCAGAGCCTCTTTCCTGATCCTTCTGGAGGAAAACCTCCTCCCTTCCCGAACTGCTTTTCAAGTTCAACCTGTTCTTCAGCTTTCTTTACTCCTTTTCTTATTTCTCCTACCTCTGAGTTCAACCAGAAGGCATGCTTGACAACTCAGAGTACCACAAAGTTGCTACAGCCTCAAAAAGAAATAAGAGTGTGATTTTGGCATCTGATTCCCTTTTTTTCCAACAAGCATATGTTCTCATCGACAGTATCAAATTTCTTTATTTAAAGATATTAAATAGATAAACTTCAACATTGGGAAGTTTTGTTTTGCTTAATATTAATATATGACTTCATCAGTATGCTTTCTGTTATTAACACATACTATTAAAAATGGTATAATTTAATATATAATTGTGTGCTTGTAGAAAGATTTTGATACTAAACTGATGGAAGACAATCTGCCATTAAGAAAAACTAGATTTCTATTTTAAATTTCTTGGACCTATTTAACCTTACTGTATTTGGTACTGCTGGCTGTAATTTAATACTGTGTTTACATGTATCAAATGTCTTCAATGATCATGTTAAGACCAAATGTCTTAATACCTTGCACTAGAATAAACCTAAGAGAGAAGGGGGTTATGGTATGAATGTGGATGTAGTCATGTAGAGAGACACTCATCTAATTATCACCAGTACATCATCATCTACCATGCCCAGGGCTATGGCCAGGCACCTTTTTACAAATTGACTAAGGGAAAATTAAGCGTGGTCTTTAGAGACTCTAAAGAACTTTAGGTTCCTGATAAATATGAGAAATCATTATTTGAAGATACTGCTTAAACCATCTTAAGGAAATGATAACATTATCCTGATTTTAAAGTGCTCTAGAGAATATATCCCAATTTTCCCTGACAACTTAGCTCAATATTTATTACTTGCCTTGCTCTAACAGCTTAGGCTATGGTAAAACAGAAAATACATTCTGGTTTCATATTTAAGTGGAGGCTGAAAAAGATAATAGCATAGTAACGTCCTCCTCCCCACCTCACTCCACAAGTACACAGACAGTTCTTTTCCAGGAGATGCATCCTAGAACACAACACAACTAACACATTGTGTTAAGGTAGCTTCTCAGGGGTATATAATGTAGACAAGACAAAATGTAGCTTGGGTCCCCCCCGCCCCTGCCCCTCTAGGAATCAAACCTGTTGTAGGGAGATGCTGCCATAAACATATTTAATTCTGTGACATGGTATTAAAAGTCATCTGCTCCTTTCTAGAACAGCTCTGGTCCTTCTGTCAGCCCCAAGCTTATTAACTTGTTCTCATAAAGGCCCTCTGTGCCTTCCTACCTGCACAGCTGACTCCTTAATCATTTTGTTGGTGAAAAATAAGTGGCTGCCCGTTTCCAGGACTGAATTGAAGGGTCATCTTTTATTAACAAAATCCCAAGACCATCAATTAGGCCATTGCAGTAAACAATTGGAGAATCAGAAGCAAACTTTTCAAGATTATAGGCTTTATAGTGGATGAAAAGAAGTAATATTTGTTATGTAAATAAATAATTCTTTTCTAAGCATAAAAGGAAGGTATCATAAACGAAATGTAGAAAGACCTGAATGCATAAAAATAAGTAATCTGTTTCAAAAGACATTTAACCAAATTAAATGTCAAACCATTAGGGAATGTAAACAACATATGATATGGGGTTATCATCTGTTATATACAAGAAGAGTTTGCCAATCAGTGTCAGAAAAGTAAACACTTCAATGGAAAAAATGGGCTAAGGACGCAAACAGGCATTGACTAAGGAGGAAATATAAGTTATAATAAATATGGTTAGTTTGAGTGCCACATGTATTTGAAAATGCAAATAACAACATGTCATTTTCAATTTGATAAAGATAATATCTATTGTTAGTGAAGGTGTAGGAAACTGGGCACACTTTTGTTCTCATTCTTAAGGTAAATTTGACATTGTGTTTCAACAAACCTGAAACATACTAGGTAGTTGAGAGGATTTTTCTTGGTAAGAATTTACCCCAAAGAAATTATCAGAGATAAGCATACAAATTGTGTAGATATTGTTTAAATATTGATACAAGAATTATTCGTAAGTTCAGAAATTTAGAAATATTTGAAATGGCACAAGGAATGATTGGGGTAAATATACAAATGTAGTTTGACCAAAAATGCAGTGTGATCTGTTGAAAATTTTATTTGGAGAATCATTTAAAGACATTGAGAAATAGTCATACAAACAGGAAAAAAGCAGATTGTAAACCAGAATATACAGTATTATACCAGGCTTGTTTTAAAGGAAGTTTGTGTGTGTGTGTCTGTGTGTGTGTGTGTGTATGTGTGTGTGAGTGTGTGTGTCACATCAAAATATTATCAGTGGGATTGCAATTCTTACTATCTTCACATTTCTCTGTCATAGTAACAAATAATGAATCAGCTTACAATAACAAATATTTTTATATTTATAATTAGGAAAAAAGTAAAGAGGAAATAGATTACCTTTAGACATCCAGATTTTGGTTTTTCCACTTATCACTAACTACCCTTTCAGTAGGTTCCTCTTGAGGCACCTCCTAAATGAAGTGAAGTCCTTAGGCATAGTTCTTATATCTCTATTCTTATCCTTCAATTTCTGTCCCTGAAACCTCTTCTACTCTCACATTGTTTATAACATCTAGATGAACATCTCTCATGGCATGATTTTGTCATGGCCGACTGTCTTTGCGCTGTCCTCTGGCTGGTTACCAATTCTTTAGATTGACCAATTCCTAGTGAAGTGCGAAATCTTGCACCTCACCATCTTTTACCAAATTTGCTCCCACCTGTCATTTTCTCAATTATCTGTTAATGCTAGCATTATTTATTTATTTATTTATTTATTTATTTATTTATTTATTTATTTTTGAGAACAAGTTCCACTCTGTTGCCCGGGCTGGAGTGCAGAGGTGTGATCTTGGCTCATTGCAACCTCTACCTCTCGGGTCCAAGCAATTCTCATGCCTCAGCCTCTCGAGTAGCTGGGACTACAGGTGTGTACCACCATGCCCAGCTAAGTTTTGTAGTTTTAGTGCAGGATTTCACTATGTTGGCCAGTCTGGTCTCAAACTCCTGACCTCAAGTGATCTTCCCACCTCGGCCTCCCAAATTGCTGGGATTATAGACATGAACCACCATGCCCAACCTAGTAGTAGTATTTTTTTATATCAAATTTATCTGTGGTGTTTTCCTTGCTTCTCACACTCACATCATTCAGCTTCCCTTTCTTGCTGGGGTGCACCAGACTCCTTCACCATTATCAGATAAGAGATCTTTTTATATTCACATGTACCCAGGCCACCACTTAATGTATTCTGCACTGTCCTCATGTTAATCTTGAATGTTGCTTGTTTCTTGTCAACCTCCTTCTCAAGTTTTTGTATTGCCTATACGATGAAAGCTACACTCATTCTATTTTTTTCTGCCTTAACTCTCATTTCTGTCTCCTCCAAACAAAACCTTTAGTCACAAACCTTTTGTCCTACCTAAGCATAACGTCTCTTTTCCTGACTGTATCACGTCACTCAAACTCTTCGTTTTATCTCTTCCTCGTTCTTCAAAGTCAAACTTAAATCTTTTCTCCTTGGGAAATTGCCAAGACCAACTCTGCTGGGGAGACCCTAACCCAGCAGCGCTAGAGGAATTATAGACACACACACAGAAATATAGAGGTGTGAAGTGGGAAATCAGGGGTCTCACAGCCTTCACAGCGGAGAACCACAAACGGAGATTTACCCACGTGTTTATTAACAGCAAACCAGTCATTAGCATTGTTTCTGTAGATATTAAATTAACTAAAAGTATCCCTTATGGGAAACGAAGGGATGGGCCGAATTAAAAGAATAGGTTGGGCTAGTTAACTGTAGTGGGAACATTTATGCCCTTAAGGCGTAAATCGCTCATGCTGTAGTTTGTGACTTAAGAATGCCTTTAAGCGGTTTTCTGCCTTGGGCGGGCCAGGTGTTCCTTGCCCTCATTCCCTTAAACCCACAACCTTCCAACTTGGGCATTAGAGCCATTATGGACATGTCACAGTGCTGCTGAGATTTTGTTTATGGCCAGTTTTGGGGCCAGTTTATGGCCAGATTTTGGGGGGCTTGCTCCCATCAAGAAATGATTCAACAAATATCACCTGACGCCTTTCCCTCTCTTTTGAATTGAGATAGCTTTACAATAAGCTATCTGCAGAGCCATATGGTTTTCTTATGCAATTAATCTGGTTTCTTTAGGTCCCTTTTTGCCAGGTAAACAACAGTTTACACCTGTTGTTCTGGCCTAAGTATTACTAGTGTTCCCTTTCAGTTTTAAAATTATCTCAGTTCAATTGATGAATCCCAGGCCTACTCTACTTATCCAGTACAAAATATATAGCACCAGTTGCTAGTGGATTTATAAGCAAGTGTTTGCTAGTGAACCATATGATGAGCTTACATACTAAAGAGATCTATTCTAAGTAAAAGAATGTCTTTCTCTATCTTATCAGTATAAGATATTGAACTGTCTTATTCCTTAAGTACTGTATGCTCTGGATGACGTTTCTTAGCAGCTTTGGTCTATCAAATTTCAGGAGTCCACATTGGAGGCTCTGAAAACACCCTATAAGTAGCAAACAACAAGAGTCATTTCTCTTTTAACCTTTCTTTGCTTCCCATTCCCCTTTTTGGAGGGGGGTGAGTGGGATGAGACTGTGCATGGCAAATAAGTTTCTGAAGAAATGACTTAATACTTTTGTGTTGGGGTCCCTAAGACCACCCCCAGCTTTGGTAATTTGCTTGGAGAACTCATAGGACTCAGCATATAGTCATACTCATGGCTAAGATCTATTACAGTGAAAGGAAATAAAGAAAGGGTACAGGGGACAAATTCTGGGGGAAACCAGGTGCAACCTTCTAAGAGTGCTCTCCCAATGGAGACACACAGAGGATGCTCAATTCCTCCTGCAAGAAGCTGTGGCCTGTGAAATGTCATCCACCAAGGAAGTTCATTAGAGACTTGTTGCCTAGAGGTTTGTTGGAGGCTGGTCACATAGCACCTGCTCCCGGGCATGTACCCAAATTCCAAACTCCCAGAGGGAAAGGAGGTGTTTGCATAAACCATATTGTTTGTACAAACAGTTTAGGTGCAGTAAGCCATCTCTTAGCAGTTAGAGTGATGTGAACCCTCCCTAAATAACATTCCCAGACACCAGCCAAGGGCCAGCTTTGTAAGCAAATCTTTCAAGAAACAGCAGTCAGGCCTGCTGTGCTAAATCTTTTCTGCATAGTTCTGTTGACTGGAAAAAAAAAAAAAAAAAAACATTTTAGACTGTGAAGGTCTCAACATTCTAGTTTGTTCCCATGTGCTCACAATACAATTAACGATGTTATATATATATTTTAAAATTTTTAAAATGTTTTATTTTTTATTATACTTTAAGTTCTAGGGTACATGGGCACAACGTGCAGGTTTGTTACATATGTATACTTGTGCCATGTTGGTGTGCTGCACCCATCAACTCGTCAGCACCCATCAACTCGTCATTTACATCAGGTACAACTCCCAATGCCTTCCTTCCTCCCTCCCCCCTCCCCATAATAGGCCCCGGTGTGTGATGTTCCCCTTCCCGAGTCCAAGTGATCTCATTGTTCAATTTCCACCAATGAGTGAGAACATGGGGTGTTTGGTTTTCTGTTTTTGCGGTAGTTTGCTGAGAATAATGGTTTCCAGCTGCATTCATGTCCCTACAAAGGACACGAACTCATCCTTTTTTATGGCTACATAGTATTCCATGGTGTATATGTGCCACATTTTCTTAATCCAGTCTGTCACTGATGGACATTTGGGTTGATTCCAAGTCTTTGCTGTTGTGAATAGTGCTACAATAAACATACGTGTGCATATGTCTTTATAGCAGCATGATTTATAGTCCTTTGGGTGTTTTTTCTTTTTTTAAAAAAAGTAGAGACAGCATCTCACTATATTGCCCAGGCTGGTCTTGAACTCCTGGGCTCAAGCAGTCCTCCCACCTTGGCCTCTCAAAGTTTTGGGACTACAGATGTGAGCCACCATATCCAGCCTGACATGATCTTTTAAAGTAAATAAAATTTCCAAAATAACTTGTGGAATAGAATAGTGCCCCTATTCTTGCATCCCTTTCACCCAGTAGTGTGCTAAGACACGCTCCAGAGAGTCCCTTTCCTGCATCTCTTTCCAGCTCCCACATTCTGTGATGTTGAGTTTGTGTTTTGAAACTGGCCATTTTGGCATTATTTGTACCACAGAAACCACAAATATTGCAAATCAAGCTTTTCTCCTCAGAGAGCCAGTTGTTAAACATTTATGGACACCTATCCCTCATTGCTAAATTAATTAATTCTTATGTATATAGTGTGTTCCGATAAGCGATGGTAAGAAGAAAAGAAATATGATTTGTGTGGAATGCTGATGTTCTTTTTGTTTGCACCCTGTCTTTCATAAATGATGTCTGGGATCTGAAAAGTTTTGAGTTCAAATCTCCTACCTGATTTATACATTCTTCACATTTATTAGCTTAAAAATTTAGAATACTCAACTTTAAACGTCTCTAGTGAGTTGCTAGTAATATTGGATTCTTTGTAATCACCTAATTAAATGCATAATAAGTATATATAATTACAGCTGATTCTTGAACAACGTGGGGGTTAGGGGCATCTACTCCCTGCACAGTTAAAAGTACATGTATAATTTTTTACTCCTCCATATCTTAATTACTAATAGGTTCTGTTAACTGGAAGTCTTACCAATAACATCTTTTTTTAAAAATTTTGTTTGTCAAACTACCGTTATAAATGGCTTCAAGTTTTCTATCCCCAAATTGGTGTCAGTGGATACTTAGTACTCCAGAGAGCCATCGGCTCTTGTAACAATCTTCTTTCCATCGGCTTTTGTAACATCCAGCTGGCAACAAGGAAGGTAGAGGTGGGCAAGAAAAGTAAGTCTTGTCTCTCTGCTTAGCCAAAGTCACTTTTAAAGAGTGCATCTGAGGGTGATAGTAGGCAGAGAAGAGGGAAGAGAGAGGCATTGTCTAAAAGAAAATGAAATCACCTCAGTAATACTCTCTTCTACTTTGTCAATAGAACCTTATTGCAGTCAGATATAATGAATGTGCACGGCATTGACATAGCATGATTCATCAGGTTAGAGCCATTGAATTTTTATTTGTCTGTTTATATGTTTGACTCTGCTACCAGCATTATCTAAGATCTTACCTAATGAAGTGGCTCTCCTGCTTAATATTCTTAGATGCTTCTTCCTCCATTAAAATCCTAATTTGTTATGCAGCATCCAAGATATTTTATGGTATGATGCTATCCTCACTTCTCCCTCTTCTCCATGTGTTCACACTGCAGTCAAATGCATCTCTTCATGCCTCTTTACTTTTTCAGGAAAACGGCCCCTGCTTTTTTTATATTGTTGACAATTCAGTCAATTGTTCATCTTAAGATTCAACTCCAAATACCACCATTTTGTCCCATAATTTTGAATTTTATCCATCCTTCTATGATCCCATAATTTTTCATTTACATTTCTTGTATTTTTTTTAACTGCAATGGGTATTGTGTACTTATTCTATGTATGTATGTGTCTGTGTGTGTATCTCCTGCCCCACACACTATATGCTCTTGTAGGCAAGGACTATAATAAGTGCTGTGTTAAACTTTTTGTTGGAGTTACTTTGTAATAAAGATAGCAGAGCAGGAATTGAGTCTCTCTCTATGTAGAACCATCAGTAATCACCCTCTGGTTTTTCTCTTTAGGCAGATACACAAATTGACCGAGAACATCAGAACTTCTATGAAGCGTCATTAGAATATGTCTTTAAAATTCAAGAGGTCCAAGAAAAAAAGAAGTTTGAATTTGTTGAACCAGTAAGTTTCAGATTTTTTGTAAAAACAGTAGGCTGAAAACAATCTATAGAAAAAAAGTGCAGTTTTTTTTTATAATATATAATTTTTCTTGAAAATTATGATTGATAAAAGTAAAAGGGGAGTAGGGAAGGGATGAACAGGTGGAGTGCAGGTGACTTTTAGGACAGTGAAACTCTTTCTTCTATACAATAGTGTAGTGGTGGATGAGTACATTTGTCAAAACCCATAGAATGTGTAGCACAAAAACTGAGCTCTAATGTATACTATGGATTCAGTTAATATTAATGTATTAGCATTGTCGCATCGGCTATAACAAAAGTACCACAGAAATGCAAGACGCTAATAAGAGAGGAAGCTGTTAGCGGGAGGGAAGTACAGAGGTGGCAGGGGACAGGTGAGCTGAGGGGGCATAAGGGAACTTCATTCGTTCCACTCATTTTTTGGCAAACCTAAAACTGCTCTAAAAATGAAGTGTATTAATTAAATAAATTTAAAAAAAAGAGACTGTGGATTATCTATACATGAATGAGTACACTTTACCAGTAAAATGACCCATTTAGCAAAACTTTAGACAGAGAGGGAAAACCGAAGGCTCTGTTTTCCCCTTTGTTCTGTGCTCGCCTTTCTCACAGGGCTCGGATCTGCTTGACTTTCCTATGAAGTCATTTATTTTTCTAAGTCGGTGTAAAATGTAATGGATTTCCTAATGTAAACTGCATTACAGAAAAGAACAGGTGGCTGGTCTTTATAAGCTTATTTCATTTTTTAGCATTTTTTTCAAGTGATATCCTAATGTGTTCCAATATTGCCTAAAAAGGCATCTTGACAAAGTGGCATGTATGATGAATAAAGGTTTGCTCTAGAGTCAGGTGATCGGTTGTCTGCATTCTTCAATTCCCATGAGATCAGAGGATAGGGTTAATAAATGTGTAAGTAATCAGATATCTAATTTAAGCCATTCTTTTCTTCCTATGTCAGTCCTTTAAAAAATCCATTCATAATAAAAATAAAATACTCTATTTCTATGTTAGTGGATATGATAAGGAGAAGGCAAAGGAAGACAACATTGTAAAATGTATTTCACATGAATCATTTTCTAATGGAAATCCACCAGCTGTCCCTTAAAGATAATGGAAAACTGAGACAGAGCAGAGGTTGGGGACAGTTATCAGGCCCAACCTGGCTTCCAGGACCTCTTCCTTTAATTGGAGCCTGCTGACTCTCTCTTGTAAACTAGGCACTAGGCACATTTGCAAGACCAGCTTTCAGCTAGAAAGATTAGGGAACTGAAGACCA
The DNA here is from genome assembly GCF_002776525.5 of Piliocolobus tephrosceles. NCBI lineage: Eukaryota > Metazoa > Chordata > Mammalia > Primates > Cercopithecidae > Piliocolobus > Piliocolobus tephrosceles. The sequence goes on from NC_045446.1 coordinate 90,804,256, forward strand.
CCACTCAGGCTCAGGGATTTAACTTTTACCTTTTATTTAGAATAACAAACTGAAGTTCAAGTTCTGTTTACCAAAACTTAATCCTTCAATCCCCTAGGATTATCCTCTTATATAGCAGACCCTTTAAGATCTGATTAAACTTTATATGACCTAGAGAATGTTCTGAAGCTTATCTGGGGCTCATGGACAACTAGCCAGCCTAACGTTTCCTGTTCTAGGAAGATGACCACTACTTATGGATCCTGTTCCCCTTCCCATTGACTAAGTCCCACCCCAGAATCCCACCATGGTTTCTGAAGCCTCGCTTCTTGCTAGCAAACTACTTCCCTAGAGCCTGCCCCTTGGGATTTTTGAATTGCAGCTCTTCTTGACACCAAACCATCTGAGACCCCCTTAATTCTGACAGTTTTTCTGTATATTCCTTCCTTGTGTCTTCCCATTTCCTTCAGACACTGTGCTCATCTGCTGTGCTGTTGTTTCTTCTCACACCTGGAATAATCCTTTCACATCTGTATGCCTTTATTCCTCTTGGAAGATGGTATGGGGGTCACTTGTTTCCCTAGGTCTCTTTTATAGCCCATCCTGTCTGGGAACAGTGAACTAGAACATTCTGTAAGATGACATCAGATGTATAAAGAGGAGATTGTAAAAAAATGTTTGCTCACAGGTGGCAGAAGGAATGACAAGAATTTATGAATTCCTTTAAAAATACAGTAGAGAAGTAGAAGCCATCTTTCAACTGAAATGTGTTTTCTTCCCTCTACCTTATCCGAAGCTATGATGTCCTGATAAGTCTTCTGTCATGCATACCTTTCTTATGACACCACAGTCAAAATTGATGTTAAAATTGTCCTTCTTCCAAAATATTTTCCTGGCTGCTCTGTTTTTCCTGTTAGAGCGTCTGGCCAAACCAAACAGTACTGTCAGTTTGGTCTCGTCCTCATTTCTAGCCTCAGAGTCTCATCCATGGAGTTGTACTTAATATCCATTTGAACAATGAGAATAGACATGGGATCAATGAAGCATGAGTATGTATGTCGATCTTTAGGTTATGCGTTGACAAATTAATTTGGAGGAGAAAAATTGTAAACCAAAGCTCCCAGGAGCTATTAACATAAAAAGACATGAAAACACTTTAATGTCTTTGCTGTTTTTGTTCTTTAAAAATCCAATTCTTGTTTGTATTGCTATTGCATGTTGCAGAAATCTAGTAGTCTATTCTAGCTTTAGCCCAGATTAGTTTACAAATAAGCATTAGAGTAAAGCAAATGCCCTGGGGATGGGTCTACTCCTATAGATTGTAAGAAATCCAATAGAAAATATGAACAGGGGATAGTGACTCACGAAATAATATTCTTACCTTATGATGATATATTTGAGATTAGTTTACATTGTTTTAATTAATATCAAGATCATACTGCTTGTCATAAAACTTCTATGCAATATTCATGTGCTATTAAGAATAAATATTCTGGCTGGCGTGGTGGCTCATGACTATAATCCCAGCACTTTCGGAGGCCAAGGCGGGTGGATTGCTGAGGTCAGGAGTTCGAGACCAGCCTGACCAATATGGTGAAACCTTGTCTCTACTAAAAATACAAAAATTAGCTTAGCGTGGTGGCATGTGCCTATAGTCTAAGCTACTCAAGAGGCTGAGGCACGAGAATTGCTTGAACCTGGGAGGTGGAGGTTGCAGTGATCCAAGATCGCACTACTGCACTCCAACTTGGGCAACAGAGTAACACTCTGTCTCAATAAATAATAAATAAATAAATAAATATTCCTACATTGTCATTATTCTAAAGAGAAACTAGGTCTGACACATGGACTAAAAGAGGACATTCAAGTGTTATTTATAAATAAGCTACGTGTTATTGTTTTAAAAGCATACCTGAAATCAATTTTTTTGTTAGTGTTTGGTGTTTTTGAGATGGAGTTTGCCCTATTGCCCAGACAGGAGTGCAGTGGCATAATCTCAGCTCACTGCAACCTCCACCTGACAGATTTAAGCGATTCTCCTACCTCAGCCTCCTGAGCGAACAGCTGAAATTACAGGCGTGCACCACCACATCCGGATAATTTTTTTAGTTTTAGTAGAGACAGAGTTTCACGATGTTGGCCAGGCTGGTCTCGAACTCCTGACCTCAGGTGATCCACCTGTTTCGGCCTCCCAAAGTGCTGGGATTACAGGGTGAGCCACCATGCCTGGCCTGAAATCAGCTTTTTAAACTCAGTTCTCTATAAGCTATACAAGTTCAATAGCCATCTTTTTTCCAGTTTATTATATTTTTTATATATAGAAAGGGATTATAGCTCACTGGTGATTTCTAGACCCACCATTCTGTATGGTAGTAATTACCCATAGCTAGTCTAAGTTAGGATGTGCTGTAAATGTAAAATCAGCATCAGTGTGCAGAATCTTAGTATGAAAAAATGGGCAATAGCTCATGAATATCTCTTTTATACTGATTACAGGTTGAAATGCTATTTTGGATATATTGTATTAAAATAAATTATTCAAATTTATTTCACTTTTTTTTTTTTTTAAGTATTTAAAATATGTTTACTAGCTGGGCACGGTGGCTCATGCCTGTAGTCCCAGCACATTAGGAGGCTGAGGCGGGCAGATCGCTTGAAACCAGTAGTTCAAGACCAGCTTGGCCAACATGGTGAAACCTCGTCTCTACTAAAAATACAAAAACTAGCCAGGCGTGGTGATGGGTGCCTGTAATCCCAGCTACTCGGGAGACTGAGGCACGAGGTTCGCTTGAACCCTGGAAGTGGAGATTGCAGTGAGCCAAAATCACGCCACTGCACACCAGCCTGGGTGACAGAGTGAGACTGTCTCAAAAAATAAATAAATAAATAAATAAGAAAGATTAAATATGTTTACTAGTTAATTACACATTGGCTTCATTTGTGGTTCATATTATGTTTCTGTTGAACAGCAGGCTCATCCTTTCAGATGTGTCAACAAGATACGCAAGTTTAGGTTTATGATGGGGGAAAGAGATCAGGGAGGGAGAAACACCTCCTGACTCTTGGTTATAATATTCACCTACTGCTCAGAGCTGCCTGAGGTTTATGAGAACTTTTATGGATTAGAAGAAGCAGTTCTAGAAGTACTCTGAACACAAACAGCTTAAGTAAGAGTTGTGGAGGAGCCCAGAGGTCTCAGAAGTATTTCACGGTACATAAAGGTTTGTGGCTTAGAAAACGAAATCTTGTTATGACTCATCTGCCTTATGATTCATTCAGCTATAAACTTGTGTATGTGTTGATTATGTCCTTTAAGCCTACTTAGTTGGACGTATGTTTTGTGAGCAACTACTACGTGCTATGTGTTTTCTCTGTGTTAGCTCACATAAATCCATAACAGCATTATTATGAAGTAATTGTTAGATGAAGAAGCTAAGTTACAGAAAGATTGTTGGTTACCTAAGGCCACAAACCTAAAGTGGCAGATAGGAACCCAGAACCCAAATCTGAAGTCATGGTTTAGTACCACTTCCTCAGTGGCCGCATAACTAAAGAAATTAATCCTTCCTGATAATATTTGCTCTGGCCAAATAAAATGGATGATTAGAAAATTATATTGTGTAGTTATGTTAGTTCTTTAAAATTAGAAGAAAATAAGAGATTTACCTTTGGTAAGCAGCTACAGAAAGTATAATAGCTAAATGAGTTGGAATAAGATGTAATTTGGCTCCACATCTTACAGCTGTGCAAATATGGCACATTTTACAAATTCTCTGCCTCAGGTTTTTATCTGTATATTGAGGACAAAAATAATGTGTAGTTCCCAGGATCGTGGTGAGGATCAGCCAGCACAGGTAATGCGTAGAGCTGTTGTATTGTACCTGGTACGTCGTTAGCATCAATAAGGCACCAGCCAGTGTGTACCTCACTTATGCTGTGATTGGCAGATAGGAAAACAGCACTTATGAATCCCTTTGTTAGTTGTGGCTTTAAAGCCCCATGTAGCTTTTTTAAAAACACATTTTAATTTCAGCCTTCTAAATATACGCGTAGAGTAAATTTTGTAATAGCATTTTCATGCTACAGTACTCCTTTTAGATTCCATTATAGTCTTTTTGTATTAATGTTTAAAGTTAATGCAGAAAATGAAAATAAATCATCATATGAAAACTAAAATATAGTGCTTTTGGTGCTCTTCCCTTGGACTGCTAAATCTAATTTAAATTTTTTGCTGAAGAAAATTTTGCCTAATTTGCTAACATGTTTTAGCTTGTTATTATCAAGAAGTATACTATAAAATACTTTTTAGAGTCTCGGAATTTAAAAAGCTTACATAATTTTGAGAATGAAATGCTACTGGCTAAGTCTTTTTAAAAAATCCATCCGCTAGTGTACAGATGAGCAGATTTTGAAAGATTAACCTTTTGATGTTTTTTTCTTTTTTAATATAATCAATTAGCTTTAATTTAGTAAACCAAAGTAAAAAAATAAGGTAGCATCATAGTTTTTTGAAACTCTGTAGGACTAAAGGTTAAATTTCTATCCTGTTTAAAATCTGTGGGTAATCATTCTTTGAAAATGAAACAGCAAAGCTTTTAAATAGAAATAAAATCTGCAATGGTTCATGGATAAATCTAAAGTTCAGGGTAGTGTTACTGAAAATTGGAAATTTGTGATATAATTTAATGAATAGAATTTTATAAAAGTAAGAAAAATGCATCCTATGTGTTTGGTAGAAATCAATCATGTAGCTTCTGCTGGACTTCATCACCTTGCTGGTGACAGTAACTTCTCTATTACAACTGAGCTGTAAAGATAAGCTGGCTATTCATCAATGCCTCTGTTCCTTTACCACCAAAGTGTACGTCAGGCCTCTTCATCCGAATTCCCTCCTCTTGAATGCTCAGAAATCCATCTTTTCAGGAATTCCCATGACGTTTTTCAGTGCTAAGGTGATGGATGACCACGGCTTTGTTTTATTAATCAGTGCACATGTTTGTCCATTCATTCATTCGTGCTTCTGTCCTCCGATTTTAAAAGTAGTCTTTTCCAGGCCCGCATTGACTGGCCACTTTCCATTCTTGGCTCTCTTTTTATCTTCAAGTTTCTCATTATTTATTTGATTAGATTTGTATATGCTTTTGTTTTCTTGCCATGAACTCCCTTGCACGTCTATGCATTAGACTTAAAGCAATCTGTAGTCATTTTGAAGATATCCTTTAAGATGTTTATCTCGAAGTCTCCTTCAGGCAGGGAATTGCAAAGACTACAGATTTAACTCACAGGCCTGACACTTTTACAGTGTGAAAATTGATACCTTGACTTTGCCCTACTTTTCTAATCTTCTTAGAAGCTTAGATGGCCAAATGTGAAGAATGGAACTATATAACATTTTGATTTCTTATAGTGCATTATGGTGCTTTGTGTATGGGAAGTATTTATTTTTATTTTTTTAAAAACAACTTCAGGGCAGGCATGGTAGCTCACACCTGTGATCCCAGCAAGTTGGGAGGCTGAGGCGGAAGGATTGTTTGAGCCCAGGAGTTCAAAACCAGTCTTGACAACATGGCAAAACCCCACCTCTACAAAAATTAATTGGGCATGGTGGCATGCACCTGTAGTCTTAGCTACTTGGGGACTGAGGTGGGAGGATCACTTGAGCCTGGGAAGTCAAAACTGTAGTGAACTCTAATCATGCCACTATACTCCAGCCTGTGTGAAAGGGTGAGACCTTGTCTCAAAAAAGAAAAAAAAAAAAACTTCATAAAGATATAATTCACATACCACACAGACAACTCATTTAAACTATAAAATCCAAAGGGACTTTAGTATATTCACAGATGTGTACAACAATCATCACAAAAAAAATTTTAAGTATTTTCATCACCTTAAAAATAAACATCACATCCGTTAGCTGTCTTTCCCAGTATACCCCATAACCCCTAATCCTGAAAACCACTAATTATTTTCTGTCTCTATTAATTTGCTCTGGGCATTTCATACAAATGAAATTATATAATAGATGACCTTTTGTGATTGGCTTCTTTTACTCAGATGCAGTTTTCAAGGTTCATCCATCTGAAAGCATGCATCAGTACTTCATTTCCCTTTAGGGCCAAATAATATTTTATCGTATGGATAGACCACATTTTGCTTATCCAAATATTAGTTAATGGATACCTTTTCACTATTATGAATAATGTTATAAACCAGCTGTCCCCAACCTTTTGTGGCACCAGGGACCAGTTTTGTGGAAGACAATTTCTCCAAGAAAAAAATTGGTGGGGAGGAAAGGGTTTTGGGATGAAACTGTTCCACCTCAGATCATCAGGCATTAGATTCTCATAAGGAGCACGCAACGTAGATCCCTCACATGCGCAGTTCACAATAGGCCTCCAGCTCCTATGAGAGTCTAATGCCAGCACTGACCTGATAGGAGGCAGAGCTCACCCACAGCTCACCTCCTGCCATGCAGTTGGGTTCCTAACCGGCCGCAAATGACCTTTACTGGTCTGCAGCCCAGGGACTGGGGACGCCTGTTATAAACATTCCTGTACAAATTTCCATGTAGATACAAGTTTTTCCCTCTCTTGAAGTAGAATTACTGAGTCACATGGTAACTGTGTGTTTCACCATCTGAGGGACTACCAAAATAACTGCACCCTGTGACATTCCCACCAGTGGTGTATGAGGGATACAGTTTCTCCATGTCCCTCACACACACTTGCTATTATCTCACTTTTTGTGTCTAGCCATCCTAGAGAGGTGAACTTAGATTTCACTGCGGTTTTGATTTCTATTTCTCTGATGACTAATAAGTCAAGAATCTTTCAAATGGTTTTTGACCATTCATATATTTTCTTTCGAGAAATATCTATTCAGTTTATTTGCCTATTTTTAAACTAGGTTATTTGTCTTTTTATTATTTAATTGTAAGAGTTGTTTATGTATTCTGCATACAAACCCCTTATCAGATAAATGATTTTTGTAAATATATTCTTCCATTCTGTTAGTTTTCTTTCAATTTTCATGATAGTGTACATCGAAGCATGAGTTTTTAATTTTGATGAAGTTTGTGTATTTTGTTGTTGTTGTTTGTGCTTTTGGTGTCATATCTAAGAATCCATTGCCAAACACATCATAGAGATGTATTCCTATCTTTTTTTCTAAGTGTTTCATAGTTTACGTCTTAAATTTAGGTCCTTGATCCATTTTCAGGTAATTTTTTGTCTTTGCCATAAAGTAGGGGCTTCAACTTCATTCCTTTGCATTTGGCTATGGAGTTGTCCTAGAATAATTTGTTGAAAAGGCTATTCATTCTCCCTTGTGTGGTTGTACCACTCTTGTCGAAAATCAGATGATGATAGAATATATGTGTATAATAGACTCTTAATTCCATTACACTGATTTATATGTCTGCTTTAGTGGCTGGGATGTGAGGAAAGACTGTGGTTTCAGTTTACCCTTATGCCAATATCACACTGTGCTGATTACTGTTGTCTTGTGTTAAGTTTTGAAGTGTTTTTTGTTGTTGTTGTTTTGTTGTTAAGATTTTCTTTTTCTGATTGGTTGGGGTTCCTTGCAGTGCCCTATAAATTTTAGAATCAGCTTGTCGATTACTACAAAAAAGTCAGCTGAAATTCTGACGGAGATTGTGTAGAATATGTATGTCAATTTGGGGAATATTACCATCTTAACAATATTAAGTTATCCAGTCTATGACATGAGATGCTCTCCATTTATTTTGACCTTCCTTAATTTCTTTATACAGTGTTTAACAGTTTTCAGAGCATAACTTTTATACGTCTTTTGTTAAATCAGTTTTCCTAAGTAGTTTATTTTTTTGAAGCTATTATAAATGGCATTGTTTTCTTAACTTTACTTTCAGATTTTTCATTGCAAGTGTATAGAAATACAACTGATTTTTGTATATTGGTCTTTGTATCCTGCAACCTTATTAAACTTGTTTATTAGTTATAATAGCTTTGCCCTGGATTTTGTAGGATTTTATATATATGAGATCATGGCATTTGCAAACAGAGATGCTTTTTCTTTTTTCTTTCTCATCTGGATGCCTTTTATTTCTTTTTCTTGCTTAGTTTTTTTTGACTGGAAGCTGAAACACAATATTAGAAGTGTCAAGAATGGGCATCATTATCTTGTTCCTGATCTTGGGTGGAGAAGGAACACATTCACTCTTTTATCATCAAATATGGCATTAACTGTGGGAGTGGAGTGTTCAGAATTTTAAGCAGTGATTAATTTCTTAGGAGAGAAGGGTTTATGCTTACAGTTCTTAGTGGTCAAAGATGGTTACTGAATTATATTTGACAACTAACTTTACTTTGTTGATAAAGCTGGTGGATGGACTCTGTAGAAATTGATTGTGTGGGTTCCATTAAACTCAAGAACAAATTCAGAGCATGATTGGCAGTGCTGCTCTAGGAAGATGGGATGTCTCTAGCACTTTGGGAATTTTAATAAGCTAAAAAAAAGAGGTCACTGTAATAATTGATTATTGTCAGTCAGAAAAGAGGGCAAGCATGTAGGAGTGAATCACATCCTTGTAAAAGCATTCACACTTCAATGGTTCTCAGTTTGAGCAACAGTTGTCTGAAATTACTGTATCTACCACTTAGAGGCTCCTCATCTCAGCAACCCCTTTTCTTAGCTCTTACTATTATCTGCCATTTGCATCATCACTGGTAACTTAAGGCTTGACACTTTTGGAAGTGCCACATCCATACTGCGTTTAGTTAATTGGTTACTAATGGGCTGGGAAATTATGAATATTTGTTTTTTTAAAAGACTATTTATCTGTAAGTATGGCATCAGTTTTTCCAATTGGTTGGGTTATTGGAGTGACAAGTAATTTGGTTCTATACCCTTGGGAATAATAAAGTGCTATATGAGATTTCCCCAGTAATAAAAGGAACTTTCTTAGTATTCAAACTATTCTGTCTATCTAGGAGTTTGTAGTTGTTGTTATTATGGTTACTGTTATTATTTTAAATGTCAAATTTACTTTAGGGTAAACTGAAACCATAGTTTTTCCCTCACATCCCAGCCATTCGGAGAGATTCACCAAAGAAAATGATCTGTGGGAAGTGCAATTCTTAAAGCTTTTCAGGCTGTCCTGTTCAGTTCCTTTCATTTCACATCTTGGAATTTTGTAGGTGATGAAATGTGGAATTTTGTAGGTGATGAAATGAACAAGTCTAGTATTCAAACCTATAAAACGTTTAACTTTGCTGCCATCTAGAGGCAGGTTTTTCATAATGCGATCTTCGATAAACCCAAATGCTGCTTCCAAAGACGTGGAATAAAAAGGAGAAGGTGGATGGTTTTTTGTATATAATTCTTATGAGCCTTCTGTAGGATTGTACATTTCCTAGTGGGTGCTCAGCGTGCTTTATGAGATTAAAAGATATTTGTCTGCTGCTAAGTGAATCTGAATTCTGCTAGAAGCTGCCAATGGGTTTATTTTCCTCTTGACTGAAGTTGGCTGCATATAAAATGCTAAGGATATGGAATAGTCTGAATAAGATGAGGGTACCAGGCTCTTACTTTTTAGAACATGACTAAGAATTTAAAAGCAGAGTTTAGTGGGAAATATCGGTTTATCAAAATCTGTGTGAAAATACATCCATAAGAGTTTTGGTTAGGGCGACCCACATGTGGTTCAGTGAATCTGCAATCACGCAGCAGCCCTTCGCATGAGGAAGCATCTCACAGGTAGTTCCCTGGAGTGCACCCAGCATCTTCTCCAGATGTCTAGTCTTTTGAAATAGAATACGCATTGACATTCCTTATCCAAAATGCTTAGGACTAGAAGTGCTTCCGATTTTTTTCATATTTTCGGATATTTGCATATACATAATGAGCTATCTGGGGAATTGGAACCAAGTCTGAACATGAAAGTCATTATGTTTCCTATACACCTCATACACATAGCCTGAGGATAATTTTATTTTATACAATATTCTTAATAATTTTGTGCATGAAGCACAATTTCTATATATCGAACCACCAGAAAGCAAAAGTATCAGGTGTGGAATTTTTCACTTCTGGTATCATGACAGTGCTCTAAAAATTTTGGATTTTGGAGTGTTTTGGATTTCATGCTTTCAGATTAGTATTAATACTTTAGGGCTGGAGCATCAAGCCATGGCATAGCAATTTGAATGTATTGGAAACTTCTGTGGCCAAAGAATCATAATTGACGATTTGATAGAATTTTTAGCAGTGTTCTGGGTGTGGTTCTGAATGATTTACTTCATGCTTCTGAAAACATCAGTGTACTTTGTCTTTTTTCCATGTTCTAGAAACCAAGAATATTAGAAAAGATGGATCTCAGGGGATTCATTGTTTTATAGAAGACTTATCACAGATATTCTTAAAATCTTCTTTACAAGTCTAATTAACTTTTATACTGATGATGCTTTTAAAGCAGCACCTGCTTTGTATAGCATCCAGTTTGTAACAAGACAGTTTAATTGTGGATTAATTATAAATGGTAAAACATGAAACAATACTTCCTTAGCAACTTCATAAACTGTTAGTTGGATGTTTAGAAGACTACTGTCTTATATATATATATATATTTCAAAAGTATTTTCTTTTCTCTCTGAAAAACTCTAAATCTATATATGCAAACCTTGATTAAAGGTTTTTTTTAAATCCAATTTAAGCTGCAGTTTTGTTTATGCCATATTATATGCATTCAGGTAGACTATGTATTTTATTGGATAATTTGATATAGCATCACTGTAATCTATTGAATATTTAGGTTTGATAATAAGTGTTAGATGACGTAAAACTGACAGTGTAAAATATTTATAAAAGGGCAAATGCTACATTTTGGTGCAGTATCAGGACTGTTTGAACAAGAGAAGAAAAGTCCTTAACATATAACAACAAAAATGGCTTGAAAATGTTTTCTGAAATGAACATGACTTTGTTTGTAGGAAAAAAAGCATGAGGTCATTGTTTTCAGATAGAACCAGTGTTTATCTGTTGGAAATCGTAGCACACGGACCTGATGCTTAGCTGAATCTTCCCTGCCTACCCAGACAGAGGAGGTGGCTGCATGTTATTTACATGAGAAAACGGTTTCAAATTGTGTTTCTTCCTTAATTTAAAATAATAAGTTACAGATAAGTTATGAGTGACTTTTCAAAAATGTTTTCTAACTTTATCGCAGGAAGAGGTTGTGGGAAAGATTAGGTTAGTATACGAGTCTGTGAAATAAAATCCCTGTAAATGAAATGAAAATGCTTAATTTTTTTTTTCCCAATATAACGTTCCATGTAACCTGTGTCCTATAATTCCATGGAGAGCCTGTCTTAATTTATGGATAAAAACATAAATACACATATGAATTTGAGATTAGAAGGTTAGGATCATAGAAATTAGAACTTTGTAAAGATTTTACTTTCTCAGAAATGAAAGACCTGTGTTATCTAGTTCAGTGATTTTGCTCACCAATTCCCTCTGAGTTCGTCCCATTCCTTTGCTAAAATGTTGTCTATTCAATACTCAAATCAGTACTGCCACCTTGTGATACTTTTTCTTAATTTCATCTGGCCAAATTCTCATTCCTTCCCTTGGGTACTTCTTATCTGTGATTTACTGGTTTGCTCTTCTTTACATCGCATATCTTTTATCCCCTTGTTTACATTCGAAGTTCTACCAGAGTGGGATCTATGCTATTATACTTTAGTCATTATCTTAGTGGTCTCTTCTGGATATTTCTTCAATGCATTTGAGTAGCAGAATAGTTAACATGACAAATGTCCTTGATCAGCCTCCAAAGTTAAATTACTGTCTACCAAAAGGGAAGTAAAAATCCTTTTGTGGTTTCTGTTTTATAATTGTAAATCTATTGCCTGCCTTGCCAAAGCCATTGAAAATGTATTAGTTTGAGGAATTATAATGAAATACAATTTTCTCCATATTTTATATCATTAAATGATCATTACAACACATTTTCATGGTTCTTTATCTCTTTATCTTTGCAGCTTTTGTCGTTTCTTCAGGGCTTATTTACTTTTTACCACGAGGGATATGAACTTGCCCAGGAATTTGCACCGTATAAGCAACAGCTGCAGTTCAACTTGCAGAATGTGAGAGTATACCTGTTCTTACTGCCTCTCAACAAATCTGCAAATCTGATTTCACAGGGCAGCTAAGTTATAACCAAGTTAAACCTTAGAATCTTTCAAATACTTGCCTAAGTACAGTAAAATTCAAGAATTAAGAAAAACCACTTTATAAATGCATTACAATTTTTTTCTAGCTGCTAGTGGGAAATACACCCCACAAAACCCTAATCTTAGTTAGAAAAATTTATACTAGCAAATTTTATAAAAATATTACCCAGTTGGAGACACCTGAAAGTTTATTAACTTTTGCCTTCATCCAGTGTTCTTACTAATTTACTGGGTGATACAGGATGAATAACTTTGGAGAGCTAATTTGCAGTATGGTGGCTATAGTTAGTAATACTGTATTGAATACTTGAAATTTATTAAGAGTTTAGGTCTTAAATGTTCTCAGCATACACAGATGGTAACTGTGTGGTGATTGATATATTAACTTGATTGTGGTAATTTCATAATGTATACATATATTAAAACATCACATTGTACATGTTAGCTATATAATTTTTATTTGTCAATTATACCTCAAGAAAACTAGAAAAGAAAATACTGGAAATAAGAAAACAAGACCTTAGAGAAGTCTTTTTTTTTTTTAAGATGGAATTTTGCTCGTCACCCAGGCTGGTGTGCAATGGCATGATCTTGGCTCACTGCAACCTCCGCTTCCCGGGTTCAAGCGATTCTCCTGCCTCAGCTTCCCAAATAGCTGGGATTACAGGCATGCACCACTACATCTGGCTAATTTTGTATTTTTAGTAGAGACAGGGTTTCACCATGTTGGTCAGGCTGGTCTCGAACTCCCGACCTCAGGTGACCCACCCGCCGCGGCCTCCCAAGTGCTGGGATTACAGGTGTGGCCCACCGTGCCTAGCCTGAGAAGTCTCATTTTTAAGAGAGCAAAATTTCTTTATTTGTGAGATGAAGGATTGTACTTTAATAACAAAGATCTCATCTTTCTCTGAAATTGAATATAAAATATGTGCTGTTTATTATTTTCAAAGAACAGATTTGAATGTGGTTTTGAGGCATACAAAATAACTGCTTTAAGACATAAGCGAGAGATCCTTTTGTGGTTCATGAGCATGGTGTCCGGGTGTTCACGCACATGTGTGAGACATGCCACCCTCTGAACCTTGTTACAATCTCAGCACGTTACCAGTCTAATCTGAAAAAAAAAAAAAAAAAAGAAAAAATAAATACAAAATAAAAAAATTTTTTAAAGTGAGAATTATTTCCATACAGGTCATCAATTTCTATCAGAATTTATTTTGTAAAGTAGTGTAATCAATCCTTTTAGTCTCTGATTGCATCATTATATAAATTCTGATGTTCAAATGCTGAGCAACACTTGCACTGACATAAAAACACACCGAAAAGATGGGCCAACCCATTTCACATTATCAAACCTGACAAATAATGATGTCCTGATTGTTGAGGTTTTACTATAACTGAAACCCTGACTGCCAAGTACTATATAGCCCTAATCATTTGGAAAACCTTTGCTTAATTTTCTACAAAGTATATGTTTTTCTGCTTATCTGGTTCTTGCCGTTGTGGAAATGTCCAGTAAATGCAACTACAGAGTTAGAATGTCCCATAAGAAATGTGTAAGGGGATTTATTCCCTTGTGTTTTGAGTTTTGGCTTTTATTTAACTTAGATTTTCTAGCAGAATCAATTTCACCTTTAGTTCTTTCTATTGTTTTTCCATATGGAATGTATTTAGGCTTTTACAGTTACTATTAAAAGGGAAAATTATAAAAGCTGAAGTATCTTTATGATTTACTTTCACATTAAGTAAAATTACATTAAGATTCCTAGGATTCAGGAATAGGAGAGAGGTAAGGAATTGGGGGAAAAATATTAGACCCTTGTGTTTGAAAGACAAAAATAATGAAAGTGACAAGAAAATTTTGCTCATTTTGATAGTTTTTTTTTTTTTTTTTTCGATGGGGCATAAACTCCTTAGAGTTAGGTGATGGTGATTATTATATCTTCAGAAGCATATTTTTGAGATAATGCAAAAGAAGTATTCGTAGAGAAAAGCCTGATTCTTCCTATAGCTTAAATAAACTTGATATAAAGTGAATAATCTATTTGTTGCCACAGAAGAAGTTAGAACTTGGAAACCGGTTGATTTTTATGAGTTAATTTATATACTCACCTCTTAACAATACCTGTGCTAGTAAATAAAGCTACACGATATTTCTTCAAAAATAGCCTTTGGAACTGTGGTGACAAACTTTTTTTCTTGACTTGTTCAATGCACATGTATCAAAAGTATATGAACTTATTTTGTTTTTTCCCTCAAAAGAAACTAAGTCCCTATATATCTGTTTTTTACCTTAGGTATTTAGCGAATTCAAATTCTATGTAGTGCATCCTATATTTTTTAAATTACCATAGTTTACCCTCTCAGTAATAATGTTAGAGTGTGAAAATAGGAAGAAAGTCTCACACACATACACAAACAGAGAGAGAGATTCAAAGAGAAACATGCAGAAGGTCATTCAGAGAAGTTTTCACTAAATTGGTTCAAAATCAGACCTTGGGACCCAGCGTCACAAAAGATATAGATGTGGTGAATAGTGCCAAAAGAATCAAGGTCATCTTTGTACGATTTGCAGTTTTGAAACATTTTTCTGGGCCAGTCAGGTGGCTCACACCTATAATCCCAGCGCTTTGGGAGGCAAACACATCACTTTGAGACCAGCCTGGGAAACATAGTGACACCCCATCTCTACAAAACATTAGCCAGGTGTGATGGTGTGTACCTGTAGTCCCAGCTGCTTGTGGGGACTGAGGCAAGAGGCACTTGAGCCCAGGAGGTCAAGGTTGCAGTGAGCCGTGATCGCACCTGCATGACAGAGTGATACTCTGTCTCAAAAATAAATAAATAAAAACTAAACAAAATATTAGTCTGGGTGTTTCTGAAACTTGGTAGAAAACAATGACTGAAATTATTGTTTCTATTTACTTAAGACGAGGAATAATTTTGAAAGTACTCGACAAGAGGTAGAGCGGTTGATGCAAAGGATGAAATCTGCCAACCAGGACTACAGACCACCCAGCCAGTGGACGATGGAAGGCTATCTGTATGTCCAGGAGAAACGTGAGTCACAAAGACATAACTTCACGCCCCTTAAGACTTAGCCATCTATTAATATTTCCATGAGATGTGACTTGGTTAGTAGTATTTCCTTCAAGTAGGAGGACTGAAATTTCTTACCGCTTTATATCTACTTTCCCCCCCAACCACAACCAAAGTGAGGAAGTTTTTCCCACATTTTGCCATCAGGATGTCTAAGTTGCCATATTGTTGAACTTGGAACTTACAGTCTTCACTCATACCATAACATGAGTTCAGTTTTAGCATCTAATTGTGATACTTAATCTCAACTTAAAGTTTCATGGAAAATTGCAAACCAAAGGCTTTATTGGGATGAATCGTCCTGGTTACTGTGATAATAGTTTTACCCTCTGTTGGCATTATTTTATTTAATGTTGTGCCCTGTCAGTTTTCAGGTGTAACATTGGGAATCATGGTAATGTCAAATTGGCACTCCTTACTTCTTGAGGTTTGGAAATAAGTACCAAAGCCAATAGAGCACGATTATGATTGCCTCACACTGAGGACATTTTTCTCTCAAAAATATTAAAAAGCCATTCAGACTTGTATAACTAGTTTTTTGTGCCTGTTACTTGTCATTAAGTGGAACTAGTTGGACTATTTTGACTACATTAACACTTTCAAACTGGATATGCCCTAAGGCATCATTCTTGTGCTGTTTTTGGTGAAGAAACAGTTGTGTATGTTTCCAGCCCATCGTGGACCAATGTGAAAGGCTTTTGATACACTGTATGTGCAACACGATTAAGTGATGCTCATTTGTTGGACGGCAGGACACACACAAATTTGATTTGATCCAGCAGACTCTGCAAACATTTATTACTGCATGGACTTGATGATAGAGGAACGCCGGCTCAGGAGATCTGGATTTTAGGATTTTTCTCTCTCCTAACTATCTATCTTGGCCAGTCTACTGTTTTCGTATCTAAACATGATAAAACTACTGATCTTCCTAGGTACTCTATAATTAGTGCATAATAAGTAGCTTTTACCCTCCTCCCAGGTCATGAAAAATTACCAGTCCCTTGGCTTGTCAATAGGGTATATAGATTTCATTTAGGACTCTAAGGAAATTTTTATTCTTTTTTTTTTTTATTGTTATGTTTTTTACTCAAGCCTGGAAAGGACTCTAAGGAAATTTTTGAATATTTATTTTAAATGATTTTGTCCAGGTTTGAGAGCCTTCATGTGACAGTACATTGAAAGGAGCTCACATTTCTACCAATAAAATATTTGGACACTGGAAGAATTTGTTGCCAGTGAGGGCAGTAAACATGCAAGTGATAGAGGAGGTGCCATCCTTGGATTTTTTATTCATTGTGATCTGATTATATTTTGTTTCTTGAATATTTTTCTAGGTGTTACACACTTGCTGAAATCTTTGTGGGCACACAATATTTTATCCTAAACGAAAAACCTTTAGATTAGCTTGCAATATTATTTTGTACATAATATTCAAATATATCATATTCGGTCCTACTTGGTAGTGAGTGCACCCACTGGGTGGAACCATGGTTTGCCTATCTGTTGTCAAGGTCTTGAACATTTGGGTCAGTCTATAAGCGTAGGCCCTTCAATAATTTGGGGGTTACATGGATGGACTAAGCACAGTATTTTATGCACTTACCTGATGTTGGTATCTTTTGTTCTAAGATGCTTAACTTCTCTGGGTCATTCTAGACTGATGATAAAGCCCATTGTGGTTCTGACCTCTCCTCTGAGTTTTTTTTTTTTAATTTCTTGTAATGGCACCACCCACTCTTGTAGGCTGCGGAAGTCAAGGCAATCCATCCTTAGCACCAGTGTCTCTCTGTAGCCTTGGGACAAATCTGTCTATTCTGTCTTCTTGATATCCTTTGATTCCATACCTTCTCTCCATCTCCACTGCCTTTGCCCAGGCGAGACCCTTGCAGTGACCTCCTAACTGTTCCCTCTTTGCCTCCAGGCTTGCACATCATCTAATGCATCTTCTACAGTGCTTCCAGCAGAT
Source organism: Piliocolobus tephrosceles (assembly GCF_002776525.5). NCBI lineage: Eukaryota > Metazoa > Chordata > Mammalia > Primates > Cercopithecidae > Piliocolobus > Piliocolobus tephrosceles. Next base: position 90,821,515 of record NC_045446.1, read on the forward strand.
CCTTCTAAAAGGCTTCTTTGGTTATGCCCCTGTTGTGATGGACCTTTAGCAGTGTCTGAATTGGAGGGTCTCACAGTTCAATTCTCCTTATTAACACGCTCTTTGTTGATATTTTTCCTCCACCAAGACAATTTCCATCTTGATTTGATCTGTATCTGCCTGTATTATTTTATAGCTTTATTGGATCTAATTGGCATAAATTAATTGCGCCTGTTTAAAACATTTTTTGATAAATTTTGCCATATGCATGCGCCTGTGAAGCCATCACTACACTACAACACAATGAACACATTCATCACCTTCAGAAATTCTCTCTTGCCTCATTATGATCTCTTCCTCCTGTCTTTTCCCACCTATCATCTTCCCCTATTCCCTTTGCCAAGGGATCTAAAGAAAAAGGAATATATTTATATGCTTTTGGAATTATTTTTATATGAGGAGCAAATACCCAAAGCCCCTTCTCACTTGGGATCTTTGAAAGTGTTTACAATAAAAACAATCTAACCAGTTTACTAAGATGTATCGATTGTGCAATTGCTATCACTGGGTAGATAAGTTCTTGTGGGGGACAAAAATGAGATAAATACTTGACTTCAAGTTTTTATTCTGTAGTTGAAAGCATAAGACAGTCTTACACAATTAGCAGCCAGTGATCAATGTCAAATAAATATCAAAGCCATAAATTGAGTGATAAATGGAGATGGATGTGATAGGGTAGGCTTAACTCACTATTTAGACAGAGTTCCACTCTACCTGAATATGGGGTGTTTATGTTATCCACCTCAAGGCATGCATTAAATCACATTCTGCTAGACTTCAGTGTAACTGAAAGAGCCAGGGGTTCCAGAGTAAGAGCCATATTGAGATTCTGTGCCTGTGCTGACCTGTGACTTGTGCCAACAGTTTTCTGAGCTCAGTCTCTCTTCATTTATAAAAGAGAGGGATTTAAACCCCTATCATATGTAAAATGTGTCTATTCTTGATATTGTCAATAATAATAATACCATGCTTACTATGGGCTCTTACTATTCTTTGCAATTTATATTTGTCTCATTTAATTCTTTTTTTTTTTTTTTTTTTTAGACGGAATCTCACTCTGTGGCCCAGACTAGAGTGCAGTGGTGCAATCTCGGCTCACTGCAAGGTCCGCCTCCCGGGTTCACGCCGTTCTCCTGCCTCAGCCTCCTGAGTAGCTGGGACTACAGGCACCCGCCACCGCGCCCAGCTAATTTTTTGTATTTTTAGTAGAGAAAGGGTTTCACTGTGGTCACGATCTCCTGACCTTGTGATCCGCCCGCCTTGGCCTCCCAAAGTGCTGGAATTATAGGCGTAAGCCACCATGCCTGGCCTGTCTCATTTAATTCTTAAAACAGCTTGAAAATATAATTTCTCTAAAAAGAACAACTTCAGTCACATGCCGTATTGATGAAAGTATTGCCATCTCTCGGTCGCAGGCTGTTTTCTTAAAATGTTCTTTATAATGTCTGTTATAAAGGTTCTTAGATAAAATACGGGCACTAAGAAGGTATTTGATGAATGTTCATTCCCCTTCCACATTGCAAATATTCATCTTAGCAACTTAAATGATTACTGGTAAGATAATTAAACAGCTTTTATTTTGCAACTTTAGAGCTGTAATCAATTTTTATTTTCCCAGACACTTTTGGGGACTTTAGAATTGCTTGTCTAAGAGCATCTGCCCTGGCCTAGTGCCAGTCAGCTTTAAAGAAAGCAGCATGTGTTTGCAGCAAACTCGAGGATTAAATGCAGGAGGTTCTGAACTTAAGATGGAGGCAGGAAAAAGGGTCTTTAGTTTAAAATGTCATCAGAGCATTGCAGCAGCTCTGTTTTAAAATTATAGCTAATATTGCTTCATATATTGCTACCTACCTAATGAAGTCACTACATATGAGAATATCTATCCAGTCACTTTCCACTAATTAGCTCTTAAGTCTTTAGGTATTTTACATCACATGTAACAGAGTTATCAACAAGTATTATTAAGTATTATAGTGTGAAATGGTCCCCAAATGGAATTGAAGTTAATTGTAATAGTCTTTTGTGATGATAAAGTATATGACTGCACCCTGCAATTTTAAAATCTGGAGTGGCTTAAGTATTAAACTTTATACCAAGGGCATTATTATTAAAGAAAAAAATTAAATGGCTCATGAAACACTTTTCTCAAGAGGTACTTTTTAATATTTCAACTTCTTTCTTTTAAACATGGTTCTGAAATGAAGCCAGCAAAAATATGTGCATAGTAGCTGCTAGAAAAGTTCAGGTGTTAAGCAAGATGGGTCCCTGGATGGAGATGCTATTAATACATAGAAAACAAGCACCATTTTCTTTTTTTTCTTTTTTTCTTTTTTCTTTTTTATTATTATTATTACACTTTAAGTTCTAGGGTACATGTGCATAACGTGCAGGTTTGTTACATATGTATACTTGTGCCACGTTGGTGTGCTGCACCCATCAACTCGTCAGCACCCATCAATTCGTCATTTACATCAGGTATAACTCCCAACGCAATCCCTCCCCGCTCCCCCCTCCCCATGATAGGCCCCGGACAAGCACCATTTTCAATCCACTCAGCCCACTATGGTGCTTGGGTGCAGGATAGCTGGCTTCCCTATGGGAAAACTGAAGGTCTTCCACCATGGTCATGGAAACATTGAACTAACAATGCATTCTACTCTCTAGTAAATTTCCTAAGGAGAATACTGGACAATAACATGGGTGCTATGGGAAAGGGTTACATGGTATTTTGGGGGGGAAAGAAAGTGAACATTACACATACAAGTTCCTTCTCATATAGATAGTGGAAATTATTTTCATTTTAAAGAGTAATTTGAATTTGTTTTTTCCAGATTAGGAGTAAGAGGAAATAACTCTAAGGTCAGTAAAGTCTTAGAACTTAGTAAAGTCTTAGATGCGTGATTCATTCCTTTATTCATTATTCATTTGTCAATATTGACTGACAACTGTATGTCTGGCTCTGTTGTAAGGATTAGCAATTCATATTCTAGTCAGCTGAACATCACATGTTCCTGCTCACATAGATTCTTAAAATCTTGTGGCAGAGACACTCAATAAATGGCTTAAATTAGTGAAACAAATCATATTTCAGACAGTGATAATCGCTAAGAAATGAAAGCAAGAAAGAGAGATAAGTATCAAGGTGAGGGTGTTTAGATCTTAGATATCTCCCCAGGAAAGGCCATATTATGAAAGCTACATTTAGGAAAAGGCCTGAAGGGAGGTAACAGTGCAAGTCATGCAGGTATCTAAAGGAAAAGTAGTCCAGGCCTGGGAAACAGCAACTGCAAATGCCCTTGGGTAGGAATGCCTCCATTGTGTTCAAAGACCAGCAAGCAGGGCAGTGTAGCTGGAACTGAGTGCACAAGGCACAAAGCAGTGGGATGTGAGATGGGGAAAAGAATGGGAGGCCACTCACTTGGAACCTTGTGGATAATAGACTCTTTGATTTTTATCGGAAGTAAGATGGGAAGGCACTAGAGGGTTCTGAACACAGGAGTGAAGTGACCTGGCTACATTTTTAACAATATATATCTGACAGTTATGACAGTAAAGAATACAGGTAGAAGTAAGGAGACCATTTTTAACAATTCAGACTCTTATTCCTCATTCTTCCTACCTCTACGGGGTACAAGTATACCACTTTTACAGATGGAATAACTGAAGTTCAGATCCAAAGTAACTTACAAGTTTTACAAAGTCAGTGTCAGAGCTACAAGTAAAGCCACATTGTCTGATTCTAAGACTCTCTATCCTATACTGCTGTCTCTCTGTTCTTTCTCATGCATGGTAAATGTTACGAACTAGCATGGTATATGGAGATACTCAGTTGTGTATCATAGCACTGGAGAATGTGCAAACTTTGATACAAATCATTTATTAACAAAATCTGAAAATGTTTTTTGTTTCCTTACATTAGGTCCGCTTGGTTTTACATGGATTAAGCATTATTGTACATATGATAAGGGAAGTAAAACATTTACAATGAGTGTTTCAGAAATGAAATCCAGTGGGAAAATGGTGAGTTAGTTTTGTTTTTTGTTTGTTTCTTAAACTGTTTGTTATTTAAGTAATGGAATTAAAAGAAAAAAAAATCACATTGTTTCTCTAGTTAACATGTACACATTTACAAAAAAATAGAAAGTCAAATGTTTTCTCTCATTTTTATGAGCTGAATGACTTGAAAAGAGTAGCCAGGGTCTTCCTTTAACTTGGCCATGACATATTGATAAGCAGTCGAGTTAAATGTAGGGATCCTTCAGTAGATTACAGAGGTGTCATCTCACATTTCTGGCAGCAGAGTTATTTGTCTATGCTGTTGGTTGGCTAGCGGCCCAGGGAGGGACTGTCAATGGCTGGAGCAGGCTCAGGGATTCTGTGTCTTTCCCCTGGGTGGCCTCTGTGGGAGGCTGCATTTGCTCCTGCATGCCTTGTCCCCTTCCGCACTGCATACTGTTTACCAAAATGCTGGCTAACAAGGTTTCTCAGAAGAAACCAATAGATGCTCATTTACCCCAAAAGTAAATTGGTCACTGAATGTCTCACATGGCTAGTGAACAATATAGAATACAGTGTACTTTGTTTGAGGAAATGCTGCAGAGAGCTTTATTGTCTGTGGCATATAATCTTCTTGTGATTTAAAGTATGGGTATGGCAAATGATTGAACTTGTGAATTAATTAGGTCACAATCTAAGTACCCTAAAGCTGGGAGTTACACTGAAGATAATTAGTCCAGCCTTATTTTAACAGATTAGGAAATAAAGTTAGTAGAAAGTAAGTGCCTCGCCCAGATAATTAGTGGTATAGATCATGGCAGAGGTAAATGTTGATCTAACTTAGACACATACTCAAATACGTCAGTTGAAACTTATTGTACTTGGGCATTCATCAGAGGCAGAAAATAAAGGAGAGGCAGAAAACTGAAAGGCAGAAAATAAAGGAGAACATACCAGAGAAAAAGAAACCTTAGTTGCTACCATCCTGGGAAGTTATTAAGTGCCACAACACACCTAGTTTCTACTCTAATAGTTACAACTGTAAATCCAACTTATGTGACAGTGAGTTAATAATGTAAGTAGACCAAGCCAAAGTTCCATTAATAAATTGATGACATGTGCAACCAAATATAGAATTAACCACACATTAGATAAATGTTCCCCTTCAAATAGACTGGCATCTCAGTTACGGAAGAGAATTCCTATGAATGTAGCCTATGTTGGCTCTTGTCCAGAGAGTCAGTTTTAGCAGCAGTGGGTTACCAGCAAAACAATCACATGGTATTAGGTTGATGCAAAAGTAATTGCATTTTTTCCCATTACTTTTAATGGGAAAACTGTAATTACTTTTCCACCACCCTGATATATATGATAGCAATAGCATTATGTCATGTATATACTGGAACTATATTATTTCGGTAGCTCTCTTGTAAACCTGAGCTAGTTATCATTTAAGGCTCTAATACAAAGACACACACATGATACTAATCTCTTTGCAATCCAGGGAGTTTTGATTAAGAGCAACAAATATTGTATCCTAACAAGCACTCTATGTATCCAGTTATGGTGTTAAGTGACTGTGTAACTTCATACCTTTTCTAAATCTAAGTATTGAGGGAATGTACATTATAGTATAATTTAACATTGTAAGTAAATATGTTGAAGGGTACTGGACAGACATGTTACATAATTCTTTTAAATAAAACATACATATGCCATTAATTAACAAATAGTTTTGTGTATTATGATCGGACAGCTAACATTAGGAATCAAAAAAAGACAGGGCGTGATTGTGACCTTTATACATAATCTATACTGTTAAACATTTTAATGTGGCAACTTGAGCTCATGTATTTAATATATTTCAGTTCACCTTGTCAGCGTGTTAACACTATGGTACTCTTCTTGTTTCAGAATGGCCTTGTTACTAGCTCACCGGAAATGTTTAAATTAAAATCTTGTATCCGACGAAAGACAGATTCAATTGACAAACGATTCTGCTTTGACATAGAAGTAGTTGAAAGGTTTGAGCTTTTCTGTTCACTTTATTTTTTTCATAAGATAAACTGTGTCTCTTTCTGTATTTAAATGTAAACATGAAAAAGCATTCAAGTGTTTTTTAGTCTTTTAAAAAATAGTATACATGTTTATTTCGTTCTTTCATGTTGTTATTGCATAATGCTTTTGAGAAAGCAAATCCAATCCGGGATGCTAGAAAACAGTAGCATCACTCAAAGCAGAATCAGAAAAATCAATATAAATGACTGTATTAGGAGAAAGTGTATGTAGTGGCCTCGTGGTCCTCATCACCATGAAGGAATCCAATGGCATATTTCATGGCTCCAGGATCAGCCTTTTGGTGGGCTTTTTGGAGGTTGGTGGCCTTGCTTCCAAGGAATAGGATGCAGGTGGGAATAGCATAAGCTTCTTTCAGCCAACTAAGTTTAATGCCTCCAGGATGCCTACTGTGTGCAAAGCACTGTTCTGGGTATTCTTCGCCCAAAGTAATGGAAGAGAGATAAATGTCATGAATCTAAGTTTATAATTTAAGTTTACAATAAGAAGGAGTATGCTTCTTGCTCTCTGCTCTGTAATCCATGATCTATCTTTCTTCTCCTGCATTACTACCACAATATTCTGAATCCACTAGCTTATCGTGTGTATCCATGTATACACCTTATATACGATGACTTACTATATATGCTCATAAACCATAGCCTATAGCTACAGGCATAACTCAGAGATACTGCAGGTTAGATTCCAAACCACTGTAATAAAACAAATATCATAATAAACTGAGTCACAGAAATTTCTGAGTTTCTCAGTGCTTATAAAAGTTATGTTTATGCTACAGTGCAGTCCATTAAGTGTGCAATAGCATTATGTGTAAAAAATATATATCCCTTAATTTTAAAATATTTTAAGTAATGCGAATGGTCATCTGAGTCTTTAGTGGGTAGTAATCTTTTTGCTGGCAAAGGATCTTGCCTCAATGTTGGTAGCTGCTAACTGATCAGCATGGTGGCTACTGAAGGATGGGGTGGCTATGGCCGTTTTCTTAAAATGAGATGGCAATAACGTTTGCCACATCAGTTGACTCTTCATTTCAACAAAGATTTCTCTGCACCGTGTAATGCTGTTCGACAACATTTTACTCAGTAGGGCATCTTTCAAAATTGGAGTCAGTCCTCTCAAACCCTGCCCTACTGCATTGTCAGCTAAGTTTATGTGATATGCTAAATCCTTTGTTGTCCTTTCAACAATGTTTATAGCATCTTCACCAGGAGAAGATTCCATCTCAAGAAACCACTTTCTTTGCCCATCCATAAGAAGCAACTAGTCCTTTCAAGTTTTGTTATGAGATTGCAGCAATAAAGTCATATCTTCTACAAGGCTCCACTTCTAATTCTAGCTTTTTTGCTATTTTCACTACATCTGCAGTAACTTCCTCCACTGAAGTCTTGAACCCCTCCAACTCATCCCTGAGAGTCGGAATCAATTTTTTTCAAACTGCTGTTAATGTGGATATTTAGACTTCCTCCCATGCGGGACAAATGTTCTTAATGGCATCTAAAATGATGAATCCTTTCAAGAAGGTTTTCAGTGTACTTTACCCAGATCCATCAGAGGAATCACTACTTATGGCCGTGAACGCCTAATGAAATGTATTTCTTAAATAATAATACTCAGAAGTCTAACTTATTCCTTGATCCATGTGCTACAGAATAGATGTTGTGTCAGCAGGCATGAATATATTATTCTCCATGTAAATCTCTATCAGAACTCTTGGGTGACTAGTTGTATTGTCAATGGGCAGTAATATTTAAATATTTAAATATGCCTCTTTAAGCAGTAGGTCTCAACAGTGGCTTAAAATATTCAGTAAACCTTGCTGTAAACAGATGTGCTATCATTCAGCCTTTATTGTTCCATCTGTAGAGCACAGGTAGAGTAGATTTAGCTTAATTTTTAAGAACCCTAGGATTTGCAGAATGATGTATGAGCATTGGCTCTGACTTAAGTCACCAGATACGTTAACTCTAACAAGAGTCAGCCTATTCTTTGAAGCCTTGAGGTCAGATAGTGACTTCTTTCTATCTGTGAAAGTCCTAAATGAGGGCATCTTCCAACAGAAGGCTATTGCGTCTACATTGAAAATCTGTTGTTTACTGTAGCCACCTTCATCCATGATTGTAGCTAGATCTTCTGTATAACTTGCTGCAGCTTCTATGTCAGCACTTGCTGCTTCATCTTATACTTTTATATTATGCAAATGGCTTCCTTCCTCAAACATCATGAGGTATGCTAGCTTCATAATTTTTTTCTGCAGCTTATTCATCTCTCTCAGCCTTCATAAAATTGAAGACAGTTAGGGCCTTGCTGTGGATAAGGCATTGGCTTAAGAGAATGTTATGAGATTATTGATTGGACTAATTTTAATATTGTTGTATCTCAGGGAATAGGAAGACTAAGGAGAGGGAGAGAGATGGGGAAATGGCCAGTCAGTGGAGCAGTGGTACACACAACTTCTATTGACTGTTTACCATCTTATGCCATGGTTAATGGCACCCCAAAACAATGGCAATAGTAATACCAAAGATCACTGTTCATATATCACATGATAGATATAATAACAATGAAAAATTCCAAATATTGCAAGAATCACCAAAATGTGATACAGAGACATGATGTGAGCAAATGCTGTTGGAAAAGTGGTGCTGATAGACATGCACAACACAGAGTTGACCCAAACAAACCATCAATTTGTTAAAAAGCAGTACCTGCAAAGCTCAATCAAGCAAAGAGAAATACATCAAGGTATGCCATATCTAGTATGGCAATGACCCTATTCCTAGGCTGCTTTAAACTATGTTGACTCTTTTGCCTTGTGTTCTTACGAGTTTTAAGATCCACTTATTAAGTTTCCCCTTGTTTCTCAAAATATCTTCTGGGATTTTGACTGGAGTTGCAGTAAAGTTTTCAATGGGTGTGGAATAAACCTCTTTTTGAATATTTTACATATCTTTTTTTAAATTTACTTTTGGGTACCTTCTTTTTATTGTTATTTTGAATAGGATTCTTTTTTATGAGTTGAATTTTGTTTTCCTAAATGGTTAAGATTACTGCATAGAGAGGCTGTTAGTTTATTTACATATCAATCTCTTATCTGACCTACTTGCTGAACTCTTTTTTAGTTTTAATAGTTTTGTGTAGAGACTTCTGGATTTTCTGTGTAAACAAATACCAACATGTTAGTGCTTTCTCTTAACGTATTCCAGTTATATAACCTTGGAGCACTTTATTAAACTCTGTAATTAGGTTTTTTCATCCGTAAATTAAGGATAATAAGTATCCACCTCAAAGGATTGTTTTTAGGATTAAATGAGAGAATTAAGGAAACATAACACAGTACCTGTCCCATAGTAAATATCCAACAAATACTGATTTTCAGTATATTGTTGGTATTACTACACTGGCTTAAATTCTCCAACATCAGATTATCTTGATATATATTCAGGATTCTCATGATCTGTGTTCTCATTTGCAGAAGAGATGTAGGTTATTATTTGTCATTCCAGGTTTTTAATTATAAAATATTTACAATAAAATTTTCATCTCAATGTTCCTCTTCACAGATCCCTGAATTTTCTGTTTTAAGTAAATTCCTTTTTTATATTTTATATCTTTTCCTCCATATGCTAGTTTACTCCCTTCCTCCCCCTACTTTTTGTTTCTTTCTTTAAATATATCCTCAAGTAACTGTTTCAGAATGACTGCATGTGAGAGAATTATTTTTAAATGAATTCATTTCAATATTGTCATCATGGTATAGAGAAATGCTTTGGTTTTAGTGTCTTTTTAAATATTACCTAGTTATGGTATGAGGCTTTCCACATTGTTACATATTCATTGTAATTGTTTTTAGTGACTAGACTGCACCACATCCGGGTCGAGTTCTCATATTGTGGAATTCATAGATGGCTTTGAAGAATGTGACTTTCTCATCCTTTTTGATCATTTCAAGGGAAATAATTTCAAACTAGTCTCCTTCAGACTGTTCTATACCAAAAACACTTAATGGTTTTACCACCTGTGATCGTTAGAATTAAAAACATTTTTTGCATGCCCAGTGATTTTTCTGAAAGTATTATACTTCAATCGTTTTCTTTTTTAAAAAAGTTCCTATGTTTTTCTCCTCTCTCTTCATTTCTCTTTTTTTCTTCAAATTTTATCTTTTTAGCTAACTGAGGATTTAAAAAGTAATAAATGTGTAAATATATAAAATATTTGTTTTTAATAGGCATGGGATCATCACGTTACAGGCCTTCTCAGAGGCTAATAGGAAACTCTGGCTTGAAGCCATGGATGGGAAGGAACCGGTAAGACTATGATACATTCTATAATTTAGGTTTTATTGTCCTAATAATTATAATGTATGGAAATGCTTTTCATAATATACAATGTTATGCCTGTAATTGAAAATATTAAAAAAGGAAATCAGGGGAGTAGAGACTTGTACTGCTTTCCTAGTCTCACTCATGGCACATAACTCTACCTTTCTGACTTATTTTATAAGGGGGCTTTTGGGACTAATTTAAAACCCTAAAATTACTTCTTAAAAAATTACTTACACTCATCACCTTGGCTGCACCCATTAGGTTATCTTATTCCGTTAATAATTATCTCATGTCCCGTCTTTGCAAGGCCTGTACTAGGCATGTGATTAGAGTGATGAACAAGGTTCAGGGTAAGAACTGATTCTGTAATCAAAACCATTTTAAAAGAGTATAGCTTAATAAAACTGCCTGTGGCTTGACATTTTCACTTGCATGCATATCCCCATTTTTAATAGTTATTTTGAAATTGGTATGATAGTCTATTTACAAAAAATAGGAAGGCTTACATAAAAAGGAGGCTGAATCATTCATCACTGTCTGTTTTCTTAACACTGTTACTAGATCAGTAGAGGGTGAACACAGAGGAAATAAGAGTCCCCATCCTGTCACCTGTTACTAGATGAATAGAGGGTGAGCACACAGAGGAAATAAGAGTCCCCATCCTGTCACTTGAGAAGCATTCTTTAGATGGCAAAGAACCTGTACAGCAATAGTGTCATACAAAGTGTGGTCCTCAGACTTTGAGACCCTCCCTCAAACTGTGTTGCCAGTCCACAGTAAGATCAGTACAGAAATGGCAATTCAGTCTTTAGAAAATCATGTAGCCACTTAAGTTATTTTAAGCCTGTTAAATTTAATTTAAATATTGGAACTCTGCATTGATTTTTTTAATTATTTTCTATTTCAATTTTATTATATTTTACACAAATGTTAATAATAGATTTAAAAGAAAATGCACTCTTTACCAGAAATAGTTGAGAAGCCCTGACTTAGAGCAAATTGAGGGAATAGTTTGTTAACCCAACAGTGTACAAGTTAGGATTGTGTACATTTGAGAACACGCTAAGCAGGAAATTGGAAGAAGAAGCAATCAGGTGAAGTCCGTTATGAGATACTTGCCGAGAACGGCACTTTATGCATCCTACTGGGGCAGAGAATAAGATGCATAAATCAGATGGAGGTAGAACCTTGTCCAGGGCAGCACAGTCACAGAGGGAAAGGAGAGGGAAGTGAGGGTGGCTGAACCACAGGAAGGAAGTTGCTTGATGGTACACAGATGGTGCTATGGACCCAGCAGTTGTAGGACCTGGAAATGAAGACACTCTTTTTGTGTATTAATGTACAGATATCACCTTGCTAATCTTTTGTGCTGGGTCATTAACTGGAAGTAACTGATGGACATCCTTTGTTTTTTAGATTTATACTCTGCCCGCCATTATAAGCAAGAAAGAAGAAAGTAAGTCATGTTAATAGTTATTTAAAATTTTATCATGTAGTCATTTTTAACACAAAAGCATTATGTGATTGTAAGTATTCTGGGAAAATAGTATAACACCATTGATCTTATGGTACAGCAAATTTGAAATTTTTATTTAAAATGTTTCTCAATGTACTACAAACTACTGGTATTATAGTAACAAAAGTTAATTTTTATTTCTTTGGTGTTTATTTACTTATTTACATGCCTTGCTTTATCTCTGATAGAGATTTGAGAAAGTTGATATTTAGCTCAATTATTTATATATTATATATAATATATAATTATATAATGTAATTATATTTTATTATGTATAATTATGTTAATAAATATATGATATATAATTATATATAAATAATCATGCTAAATTATATAATTATATATAAATACTATATTTATATATCTATATCAATATAAATACATAAGACAGTAGAGAGCCTCTTTGTCTTATTTTCTCTGCTCCAGTTTTCTTACAGGTATAAGACTGAAGACATAAACACTGCTTGCTGGTTTTAGTAGATAGTAACTAAGAATGTAAAATATAAGGACCTTGTCGTTACACATGGTATATGTAGGAAAAGATGTTTTTACTATATTATTATTAAATCATTAGTTTGTAGCCGTTCTTTATAAACACAGTTTATATGTTTTTCATCATGTTCTGAATCCTCTTTAATTACCTGCCAACTTCTTGCTACCTTTTTTCTGTGGTTAGTTTAGGGTATTTCCATAAGTACTTTACATAGTCATTTTATTTGATATTTAAAATTAATTTGTGTATTTGTTTCTAGGGTTATTTTGTATAACTTTCACAGCAATTCCAAGTTTCATGTAATGCAATGGATTTTGTCTTATGATTTCTAAATTTATTTTTCAAACAAACTCAATAACCCTGACATTTACTTTTCTTATTTATTTTATTTTATTTTTTTAATAGAGATGAGGTCTCATTTTGTTGTCCAGGCTGGTCTCTAACTATTGGCCTCAAGTAACCCTCCCACCTTGTTCTCCCAAAGTGCTGGGATTACAGGCATGAGCCACTGCTCCTGACCAACCCTGACATTTAGATTGCTATGGAAATACAAGTTAGAATGAAATAAATAAAAACTAGGAAAGCACTCATTTGAAAGTTATAAATATTGAATGTATAAAAAGCCTATTATTTTATCTGAATTAAATGCTTTCTAGTGATTAACTTCAGAAATTATCAAAAGAAAATGCATGATGTAAAAGATCTTTCAATAATAATTTAAATAACTTACAATTTTAAAATTATTTTTAAATAATACTTTAAAAAATTATTTCCAGTTTTTATTCTCACATTTACTTCCTTACTGGAATCAAGGAAAGTGATTAGTATAAAATCCTTTATTGCCAACTTTTGTCTAATCACAGATACATTAACCAAATGGTGAGAGTTGTGTATGTAGTAAATGTTCATACTTAATGATTCCCTAAAAAGTAATCTGTTGTATAAATTGCATTTGAGAAGAACGTGAAATGTGTTTTCTAACATTAGTTTGATTGTTGGTATCCACTATAAGGTTAATCCTTTCCCATTCAAATTACCCAAGGACAAATCCTTAATGGAAAACAATTGCACCTATATACAGTATTGAGTAGGGCTTCTGAATGGTAGCATAGTCAAGTTGATCAGAATATACTGATGCTTAATTAAATGCACCACCAAAACTAATGTACTTGTGACGGAGAGGGAATCTGCATCTTCACGCGGTACAGAATCAGTCTTCTGGAAACAGGTATCCTGCAGTATCGGCCACCGGAAACATCACTGTGCCTTCAATTATAATTATAAAATGGTGCATGTTTCAGAAAAGTAGCAGTCCTAGAGTGCATGTGTTTATATCATTTCTCACACTCTGGCTTTTTGTATGGTGTATTAGTTTCCTACACAGTACTCTGAGCTCCTTGTGACAGAACCCATCTCTTCTCCATAGTCGTCAATACAGGCCTTTCCTGAGACATGTGCTGAGCACAGATTTGCTCTTATTCTTCTCATTAGTACCAGTAGGCTTTTATTACCCATGGGAAGATTTTTGGTCATAGAAGAATTATTACAAGCTTCTACTTTAGTACTTAAATTTATGAATCTTAAGCTTTAAGTTTTATTTTTAACATTTGATTTATTTTAAGCCATATGTTTACTTGAAGCCTGTTTTTAATCAATATACAGATCTTATTTGTAATTGCACTAACTTTTAAAACTAAATCATTTTCACTTTATTTTGTTTTCATGATTCTAACAGAATTCTCCCATTTGTACATTTAATCAGTCAAATTTCTTTAGACATATCAACTGATGACAAAATCGTAAATTTTATTCTCTCAAAGTCACGCATACTAGACAGATTTGTGATCCTGACAAATATAATCTTTTAAACACCTATCAACTTTTTAAATCTACATCACTTTATAAATGCAGGGATTAAGTACTATGTTAAAATTAAGTGTTGTAAACATGCTAAATAAATACATACAAAAATTCATTGTGATTTCCAAAGGTCTTACTACTTTTGCATAAACTACACGTATTGAAAATTACACTTACTTTTAGCTGTCACACACATGGGGATTCAAATTTCCTCACCCAAACAGAATCACTACCCTATTGAAAAGTCAAGACTGTGGCAGGTGCTACCAATAAAAGAAACCCTTGCTCAAAGGCACAGGACTGGACTCACTTTCCAGAACTTAGCTGCCAGCAGCTCTGGGGTGGACATTGTGGTATTACTAATTCACTTGAGTGAGGCTTTTTTTTTTTTTTTTTTTTTTGAGATGGAGTCTCACTCTGTTGCCCAGGCTTGAGTATAGTGGCAAGATCTCAGCTCACTGCAACCTCCGCCTCCTGGGTTCAAGCGATTCTCCTACCTCAGCCTCCCAAGTAGCTGGGATTATAGGCACATGCCACCTCGCCCAGCACCCAGCCGATTTTTTGTGTTTTTAGTAGAGGTGGGGCCTCACCATGTTGGCCAGGTTGGTCTCGAACTCCTGTCTCGGGTAAGTTTGTGTTTCAGTGATTGTGAAATTCTCATCCCTGTTAGGTCGCAAATAAGTCATGTGAGCTCATTGTGTTAAGTGTTTAAATCAGTTTATATCTTTCTTTTTGTCAGCCCCTCTAACCGTTTTTTTGTACATCATCCTGTTCTTGAGATCTTGTATTTCCTTTTAGTTGATATTTGACTCCTCTAAAAGTAGCATTGCTCAATTTTAATATGTAACTTCTCCTGTAATTGGTTTTGGAAACCAGTACCAGCCCTAATTCACCGGCCACTTTGAAGAGTGCTCTTTTATATCCTCCATAATTCAGATGGCTTCCACTTACTCTAAAATACTCTTGTTCTCCTTTGGAAACTCGGTTTTGCATAATATGTGTTAGTGTTTTTGAACTGCCGAAGGCAATGAAGTTTAGGATGGTAAAATATAAAACTTAGGTAAAAGTTTGTTTTGAATGCCAGCCACTTAGAAGCAGTCATAACATCTGTGCCTTCGCTGAAAATCCTACAAGCAACAGTGTAAGAAATACCTAATGTTCTAAAATAGGGCCATAATATGAATTTACAGAGAACAAATCCCATGAAATGAAGAATAAAATTATGCTGTGAATGTAGTTTCATGCTACTCTTTATAAGACTAACATGCAAAAGTCTTCCTAACTTGTATTAATAGTTACTCTTAATTTACCATTTTCAATGTATGGATGCCGTAAATGAGACTTGTGTAATTCAACAGAAAGGAAAGCTTGAATTACCTTTATGAAAAAAAATCAAACAAAAAACCAAAATATTGAATAATTACAGGGTATTGGATTTACAAATACTTTTCTGGTTGTAAAATATGCTGCTATATCGTGAAACTGTAAGACTTTGGGACTGAATTTATTTTTGTAGTAGTAATATGTATCATCAATATTAAACAAGTGCCTTTCAATTAAGATTAGCACTAAATGAGTCCTCAATCACATGCCATTCAATTAAGATTAGCACTAAACTAGTCCTCAAGCCATGCCATGGGGGACATTTTGTAAAAAGTAGCTCATCTCTATGTTTTCCATAGTTCTGCCATTTGAATACATCTTTCAAAGGAACAAATTACATTTTATGACATACCTTTCCTGCCCCAAGACCTCCATCTTGGGACCAGTCATTTACAGAGGCGAAAGCAGTTAACATTTCTTCTAGGCTTTCTTTCTCTGACATTCTCTATTGGTGCCCTGAGCCTTGTCCCCATTCAAATATGAGTTTTGTGTGATGGCTTCTGAGCTGGTCCTTCAACCCTGGGTCTGGAGAAAGTGAGCATTGTGAAAGAAAAGGCACTTAGGTCTCATTCTCTCATACAGTCAGTTCAACAATATTCCATTGTGCACCTACTCTACTCCAGGTGCTGTGAATAAGAAAAAGGAAGTTCTTTTCCATTGATGTTTCCACTAATAAAAGTCAGTATTTACATGTGTAATGACAAAGTCACCTAACATTCAGTCCTTATATACAAAATTGCAGGGATTGGAACAGAAGATAATCTTGAAATTTCCCAACAGCTCTAAACTTCTGCTTGTATGTTTCAGTGACTTTCCTCAAGTGTACCTGTGTATCTATTCTCCACAGCAATAAGCTTTTTTTGCTCTTTATCATTCTATGCAATTACCATCTGTTATAAATGTTCTTGGGCTTCATTTTGTGGTTTAGAGAGTTCTGGAAGTTCTCAGATGTGGCTAGGTTATCATCCTCCTTCTTTACCATATAATCCCCCAATCTTTGATCATTGACAGTTTTCTTTTTATCACAGAGACCCAGGAAGATTGTCGTAGCTCAAGTGCTCTTCATGGGCAGAGCAGAATGAAAGAACAATTTGGGCCAGGGCTGTGGAGAGTTAAATTGCCCATCCTTAAGGAGAAAAGAAAAGGTCCAGCAGGTGTCATGAACATTGATAAATGCACTCATTTAGTTTTTTATTTATTTCAGTTAACACATAGCATGATATTATTTATCTGTGATAAGGGACCTTTTAATCTGAAACAGGAGATCAGCAAAGTGAACTGAAAAGTAAAGACAAGTGTTGCTTTGTTTTGTCAACCCTGAGAATGTACTGTAAGGTCAAGTAGATTACATCTGTAAGGACATACTAGGTTTTGAATTGCTAGTAAATTGAAGGTACAAGGACTTTTGCTTTGTTAGCTCTGTGGAAGACTATTCTTTTTCCTTTCCTCATGGCTGTTTGAATTCTGTTGAGATTAATAGCTTTTGTGCTGCTAAACTGCCTTATGGAAACTTTTTGTAGGTTTCAATATAAGCTTTATCCCTGAACAGTTTACATAGGGGAAAAAAATAAGGTTTAGACTGAACTTTTGATTGAATATATTAAGTTGACTAAGTTAGTCGGTCTTCTGCTTCTACCCTCGCCCATGAAGGCCAAGTATCATTAATGTTATAGAATTCTAATTCTCACATTATAGAATTTGATAGTAGTTGTATTCTGGGTATCCCTCTGATTCTCTCTAAAATGGAGGAGATACAGGGCTGGGGGAGGTCTTGGAACTGGGAAAGTGTTCACAAATATAGCTCATGTAAGCTGATAAACTCCAACCCTTATAGAACCCATTGGAGAAGGTACTTGAGCAATCCTGGTACAAACCAGTAACTAGCAAGCCATCAGTCAGTAAGCATGTATTGGCTTCCTGCTCTGGGCCAAGCATTGAATCCAAACCAGCAATCCATATTTCTCCTGTGTAGGATACTTATCCTCCTCTCTGTGCTGTTGCCACAGGAGTACTACCTTGTCCTCCACCAAAGGAGAATTATCATTAATTATCAGCCTTTTCAATGGTGCCATTTGATTTCATAATAACCCTTTCCATCGACATTTGAACACTGAAGAGTTCTCAGGTGTTTGTGATTTTTTGTTTTTTGGTTTGTTTTTTGGAGGTTAAGAGGACCCGTTTTAGTTGAAATCTCACGAGCACTGATGCATTAAGTATAGTAACCCCTTCGTGGCTTTGGAAAATTGCTCATTTTCCATTACAGAATGTGTTTGCCCCTGACTTCCCTCAGAAATGACAATCCTTGTGACTACCTCATCCATAGTCATTGGAAGACAAACTATTTGAGCCATCTTGTCCTCTTCTCAGACCTCAGCAGAAATCGCTGGGTACTAAAGTGAAGGCATTGTCTGTAGTTGATGGTTGTTTGCAAAGCAACCATCATCCACAGGCCCTGCCACTGCTGCACTTTGCTGCCTTTGTTATGTGAATTGACAAGTCAGTAGTCAAAAGGGATACATTCTAGTTAAGGGAGGAAAAAAGTTCATTATATGGGGTTGCCTTTATTTCAGTGAGTTTTGCCACAGTGAATTAAGTTATATACAGTTAAATCAGAACTGGCCAGGTTATGCTTGGTAATGGATGATCCTCAAGTCTCAGAGGCTGATGACAATAAAGGTTCATTTCTTCTTTATAGTACATGTCCATATAGGTCAGCAGTGGCTCTCTATGTTGTTTTCACTCTGGAACTTGAGTTGGTAAAGAAGCCTCCCTTTGTATCGTTGCTGATCCTGTGACAAGGGAAAAAGAAAATTGCAAGCCACATACTGGCTCTTAGTGGCTACTGGGTAAAGACACGTGTCACTTATGTTCATATTTCATTGTTAGTGTGTATCACATGACCAAGCCTGGCTTCAAGGGTGCTGAGAAATATAATCTTTCAGGGAGGGACAACAGATAAGGGTAAACAGTAATTTCAGTCTGCTATAGTCTGTTTAGCTCTAGTGAGAAGATATGTTTTCTCATTGTATTTATTGAAGTATAATGATCACATGGGGACATTTCTTAATATCCAACTTATTAAATAAGTGACAAAGTGATAGATGCCTTTTTGAAAATCAACACTTGTGGCTGACTGTCCCTCAAGCCCCAGTGATTTTAGCCATGTGGGAAGAATGCCTTATTCACGAAGTTTACATATGTAGAGATTTGCATTCTTCTCTAGTCAATAATAATGATAATGATAAGAGCCAATACTTTAAAGCACTTACTACATTCTAAGCATACGCTATTCTAGGAGCTTTGCAAATGTTAACTTACTTCATCTTTAAATAGTGCTATGAAGAAGAAACTATTACCTTTATTTTGTAGGAGAGGAAACTGAGGCACAGAGAGATCAAAACCATGCCTAGTAACAGAGCTAACAAGTGAAAGAGTAACTACTGCCCCTCTCATCTAGTTAAAACTAATGACTGACTTATAATTTCCTGTGTTTTCCTTCATATAGCAGTGACGTGTAGACAGGAGCAGATAGGAAAAAAAACCTAGCATTGAATTCGTCTTGTTCCATTGTTAGGCACTCTTCAGTGTTTCATTCCATTTGTCTTCATCTTACTACAACTGTTTAACTTAGGTATTGTTACTTCGCTCATTTTATAAATGAAGGAACTTGAGTTTATAAAATAATACGTCCATTTCCCCCACCTCAGACATACAGCAGTGATAATAGAGCTGAGAACTGGCCTTAGGTTTTCCTGGCTTTAAACAAAGCTGGACACTATCTCTGTACCATGAAACTACTCTTTCAGTCAAAGCAAAGGATGGGCAAAGGAAACAAAAATTCATGGTTATTTTTGCCAACACAGTATATTCTTCCACATCTCTGAATTGATTGATAATGTTGTATTTACTCACATGACGGGAGCTAAGTACAGGATCCATGGAATATGTCAGAACAGAAGCATCAGTAGAATAACCCTGCAGTTAGACTGACTCTCAGTAAGATTTTATTCTGCATGATGAGCTTTTGATATCAGTTTGTTAGAAAAGACTGGAATATTGCTGCCAAATATCCCAGTATACTTTGGGGTACAGCCTGGTTTTTGCTTATTTTTCTCAAAATGAATACTTAAGAGAGAAATTCTGTTTTATATGTCACAACCATCTTCATTATATTTTTGTTGAAAGGAAGTTCTGTTGAAATTTTTAAAAAATGATTGTCTTTTTCTCTTAATACATCTTTTTATTGAAAAGTGGAAGAATGTGACCTCTAGTACCAAACATTTTAAATGTCAGGAATTTGAAGTTTTAATTGATATAAAAATGCTAGTGTCTTGTTTTTACATAGGGTTACATTTTTTGTCTCAGTTTTTGTTGTTGTCCTTAAAACTGAAAATTCCTCACTTTTCCATCTTACCTATTTCCTGTATTCAAGAAGTATTTTAAAATATCTGAATGCTTAGTGTTACGCTGGGCATTTTGGGGTTATTGGAAGCGAGCAGTCTCTCTTTGGTGTCCAAGAAAAGCTTCAGTCTCATGTAGATAGGTAATCAGCTGTACTTTAATGAGATGCCATGGCCATTCATTTTTGTATGTTGAGTTCACTGAAAGTATTCACTGAGTTCTGTTCTCTTGACCTAGGACACTGGGGCCAAAAAAATAAATGAGCTACTTCCCATTGATGGCAATACATATTTTAGTTTTGGCATTTTTATTTCTAGAGTTTTGAAGTTGTTTTTTAGAGTGCTAAACACACACACACACACACACACACACACATATATATATTTAAATATCAAATAATCCCAAAATGCCTAGTGAATCAAAAATGACAGTTTCTAACTTCTGCCCTCTTTCTCCTTACCAATAGTTTGCATATATATTTGTGGAGTTTTTTCTTAGGAAAATAGAAACAGTCATATATACCCTCAGATTTTTAGATTTTGAGAAAATAGGCCTTATTGTCCTGTCGATTACTTTTTTCACCTAACAACACATAATAAATACCCCTTCGTGGTAGTACCTCTTGTTCCATTGTTAGGCACAGATTATTCAGGCCTTTCTGTCAATCAGTTCAGCTCCATTGGCTTGCTGTGCCTACAATTTTTTTCAGTTTTTAGTTTGTTGCTGTTACCCTTTCTTAATTTTTATCGTTATTTTTTTGATATGTATTTTTTGTCTGGGGGTCTCTTTTGAGTTACAAGAATGTTTAATCTACTGTCTTTAAATGGAAGTTAGTTTTAAATTTTTATTGGCTTGAATTCTCATTTATTATTTGAGAATATTTTAAAAATCGTGTCTCTACCACATGTGATGAAAATTTGTATCATAGTTCAAAAGTTTTTCAGTTTTCTCTCTGGGTGTTAGTTGGTATTTTTAAAATAAATGCTTTCTCTTTAAACAAGTAATCTCATTTGATCTGGCCCCAAAACCCTTTAAAAAATTAGAATTGATCCAAAGAAAATCTAGCCAAAAAAACAAAAATTGCAATTTCAGAATCCTAGGACCTTTTGGGGATGTTTAGTGACTGACAATGCATGTTTTGAATTATTTTAAATATGGTAGCAAAATGAAAAACAGAGCATGGAGCTTAGAATGAGACCCGAGTTAGAATCCTGACTCTAGAGCTGAAAACTGAGAACAGTGGAGGTTTTCAGCAACCCAGGGAATCATCCTGAGACTGCAGAACCTTTTCTCTACCTGATAATATTTTGAGAATCATGGGAAAGGATATGTGAAAGGCTTTATATTACAAGTTTCAATACATAATAAGGGTTTATTCTTATTGCATTTGCTCCTATTATTTGAAAAAAAAAAAAACAATAACACGTAGTAAAGGAGTAATGCTATTTTTAGGAAAATGTAATACACTTTCTGTGAAGGATCTTGGCAGGTGGATACAATAACTGTGAGGATGAAGTTTCCCCCTCTACTTCTACCCCAAAATAAAAAGTCGGCATCTAACCAAAATATTTGAAAAACTCAGTAAAAACCTCTCTACTGTTGAGTCATAAAGGGCCAATGAACAGAGCCAAGTGAAGTGGGGCTGTGAGTTCAGCATAAACACCTAATGCGATTTCTCTCTTATTTTCAGTGTATTTGAATGAAGCAGGGTTCAACTTTGTGAGAAAATGCATTCAAGCTGTGGAAACAAGAGGTCAGTGTTGCCTGAGCGGTATAGCATTCCTGTCATGTGTCTCATTCTTACATAGAAAACTCTCAGAGTAGATGAATCAATGAAGATGTATTTGGTCATTAACATGGTTTAATTTTAAGAGCGATATAAATGTATGTATCAGTATACAAATAGTTATACCTTGAGCTTTAGTTTACTAAAAATCATGCTTTAGGCATACTTCTTTTTTAGATTTTTTTCTAATATAGCCTCACTGTACTTCTTATTGATAAACTGTGCCTTATTTATTACTTCAAGCACCCCTGTGATTTTTTTTTTTTTTTTTTTTGAGACGGAGTCTCGCTCTGTCGCCTAGGCTGCAGTGCAGTGGCTGGATCTCAGCTCACTGCAAGCTCCGCCTCCCGGGTTTATGCTATTCTCCTGCCTCAGTCTCCCGAGTAGCTGGGACTACAGGCGCCCGCCACCTCGCCTGGCTAGTTTTTTGTATTTTTTAGTAGAGACGGGGTTTCACCGTGTTAGCCAGGATGGTCTTGATCTCCTGACCTCGTGATCTGCCCGTCTCGGCCTCCCAAAGTGCTGGGATTACAGGCTTGAGCCACCGCGCCCTGCCTCTTTGATTTTTTTTTTTTTCCCCCAATCACTGAGGAGGTAAGATTCCTAAGGAGCTTGTCTTCTCTCCCTTCCTTATATACTTTCTTTTGCTGATTTGTCACTGCCAGAGCTTTGGCACCTTTCTTCACTCCAATCATGACCTCTGTCTTGAAGTCCACTCCAGTTAAATGTTGGACTCACTTCCAGGAAAATTTGGCTAAAGCAACATTCATATTGGGCTTTGGAGTTCCATAAACTTATATTTAAATTTTAAGTGCTGCCACTTCAACGTTTTGAAAAGTAGTTTCCTTGAATTCTCTGAATCTGTTTCCTCATCTCTAAACCGAAGATATAAATGCCATAGGACTTTTCAACATGCAGGAGGACTCCATGACTCTAAAGAAATAGAACATGAGTAATACCGATCATCCCTTCCCATCTCCATTGCTTTTTTATATTCAAATAATGGTGAATAGGCAGCTACACTTTGCGACTTTGAAGATCTTCAAAGACTTTCAAATCACTATTCAGTGTCTGCTCTGAGAAATATAAGTCTGATGGGTATTTCCAGGATAGCTTTGCTAAAGTTATACTGTGAAATTGGATAAGTAGCTTTCAAATTTTGTTAGGCATATGTCTGAGTTTTTAACATTCTGTACTTGCCAAGCTGTATCTCAAGCCATTTTCTTGTGATTTTCCTTCCTATTAGGTATCACCATTTTAGGACTCTACCGAATAGGAGGAGTGAACTCCAAAGTTCAAAAACTCATGAATACCATATTTTGTAAGTTTCGGATGAAGTAACTTACATAAGTTTTGTGTTCTTATAGGTAATCTAAAGTATAGGCTTCTTTGACTAGTGTGACTTCTTTGAATATTTTAAAATAATATTGAAAGTTCATATTTATATTCAGTTTTTAATGTTTATTTATAATAGATGAACAATGAGAATTTGAGGGGGCATTTTTATAATACTGTATTTTTTTCTCCCAAGTGTCCTTTGGTAAGCTAGAGATACAGTAAGATGCATGGATGCTAGCTAGAGTCATTTGGAATCCTAGCTCAGCAACTTACAGGTTTTGTGACCTTGAGTAATTTGCTTAATGTCTTTGTGTCTCAGCCTCCTCGTTTATAAAAGTAGGGATAATAATGGTACCTCCCTCTTAAGAGTTGTGAGGATTCGAGATGTTAATCTCTGTAAAGCACTTAGAAGCATGCTGGGCACATGGTAACTGCTCTGTCATGTTAGCAATTAGCAATAATTTCATTTGGGAGACTTAATTCATAGGATATATCTTCGAGTTTTAGTGTCAGCTTTTTATCAATTCACACAAACAACAGTCCTAACAATAACTCTTTGCATTCTAAGAAATGAAGACCTCTCTCTTTTGACCTACTTATGTTTGTGCCCATTTTTCGTAATTGCATAAGGAATATTTTGAACTACACAATTTAAACACCTTGTTTTATTATTTCCAGCTCCTAAATCCCCTCCTGATATTGATATTGATATTGAACTGTGGGACAATAAGACGATAACGAGTGGGCTGAAAAACTACCTCAGGTGAGGAGGGTTTAACTCCTAGTACTCTGGATGCAGTCTCTGACTCACCCCTTGCGTAGTAGCCGTGTGACTTCATGGAGCCTGTGTCCAGAAGCTTCACTCGGTAGCTCAGTTCCCTCACAAAAGGTGAAATAGCATGACGTGGTAAGATTTACATTTAGTGTTCTGGAACTTGTACTTGATTTTTCCAATAATAATTTAAAAGACAATATAATATTGAGTACTGAATTAGTATTTGTTGTTTCAGATGAAGTTTGTATATAGGATTTCTATGTACTTTTTAAAATAACAAATTGGAATGGAAAGTTGTGTTGTTTTGTTTTTTAACTATTGTTCCCATATTTGTTCCTCTGGTAAGGTAATTCTGACACTGAAAAAATTGTCTGCCAGTCTCCCCTCTTAATACAGTCATGGAAAGAAGTACATTGGTGTCTTCAAGGTCTGCATTTTAGGTCTCTCTGTGGCCCCACTACTGGAACTTTATCAAACTGCCAAATCACCCAATTCTTTTATTTGCTTATTTATATATTATTTTATTTTTAATTGATGAATGACAGTCACCTAATTCTTAAAGAAACACTTAAAGTTTAGGGGAGAATAAAAGATACTACCATTCTAACATGTGCTTTACTTCTCTGTTGTAGGTGCCTTGCAGAACCACTGATGACTTACAAGTTGCACAAAGATTTTATCATTGCTGTTAGTAAGTATACTTGAATCACATACACTTTATAATTGATGTAGTTTTATGCTGCCATACTTAGGCATATATTACTAGTATCAGCTAGTGAAGATTTTTTTCAAGTATTGCTTAAAAAGTTGTTAATCTGGGCTGGGCACTGTGGCTCACACCTCTAATTCCAGCACTTTGGGAGGCCGAGGTGGGCAGATCACCTGAGGTCGGGAGTTCGAGACCAACCTGGCCAACATGGAGAAACCTTGTCTCTACTAAAAATACAAAATTAGCTGGGCGTGGTGGCACATGCCTGTAATCCCAGCTACTCGGGAAGCTGAGGCAGGAGGATCGCTTGAACCCAGGAGGTGGAGGTTGCGGTGAGCTGAGATTGCGCCGTTGCACTCCAGCCCAGGCAACAAGAGTGAAACTCCATCTTAAATTAAAACAACAACAAAAAAAGTTGTTAATCTGATATTTAGTAATTTATAATGTGGTTTAGAAGCCAATAAGAAATTGCAGAATTAACTGAAATATGTTGACACTTAGCAAGACCTCACTGGGTAACAGTCTGGTGATTAGAAAGAACCATGAGGAATTATTATTCTAATTTCATCTTATTTGAATGACAAGTATCAGTTTCTTATAAGATCAACTAAGCAGGACTCTGAATATGTACAGACAATTATGTCCCTGCACATGCTCGTGTGCTATATTCCTCAGTCTGGAGATGAGTCAAATATTTTTGGCAGACAGCAGGCACTTCCATCAGTCCCCTCTCCCTCATATTTTATTTGCAATGATCACATTTATGTCATTTGTTTAAATCTGTGATTGCCATCATGTGATATGGATAGATCAATTTTAAATATTAACAGGAAGACTTGACATATGCTATATGAGAAGTTAGTAACATGTGTTTGTAAACCATTGAGACTGAAGTGCCAGGTACCATCTGAGCCCATCACAACAACTTGTAATAATTAAGAGCGGGCATTTCATTGTTAAGATGTATGAGGTGTGACTACAACCAGATTATTTTTCACAATCCAAGAAAGAAATTAGTTGCGTTAGTTTATTTGCACACATTGTAATGTCACAGGAAATGTGTGCTGATAAAAGTGTCAGATAAAATTGAATGACCTCGGTTTTCAATCCAGCTTTTATGACTAACCACATGATCTCCTATAAATCTTCACTATTTAGTTTTCTCTTGAAGCTCTCCACTCTACCTCCTCTTCATAGAAATCTTTGTAGGACATACAGGACTAGAGAAAATATATAATCTGACCTCTAATTCTATGAACTAGGAAATCAGGACCCAAAGTGGGCAAATAATATGTACAATGACACTAATAAATTCATGGCAAAATCAGGGCTGCAAGCCTGATTTTGCCTTTGTTTTTACTTTTAACCCAGAACCCTTTCTTACAGAAATTTTGCTTTATAACAAAGGAAATTTGAGCTACTTGGCTAAAATGTCTCAATGAGCTTATTGTTTCAGTACAAACTTTTGGTCACAAGTTTTTTCTCCATTTGCTTCTGTAGCAAATGGTAATTATATAATAATAATAATATTCATGACCATGATATTTAAAATATATCCTTATATATATGAACTCATCTTTCGTCTGGACCTAAGATAGCCATATTTACTAGATGCTAAGTTAAGAAAATCAGGTTATTTGGTTTCAAGCAGCAGAAGTCCAGCTCAGTATAAAGGGGAAGTTATTCGATTCCTAAGAGATATTTCAGTGTATTCCTTGGCAGAACAGAGGTCAGGGTTTCCATGAGCCTGCAACCAGGAACTGCCAACTTGGGATTTGACGTTTCTCTACTCACTCTTTCCTGAGGATCTCTTATCTTTGTTCTCTACTGTATTTCTATCATTCTCACTTTCCTTCCCAGTCAGATTTTCTTAGAGTACATTTGGTCACTTCAGCCCTGATTTTACATTGTCTGCCTTTTCACATAGCCAGCAGTACGATCAGAGTTTTGATGTCTCCATTCCAGTTGCTAGGTTAGACCTCATGTTTAGCCTGAGCCAGGCTCTCTCTTCACCCCATGATAGCTGCTCCCAGATGAAATGGTAATCCCATAATGTGAATCCTGTGAGTCAAGGTACTTTCTGGAGAAAGAATTTGGTACAGTGGGGAATCATCCCAGAATTTATTTGCCGCAGTAAGAGAATGTTAAATGAAGCTTTCGTGTTCTGAAATGTTAGACATTTCTCTAGCAGACATGCCAACATCTTAGCTTTCACTTGGCATACTACACTTGCCATAGATGATTCTTGTATTTTACATTTACCATTGTCATTATGGGCTGAAAATCTATGGGGCTTATGTTTATGTAATAATGCTAACATTTCAGAACAGTTCTTCTGTATTGTCTTTATATTTGTAAAATGAGAGGAATGCGGGGCTTTATCTGGTCACACTGGGTTGAATCTCTAGGAGCTTTCTATGGGTGTATTACCACACTACTATGAAGAAACATCCAAGACTCAGTAATTTATAAGAAAAAGAGGTTTAATTGACTCACAGTTCCACATGGCTGGGAGCAACTCAGGAAACTTACAATCATGGCAGAATGTGCCTCCTCACATGGTGGCAGGAGAGAGAAGTACTGAAGAAAGGGGAAAAAGCCCCTTATAAAATTGTCAGATCTCATGAGAACGAACTCACTATCACGAGAACAGCATTACCTCACCTCCCACTGGGTCCCTCCTACAACACGTAGGGATTATGGGAACTACAATTCAAGATGAGATTTGGGTGGGGACACAGCCAAACCATATAAATGGACTAATACGTATTCTAGTGACTGGCACATTAGGAAATCTATAGCAATTGCTGTGGTCATTCACATATCTAAAGGTTTGATTGTGTCTTTAGGTAGTAAAACCCAAGCAGGTGATGATTATTGGCTGTATCAAAGTATACAGTTCAGTGGCTAAGAGCATCTGTGTGGAATCTGTAGAACTGGGCTTCTTTGGCTTCTCTACTTCCTAACTTCATGACCATGGGCGAGTTACTCAACTTTTGCAAGTCATAGGGGATGATAATGATGGTGCTACATGAAGCAGTGCCTATGAGGCATGAGGGGTAGAGATGGTAGTTGTGATTAGATTACTAATATTTACATTGAATGAAATTCAATTGAATGCAATTAAATGCAATTGAATTGCAATTAAAACTTGAACATTTGCAACCTTTTTTATGTAACAGAATCTGATGACCAGAACTACAGGGTGGAGGCTGTACATGCATTGGTACACAAATTGCCGGAGAAAAACAGAGAGATGCTGGACATCTTAATAAAGCATCTGGTCAAGTAATTCTCTAACTTACATTGTTCATTTAACTTATTGTTCATCTGTTAAGTTTGTTCATGTCTTTTTAAAGTGTGCGATGATGTTATAATATTGGTTTTATAATTAGAGTCCATTGAATTTGCTTAAAAAATAGTATGGCAGTTTGTTTTTAAGATATTTCTATATGAGTGTGTGTACCTGTATATGTTTATTTGCATATAATTATGCAAATAATTATATCCTTTGCAATTGTTAAACTAATGATGAAACAAGTAGATGTGTCAGCTTAAAAATGAAGGAGTATATAGTTTTTTTCCTCCCAATTCTTTTAGGTGCATTATAAGCAATGAGTTTGAAGACCAGTACTCTATACTACTAAAGTCAACAGGTTCCCCTAGGTAAAACTAACACTTAACTGTGAGATTCCCTCCATGTATTCATTATTTCACTTGATCTCTGGAGATTTTTCTAACTTTGCTGCTAGTTTATTCATATATTTAAAATGTCTCTTTGTAGATAAATACTGTATTAGCCAGAGCTATCTGCAGAAACAAAAGCAATAGTGTCTGTGTGTGTGTGCGTGTACATATATTTAATATATATGTAAAGAGATAGCGATTGATTGATTTTAAGGAATTGGTTCACTTGATTATTGAGGCTAACACGTCTGAAATCTGCAGTGCAGGCTGGCAGTGAAGAGTTGATGTTGAAGCTTGAATCCAAAGGCAATCTTGAGACAGAATTCCTTGTTACTCTTGGAACTCATTTTTTTTTTCTTCTTCTTTTAAGACCTTCAACTGATTGGATGAGGCCCACCCATATTATGGAGGGTAATCTACTCTACTTAAAGACTACTCATTTAAATGATGATGTCATCTGAACAAAATACCTTAACAGAAACATCTAGGATAATCTTCAACCAAATATCTTGGTATCATAGCCTAGCCAAGTTGACATGCAAAATTAATCATTATAAATATTATATCTATCTACTATCTATCTCTCTATAAATTGAAAGACACAGAGAGAGAGACAAACACATATTTAAGCCCAAGGTGAATTTGCCATGCTGCTGGAAACAAATATCTAAATCCAGTTTTAAACTTAAGAATTTCCTGTAGCATTATTTAGTAGAATGAAGGATTAATCATTTTATTGTAAATCATGGTACTCATTAAAATGGGAAATACTTTCCATTTTAATGGGAATGTTTTAATGGGAATATTTCATGAGTACTATATTTCCCATTTTAATGAGTACCATGATTTACAATAAAATGATTAATCCTTCATTCTTCATAATAAGTAGTAACCCAATTTATGCTCATTTGAGCCATATACATTTGAAATAAAACTTGAGTATCCCAAGTCTGAAAATCAAAAATTCAAAATGCTCCAAATTCTACAACTTTTTGAGTGCCAAGATGTTGCTCAATTATAATGCTCATTGGAACTTTTTGGATTTGGGATGCTCAACTGGTAAATATAATGCAGATATTTTAAAATCTGAAAAATATCTGAAATCCAAACACTTCTGTTCTCAAGCATTTTGGATAACAGATGCTCATTCTGTAGTGCTACATAAACATATTCATAAATCTCATCTCAACTTGCAGGATTTTAGATAATGTAAATCTTCCCCCACATATCCATTACCACCACCACTATTTAAAATAAAAAGGTAATCTACTAGGATCAACATCACTTAAAGTTCATCATTAACTATTGACCCATAGCAGCACTTCTTTTAGCTAATAAACATAGGACTTGCTATTGTTGGTCAGTATTAGTTTTGAATTGTGTGAGCTCTTCATGAAATTTATCTATGCAATGTATTAGACATTTTCTTGTTGGTCTTCAAACTAATTTTCTAGCAAAGGCTTTGAAAATGTCCTTTGAAAATCCATATGTGTGTCACACAAAATATGTTTGCTTAATTATCCAGAATAATAGATTAACATAAGCTGTACCCTTAATATGACTCTGTGTGGCTTTGGCACAGGCAATAGCACAGGAGAGTATCTGGCCACTAAAGAATGCTTAAATTACTTTGCTCATCCTTCTCCACCATTCCTAGCTTCTTTCTTGAACTTTCAAAAGGTCAAACCTTGCTCACCAAACAGGAGCTGTGGAATGTGCATTCAGATCACCACAAATTTACTTATAAAAACAGCAAACAGCTAATAACACTCTTGATCCCTGGCTGAAACCTTTCATGGCTGAAAAAAAATTAGGACAATCAACCTAGATTGGGATTCTGAAGACTAAAGGACTGATTTCAAATTTCCATTAATTAACTCTAAGAAACAGTATAAATCATTGATTTCTTCCTAAGAGTCCTTTTGTTTGCTATCTGTGGTGTTTTCTTTTATTCTCAACTAATTTTAAATATTTAAAAGTGTTATTAAATTACAAAAAAATTTGTAGGTGGACTTATTCATTAGGAGCTATAACATTTTAGAAAATTATTATGGAATTTCTTTTGAATGTAAAGTAAGAAGTGAAAGTTGATTTCTCCTAAATTAAAATCTTTTCATTTTACACATGGATATTTGCTAGTGGTATTACATTTGCCAATTGATGTTTTTAATTAAATAATATTCAGGTGACCAATAATCCTTACTCAGTGCAAATGTAAAACTAAACAAAACTCTTGATTCACTGTTTGGAAAGCCCACTCAGGAGCGCATGACTTTACTTCATGTATTTGAGTACTTTGTTCTTAACTATATATATATATATATATATATATATATATATATATATATATATATGTGTGTGTGTGTATGTGTGTGTTTATAATTGTTATATATTCCTGTTAGATTGACCCTTTTTTTTTTGAGACGGAGTCTCGCCCTGTCACCAGGCTGGAGTGCAGTGGCATGATCTCGGCTTGCTGCAACCTCCATCTCCTGGGTTCAAGCTATTCTCCCGCCTCAGCCTCCTGAGTAGCTGGGACTAGAGACATGTGACACCACGCCCAGCTAATTTTAGTTAATTTTTGTATTTTTAGTAGAGACGGGGTTTCACCATGTTGGCCAGGATGGTCTCTATCTCTTGACCTCGAGATCCACCTGCCTCGGTGTCCCAAAGTGCTAGGATTACAGGCATGAGCCACCATACCTGGCCAGATTGATCCTTTTATCATTATATTTTATCTTTATCTCTAATAGCATTTCTTTGTTTCAAAATCCATTTTGGATGATATTGGTACAGTTCTTCTGGCTTTCATTTGGTTACTGTTTGCATGATACATCTTCTGTCCTTTTACTTTCAACCTGTTTGTATTTCTGAATCTAATGTATATCTACTGTAGAAAGCATATAGTTGGATCTTATCGTTTTTTAATTCAGTTTGATAATCTCTGACTTTTGATTATATTGTTTAATCCATTCACATTTAATGTTATTCTTGATGTGGTTGGACCTGTATCTACCATTTTTCTTTTTGTTTTCTATATGTTTCATGTTGTCTTTGCTATTCAGTTTTAATTTTACCACTTTCTTGTCCTAATAGATTTTCTAGGGCTTATCATATACATCTTATCAGAATGTACTTAATTCATGTGAGCTATAGAAACATTATTTTTACATAGTTCTATTTCCTCTTTCTCCTTTTTGTGCTATCATTAATAAACATGTTATATCCATATATGTTATATCCCAACAATCCATTGTTACACTTATTTGTATGATTTTATGCCTCTTAGAGATGAAGTTGAGGGAAGAAAGAGGAGCAAGTACATTTATAGAGTTTGATACATTTATTAACCTTCTTATTTACCATTTTTTAACCTTTTCATTTGTTCCTGTAAATTTGAATTACCATCTGGTATTATTTTCTTACTCCAATACAGCTTTGCTTTATGCTTTTCGTTTGTGCTGTTACTGTCAAATATACTACATTTTTAAATGCTATAGGCCCAACAATATAATTGTTAATACATACATATTACTAAAATTGCATTTTAAAATCAAAAAAAGGAAGGAGAAGAAATATGTATTTATACTCTTTTAATTACCTAATTACCTACACTGGGTTTTTGTTTTTTGTTTGTTTGTTTGTTTGTTTTTACATGTGCATTTGAATTACAATCTAAGGTCACTTGCTTTCAGCCTGACGAATGTCCTTTAGTATTTTTTGTGATGCGGATCTGCTAGCAATAAGTTCTCTGAATTTTTGTTTTCCTAAAAATGTCTTTATTTCACCTTCCTTTTTGCAGGTTAGTTTTGCTGGATAGAAGATTCTTAGTTGGCAGACTTTTTTTTCTTTAAGCATTTTGAATATGCCATCCCTCTGCCTTCTAGCCGTTATTGTTTCTATTGAGAAATAAGCTTATTGGGGTTCTTTGTAGACCCCAGTAAGACTTTTTCTCTTAATGCTTTCAGAATTTTCTTTTTGTCTTTGGCTTCAGCACTTTTACTGTGATGTGTCTTACTGTGGATATCTTTGCAGTTATTCTGCTTGGAGTTTGTTGAGCTTCTTGGATATATAGATTAATGTTTTTAATCAAATTTGGAAAATTTTCAGCCACTATATCTTTGAATATTTTTTTCTACTTCTCTCTTTCATCTGCTACTGGTACTTCCATTATGCATTTATGAGTGTGCTTAATGTCACAAATTTTTTTTCTGATGATCTGTCTGTCTTCATTTTTTTTTTCTTTCTCTCCATTCCTCAGATTGCATAATCTCTATTGATACTTCAAGTTTACTGATTCTCTCTTCTGTCAGGTCTAATTTATTGTTGAACCCCAGTAATTAACTTTTCATTTCAGCTGTTGTACTTTTCAACTTCAATTTTCATTTGGTTCTTATTTTTAAAATAACCTCTCTCTCATTCTTGACATTCTCTATTTTATGAAACATTGCTACCACACCTCCATACTTCATCTTTAGACATGGTTTTCTTGAGGACTTTGGATATATTTATGACTTCTTGGAAGTCTTTTTCTGTTTAAATCTGACATTTGGGTCTGCTCACAGGCAGTTTTTATTATCTGCTTTTTTCCTGGTATATCAGTCACACTTTCCTGTTTCTTTGCATTGTCATAATTTTTGGTTGAAGACATGGCATTTTAGCTACTGTTTTGTAGCAACTAATACTGATACTAATACTGATCCTCTCTTGCTTTTATTGTTGTTTGCTTGTTTATTTAATATATTTTTTCTTTTTTTTTTTTTTTGAGACAGAGTTTCACTCTGCCACCCAGGCTGGAGTGCAGTGGCACAATCTCTGCTCACTGCAACCTCTGCCTCCCAGGTTCAAGTGATTCTCCTGCCTCAGCCTCCCAGGTAGCTGGGATTACAGGCACTCACCACCACACCTGATTAATTTTGTATTTTTAGTACAGATGAAGTTTCACCATGTTGGTCAGGCTGGTCTCGAACTCCTGACCCTCAGGTGATCCACCCACCTTGGCCTCCCAAAGTGCTGGGATTACAGGCTTGAGTCACCGTGCCCAGGCTAATTTAGTATCTTTAGTCAACTATTTTAATGAAGTCTATTTCCTCCTCAGTGTGAAGCTTCTTCTATTATCTCTTCAGAGAATGCAGTCTTGGACATGACCACAGTCACCCAGGGATAACAATAGTTTCAGGAGAGTTCTGTTTGTTTCCTTAGCAGGTCTGTAAAGCTGTCTGCTTCATTTGGTATCACATCCAGCTTGTTAGTTTTCATTAACTGCTAGTAGATTGCTCTGTTGTTTTTGACAACACCCTAGAGCATATCCAGTTAAATTCCAGCACCTTGCCAGGTCACTTAAAAAAAAAAGTCTTTGAGATTTGTTATGATGCTAAGAGGGCTATTTCTGTCTCTTTCCCTAGTTATTTCTTATCATTTAGCGACAGAGTCAGAGTTTTCTGTTCTTATGGACTCTACTCCCTCTGGTAAAATCTTTGACCCGTTGCTCTTGGCACTGGCTGAGGGAGGTAGTCCTGAAATGAGGGAGATTTTGGCACCAATATTCTTGGCCTGCTGCACCTCAGGTAAAGCTATCCACCCTGAGTGTGTGGCTAGTTGGAGGCAAAGAATTCTCTGGGTTACAGAGGCTGAATTGTGAGTACCTTTTCAGTTGCATTCACTGGGAATTCAGCCTCTGCATCCCACAGGTAGAGGGCCTGAGACATGCTCACAGCCTGCCAAACCCATGAGATACTGTATCCCTTGACTTGGGGCTGAGAAAAGAGGGAGCCCTGTCTTCTTGGCCACATTTGCCCAGAGTGGAGTTTCAGTCATATTGAGCTGGGGGTGGAAGAAAGAGGGAGCCAGTTGTACCTCAAAAGCCACAGACTCTTGGCTTTTCTTATTGAAAATTAGTAGATTTGCTTGAACAAATATTTCTTTATTCTTTAAGTATTTTTCTAGAGACTTTAAGTGTTTTGGGGTATGGTTTTAAATAATAATTTTTATCCATTATGATTTTTTCCTCTGAGTATTGGGTCCATGGGGGCTCCTTATGTTCTACCATTTCCATAAGCAGAACTCTTAAGCATGTGATGTTGGTTTCTTTATGTGTAAACTCCTAGATTTGAAACAATACAAGTTGACAGATCTTGATATACATTTCCTCTTTTAATAAAAGAAAGGGATATGTTCCAGGAGGTAGCAGTTGGGTATCAGCTCCCTACATGAGTTGAGGGAATATGTTGTAGAACCTGCTGAAATGGTGAGTAGTGGGAATCTGTAACAGTTGAGTAGCCCAGCAGAAAGAAAATTCAATGAAAAGAAAATCAATCATCAAAATAATCCATCTTCTGTGCAATGTAGTCATGAACCCACCTCAAAACCAACTTTTTGAGATTCACAAGTTTATTCCTAATGAGCTTAATATTAACTATATTCCACTTTGTTTACTTTATGGGAACTATGACATTTTAGCAAGAGTGCCTAAAGCTAATTTAATTTCAGGGAATAATATTATCTTGAGATCATATATGATTTAATTTATTATTCCATTTAATTCTCGCAACAACCCAACATGGGTTCTTATATATATAATTTACAGATAAGGAAACCGAAACCTAGAGATGTTAAATAACATAAATGAGCTTACCCAACTTCCAAGAGATGGATCCAAGCTCTGAATCTAGATAGGCTTACTGCATTTACATACTACTTTCCTGAGTAGATTTTCTAATACATATTAAGCAATTAATGTATAATATTTGATTATATTAAAAGGAAACTTGGAATGAAACTCTTCTTACTGGAACTAAATGCTTTCTTAGCTAGTGCTCTCTATGGCATAAGGAAAACGTTTCAGTCAGCGTGGCAGCCTTCTCTTCCTGTTCTGTGACAGGAGTTGCATGGATAGTCTAAAATCCTAGATTTCCCATAAAATCTTACTTTTGGTTGTAGAATGCAGTTTGTGACGCATGGTCAGTCTGACATAAACATAATCTTGTGTTATACTAATAACCTGACTTGGAGTAAGATAGAAAAATGAGTAGTTAAACTAAAAGATAAGTCAAACGAATGAGGTATCCTCTAAAGAATATACCTAATTTCCAGAATAAATTAGTGAACTAGTCAAAGTCATTCTTGATAGTTGCTAGGATTACTTTGCTCAGGTCAGTGATATCAGAAGTTTTTTATTTTATTGTCAAGCAAGCAATGATGCTACCGCATCTCCTTGTCTCACTGTTTGCCTAGCACAGCACCCAACACTAGGGAGGCACTCAGGGAAGTTTTGGATGGATGGATGGATGGATGGATGGATGGATGGATGGATGGATGGA
>NC_045446.1:90857224-90902025 GCF_002776525.5 Piliocolobus tephrosceles
GGATGGATGGATGGATGGATGGATGGATGGATGGATGGATGGATGGAACAGATGAAGGAGAAAGAAAAGAAACATGTATTGGCCAGTGATCTATCCCAGGAGCTCAAGGAACCCATTGACTTGCAGTCAGGGGACCTGAATTGAAACAGCACCTCTGTCCTGAATTTGTTGTGACCTCAAAATACATGTTTCTTTAGGAGCTTCTGGGGTTTTAAAAATTTGTACAATAGGAATGTCTGACTTACTGGGAAGATTAAATATAATAATATGTATGAAAATTCCTGGCAATAGGTTCTCAATGTTTGGTGACTCTGAATATAATTGCCACCAGTCTATGCTTAACTGTTTGTTCCAAAAGAAGTATAGTAGCATTGAAAATAACAAGCAGCTGATCATCTTTCTAGGGTGATTGTACTTGATTTAGGAAATTAGGATTTTTTTTCTTTAATTTGTTTTGTCTGTAATTATGTTTTATTTGAGTTAATGTTATCTGTTTACATCTTTTTAGGCCATACTCCAAATGCCAATTGGAAGTGGCTAAAAGTAGGACAATTTGCCTATAATGGCATATTTTACATTTTTTGCACCAAAAATTTGATAGAAGAGACTATTTCATAATTTTGAAACATGTAACTTAAGATATTTTTGTTGCTCGTTATTTGCAGAGTATCACTACACAGCCAACAAAATCTCATGACTGTCTCAAATCTTGGTGTCATATTTGGCCCAACTCTAATGAGAGCACAGGAAGAAACTGTGGCTGCTATGATGAATATTAAATTTCAGAATATTGTGGTGGAAATTCTGATAGAGCACTATGAAAAGGTAGGCTGCATTTTCAAGTGGAAGTGTCAAGTTTTATGGAATTTTGCATTTGTATCATCTGTGAACTTTACAGTACAATCATTTATTCCTATAAAATGTAAAAAGCTCATAAGTTTTGTGTAAATTACTTCTTAATGGGGACTTCAGTTTTCTTTCCTTGTTGTTGAGTTTTTAAGTGCTTCCCAAAATCCTTCAGTTAGATGGTTTTCTTTCCTTCTACATAATTGAATTCAGAAGATTTTCTTCTTTACATTGTATGGTAAGTTTATTACTCCTATGCAGAGAACACTTTAAAATCACTTTGTAGTTGGGTCTATTTTAAGCTTCTCTTTGTATCCCTTTGAAATCAAACTCTTAATTATATAGAGGTAATGTTCTAACTAAACAAAAGAAAAAAATATAGGGAACAGTCTTGAAGTCTTCTCTTTACCTAGTCCCTAAGGATTTCTTGAAAAAAGTGAGATCTTAGAATAACTATGAAAATGGGAAATTTTGAAAGCTGAATTAGTTGGAGTATTAAGCAAATTGAGCCATTTAAGGTCTAACAGTTTGGAATCCTTTTATCTCTGATCTAGTCCTTGTGAGGGAATGACTAAGGCCCTCTCCTCCCCGGGTCCCTTCCCAGCACCCACAGAAGCATGCCCTTAGTGTCTAAGGGCACAAGCTCTCTCACAACGCAAGAGCACATGGCTGTGTCCTGTAGCTCTGCTCATACCTTTACCTGCAGCTTGCCACACTCCTTGATAGCTCAGAGCCAACAGCATGGCAGCATCTTCTCCTGAGATGCAAGGAGCCATTCAGTGGGAGAATGATACAGAATGAGCCTCAGTTCCTCTCAGGTTATGTTTTTTCAGAGTATGAAGGTAGAAAGATAATATTACAGTAAAAACCATCAATATGTCTTGTTCATATTTGGAAGGTTTCTTAAAGTTATTGAAAGATCTTCTAAATTTTACTTTTGGGAAATGGGAGAGAATGAAAAAGAAAACCCAGTGAAAGAAATAATACTCCAGATAAATGGAAAAGTTACAGTTGCTCTAGCATACTTATTTTTTGCAGCTGATTAAGTAGTGTATAGTTCAAAGCTTATTTTATGATGAAAGTGGCAATATCACCCTTTTATTGACCATGGTCCGTTTTTCTTATATGTAGATTTTTCATACTGCTCCAGACCCAAGCATTCCTCTTCCTCAGCCTCAGTCTCGATCTGGATCCCGAAGGACACGAGCCATCTGCCTCTCTACAGGGTCTAGGAAGCCCAGGGGGAGGTACACTCCATGCCTGGCCGAACCTGATAGTAAGTGCACCCGGCCTTGGGGAGATGCTTTCTTCATGCTTTAGTTCAGCTGTACTTCACTGTATTGGTAATTAGGTAGATACAGAAGATGTTCACACTGATGTTCTTTCCCTAACACCTCCTCTTTTATCATTTGTATATTCTCTGTCAATAGTTGTACAGTTGCTTGGGTAAGCAAATTCATTATTGATACAAAAGCTGTGATTAAGTACATTGGGTGCTACTTTGTAGCAGGTTTTGTCCTGTTGTCAAAGTGGTAAAGAAGAAAGCAAGATAAAGTCTGACTGAAGCTGTCATTTTCTTCCTTCCTTTCACATTATGTTCTCAAAGCATTATCTCTTGGGTATCAGTGTCTGAAAGATAAAAGATAAAAAGCAACAATACACATTATCATTATCTTACAATTCTGAGCCAAGCCCTCAGTGCTGTGGGTGTCACCTTGAGACATGGCATGCATTAAACTATGGCCGTTCTCATTTTATTTTATACTCCCCACTCCAATTTTTTGCCCACAGTCAATATTTGATAGAAAATAGTCAATAATAATTATATATTTCAAAATAACTAAAATAATGTAATTGGATTGTTTGTAACTCAAGGGATAAATGCCTGAGGAGGTGGATGCTCCATTACCGTGATGTGCTTATTTTACATTGTACAACACACCTGTATCAAAATATCCCATGTTCTCCATGAATATGCATACCAATTATGTACCCAGAAAAATTTTTAAAAACTAGTTTATTAATTTTTAATTTAGACATATGTGAATGAATGTATTATTATGCTTTATCTGATTTTTCTTATAACTTACTTTTAGGAACATTAGAAAATAAAACCAGCAAAATAGCCGGTTTCTTACATTTCTATATTCTTAGCATGAAAGGAAAAAAGCCCTTGAAAATTGAGGTGGTGCCTTTGAATGAAAGAAGGCTGAGTACTTCGTGACTTGGAATCAATCACCTATGATCAGAAAAGTAAAAGAAAGCAGAAATATGTTTTTACTATACCCCCTTTCATTGATTCCTTGTAATATCATGAAGGAATCGTATTTCTCTTCTGAATCCTGTTTCATAAACAAATTTTGTCTGAATTCAAGTTAACCCACTTACGCTTCGAGAAGTAAAGTTATTACCTAAAGGCAGGTAGTTCATAGGTACATATATAATCTTCCGAAAATAGTATTGAAAAATACGTTCAGCAAGTTCAAATGCATATTTTAAAGTCTTTCTCCAGTACCGAGGACAGTTCTCCATACTAGGTAGGGGGCCTACCACTTAAATGGAGTCAGGTGGCCACAGAACACATGGTAAGTTGGAGAACAGAAGGGTTTTGGTGATGCTGTTATCAATAGATAGTTACAGTTGCTTTTATCTCTCTCCCTCCTACTCCTTAGGTGACTCCTATAGCAGCAGCCCAGACAGCACACCTATGGGGAGCATTGAGTCACTCTCTTCTCATTCCTCTGAACAAAATAGCACTACAAAGTCAGCTTCCTGCCAGCCCAGGGAGAAATCTGGAGGGATTCCTTGGATTGCAACCCCGTCATCTTCCAATGGACAGAAAAGCCTTGGTCTCTGGACAACTAGTCCTGAATCAAGTTCTAGAGAAGATGCTACCAAGACAGATGCAGAATCGGATTGCCAGAGTGTTGCTTCGGTCACTAGCCCAGGAGATGTTTCCCCACCCATAGACCTAGTCAAGAAAGGGCCTTATGGGCTTTCAGGACTGAAAAGAGCTTCTGCTTCTTCTCTCAGATCCATCTCTGCAGCTGAAGGTAAGGCAGAATGGAACTTGTACAAGATGTCATTGTCTCAGTGTCCCTTTTGCTGGATTATTTAGCATGGTTAAGCAGGGATAAAGTTAATGGTGGAGAAACTAATGATGCTTATCTACTTTGTTCCTGTGCTTGGATTTTACAACCTAGGCACTGTGACATTTTTCCTGAATCTTTCCGTGTCTGTGAAGTGATGTCTTTGTAATTACCGTAGATTTTGATCTCCCCGAGTGATGGGTTGCTGTGCTCAAAGAACATTCTGTACCTTCCCATTTGGGCCCAGAGAAAAATGCTGCCTTTTGTTATGCACATGTACTGTGCTGCTGCTATTATGTTGTCTAATAGCACCTTACCTATTTTCCTTGGGCTTTCTTTTTAGGAAACAAGAGCTACAGTGGATCTATTCAAAGCTTAACTTCTGTAGGTTCCAAGGAGACACCCAAAGCTTCACCAAACCCAGACCTGCCGCCAAAAATGTGCAGGAGATTAAGACTAGACACTGCCTCAAGCAATGGCTATCAGCGTCCCGGCTCAGTGTAAGTGAGCGTTTGTATATTTGCTGCGTCTCCCAGGGATACAGAGAGGAGCTGAGCGTTTCAGAACTCTTGGGAATCCCACAAGTTGAATATGTTGGGAATACTTTATCTCTAGAGTGGGTACAGTCCACTTCTGTGAGACTCTTTTCTTTTCTATGAGTGATGTGGAAGTCTTTGGATGTGTAGAGAGTCTCACAGGGCAGCACTTCAAGCACTTTCCATAGAAGCAGAGCTATGACTTAATTCGAGGAAATGAAAATTGATGTATAATACAGTAGTCATAAGCTTTGGAACTAAAAGTGTTCCTGTTAAAAGCTAAATATCCATCTCTCAGCTGAAGAGACTGCCACACATTGACTATAAACCAGGTCCCTGCTCTCCTCACTGTTTTAAAGCAGTGTCTTTCTCCCTTCCATCCTACACCCCCACATCTGAGTCCTCACTGATTTAAACCAGCTAGTAGAGAATGAGGAATATGAAAGGCAAAAGGGGGTACTTCTCATCAAAGGAAATGATGCAGAAGTATAAAGGCTGATAGGAGAAGGGTACATAGGCATGAAGAGAAAGTGGGTGAAGAAGAACAATGGAAACCTGGCTAAACAAGTAAGCAAAATCTGGAAATAAAAAGTTTCTCTCCCTCTCATTTTGTTTTCCTGACATTTGCTGAGAATTTCCTAATGCTATCTGAGCCATTACTGGATGTCTTTACATGAGTTCTCTCTTTTAAGGTCTGCAGTGTCCTTTTGAAATGGGTAGTATAAACCACATTTTAGAGATGATGAGAACTGATGCTTTCTACCGTTTCCAACCTAGGGTTCTCTGACTTCAATTCTGTGCTCCTTCTGTTTTACCATCTCCATTTCTAACATGATGGCATTCTTCCTGACATTTTAATTATTCATTAAAAGTCCAGTAAGACATTTGACTAAGCCTGTTTCTATAGGAACTATGTCATAAATTCATTAGTTCATCCTTTCCTCTGACAAGAACCTTTGGGTCGCAGAGCATGTTCAATGTACGCTATCTCTTTTGGTTGGAAATCCAGTTACAGTGGTATAGGCGAATATATTTGTCAGTGTGTCTACTCCCTACTGTGTGTAGTTTTACCCATTAAGGGAAAGAAATGTTAAGCCAATGTATCAGGGAAGATGAGAGAATATAAACTCCATTCTTTGTGGAGGAAAGAGAACAGCTTCTGCTTGTGATTGTAAGGATAAAGTAGAAATTCAAATGAGGAAAGTGTGTGTTCTATATTAGGTGTAAAATGATCTTTGAGATAATCAAATGACTTGGCTCTGGGAGAAGAATCTGTCAGTTAAAGAAACAAGATAGATTTTGTTTTTTAATCTAGCTTAGAATATCAAGCAATTTTATAGAGTCTTCCAGTAATTATAGAAACTCTTTCAATTCTTTTCAGTCATACCCGATAGTCTTACCTGTTCAATTAGAACATACCCGTCTGCCCTATCCTTCATGATTTGAAACAAGATGGAAATCACAGATCTGTGTATTGGCCATATTTTCAGAGTTTGCCCTTTTCACTTTACAGACGTATGTTCACATATAAAAAAATACATCAATAGTGTCATAATTAGTGTTTTTGTAGCTAAA
Organism: Piliocolobus tephrosceles; assembly: GCF_002776525.5. Classification (NCBI taxonomy): domain Eukaryota; kingdom Metazoa; phylum Chordata; class Mammalia; order Primates; family Cercopithecidae; genus Piliocolobus; species Piliocolobus tephrosceles. Next base: position 90,863,271 of record NC_045446.1, read on the forward strand.
AGAATGAACAACAGTTCTTTTGTCATGTTGATTTGATTCTTTGCATCTTCACTTGTGGCTCCACAGGAGTCAATAGCGTGCTGCTGGGAGCAGAGTAGAGAGAAAATGTTCCTTTTACTGCTCCCATGGTTTTCTGAGATAAAAAGGATGAGGACAGTGAGAGCCCCAGAGGAAGTAGCTGTAGATTTATTACAGTCTGGTACTCTGTAAGCTGGAGCTTAGATCTAAAAGTCTCATTGACATTAAAGGTTAAAACAATTAAAATTCCCTTCCAATTTTGGCAGTGGTTGACAGCCATTTTTTGTCTTGTTTAACTGGTAATCCTGAATTTCACTTTGAGCAGAACGAGTGTGATTGACTTCATAAAACTTGCATTTTAAATCATTTTTCAGAGTGGCAGCAAAAGCTCAACTGTTTGAAAATGTTGGTTCACCTAAGCCAGTTTCTTCTGGGCGGTAAGTTCTCAAAACCCTTAAATGCATCTAAAAAAAAAAGTGGTGACATTGTTGCTTTGTATTGACATGCCACTCTCTGTGACAGCTCCGCCTCTTCCGTTATGCAGATGGTCAAATTTAAGTCCACTGGCCCTTCACAGGAAGTCATGTCTGTAAACAGCATTTTCATCTCAGATTGTGATAGCGATGTCTCATTTGCTGAAATCTTCACAGAAGAAGGGCTCTAAACACACACATTTCCTAGAAGATAAAAATTGCCATAATCCTTTGTACATCTTTGATGGCAATCATTTTAGGAACACTTTTCAAAAGCATGTTCTTGATTTTTAAAAGTTATATAACTTTTTCTGGAGGAATCATCATGGACATCCATTGAAAAATATGGTTATTCTTAAGGACCACTGAGATGTTGTAGAGTTAATTGCCCAAGGAGACTTTGTTTTTACAGTACATAATTTCATTAGGGGTTCTCAGATTTTACACTCCGTTCCATTATTAAAAGGATATGAGTTGTTACATCTTGCTTCTACTAATGTGCTTGCTTCTAAAGTTCCCTCTTTACTCTTCTTGCTTTCAAATTTTTTCTTCTGATCTACAGTGGGCTTTGGTTTTTAATATGAATAATGGAATTTCATAAAGGCAGGAGCTTTTCATTATTATTATTATTTTACTATCAGCTGCTAGTACAGGTAGGAGACACACAATGCCTATTGTTGAAAGAGCATATAAATGAGAGAACTTGAATAACAAACCTTGATTTTTCCTTTAGATGTACCGAGACATTTTTGAGCCCCCCATGTATGGCTAATTGAGGCTGTGAAGTAAAGGAACCACAGATATTGTTGTATAGTTGTTGTGTAGTTCCTCTAAAAGTTGTATAGTTCCTCTAAAAGTTATTTAACCAAAGAATTTTTATCAACCTGTAAAAGTATGTGCACTTTTTCAGCAAACATTTATAAAGTACCTATACAGTACTGGGCATGGGATAGTTATTAAGGATAACAATAACCTTCAAACTCTTTTTGGTTTGCTCAAAGCCCAGTGAGGGCCCTCAGGTATTAGGTTTTTTTAACTGCATGGAGTAGAGCCACTTTGATCTCTTCCTAGAATAATGGTCAGTGCCTAGTATTTAAATAGCTGAGCCAAGAGCACGTGCACCTTAACTCTGTCAGCAGCGACTTTATCTTCTTCCTTTTGACCAAGGCATGGTGAAAACTAAGCCCCATGCATGTCACAGCAGACATCATTGCTCTGAGATTGTCTTGATTTTTAAGCCTTAGTGTAAGGGATTTAATTTAACCTCGCTACTTCTTCTGTTATGCTACATAGTTGAATTGCTCACTAGATGGAGCCCTTTTATTAGAAAGCTCTAAAAAGTCAGCCTGTTAAGTAAAAACTTAAGTGATCAAAATCAAAGAGGTAATCCCCATAGACCTTTAAGAAAACAATCTATGGATGAAGTAAATCAGAAAGCCGTCATATAATAAAAATACACTCAGATGTTCAACAGTCAAATCATACTTCTTCTTCTTCTTCTTCTTTTGTTTTTTTGAGACAGAGTCTCACTCTGTCACCAGGCTGGAGTGCAGTGGCGCGATCTTGGCTCACTGCAACCTCTGCCTCCCAGGTTCAAGATTCTCCTGCCTCAGCCTCCTGAGTAGCTGAGACTACAGGCACCCCCAGCTAATTTTTGTAATTTTAGTAGAGACGGAGTTTCACCAGGTTGGCCAGGCTGGTCTTGAACTCCTGACCTCAGGTGATCCACCCGCCTCAGCCTCCCAAAGTGCTGGGATTACAGGCGTGAGCCACTGCGCCTGGCCAATTCATACTTCTTTAATATGTTTTTACATTCTGAATACTCTAAATCAACTTTTAATGGGCATCAGCATAAACTTAGAGCTCACTCAGCTCTACCTTCAGAGTCACAGTCTGTCCGTTCACAATACTTGCGATTTGTGTCACAACTTTTCACTGAGATAGGCACAGGGGAACATGAATGAACTTTAGGTCAGACAGACCCTAGTTCAAATTTTTAGTTCACCACTTTCTAGTTCATGTATTAGCAATTTTGGGGAATCGATTTTCTGTTTCCATACAATGAAGATCATAATTCTCAGCTTGCCACATTGTTGGGAATGTACGCAATACTGTGTTTGAACATGACAGGTGCTCTGTAGATGGGTTCCACATTAATAACTATTATTATAATTATTGTTGAAACTGCTTGCCTAAGACATTCAAGCCTCTGATTAATATATTAGTGGTATTTAAACACTAACTCTTTTTTTTTTTTTTGAGACGGAGTCTTGCTCTGTTGCCGGGGCTGGAGTACAGTGGCCGGATCTCAGCTCACTGCAAGCTCCGCCTCCCGGGTCCACGCCATTCTCCTGCCTCAGCCTCCGGAGTAGCTGGGACTACAGGCGCCCGCCACCTCGTCCTGCTAGTTTTTTTTGTATTTTTAGTAGAGACGGGGTTTCACCGTGTTAGCCGGGATGGTCTCGATCTCCTGACCTCGTGATCCGCCCGTCTCGGCCTCCCAAGGTGCTGGGATTACAGGCTTGAGCCACCGCGCCCGGCCTAAACACTAACTCTTAACAGTTACCTGATATTCTTTTGTACTCTTCAATAAAATTGAACAACTCATAGAAGTTGAGGGAATTTCCCTGACCCTCTACAATGCCTGTCTCATTTTTGTTTTTTTCCTAAGGAGCTCAAGGTTACCCTTGAATTAGACCTTGAAAGAGATAGAAAGAGTAGAGGCAGTAGGAAGACTAGCCATATTTGGGAAAGAGACCAGTTGGGAGATTTTAGTGGATGGCCTCGAGCAACAGAAAAGTAACCCCTCTGGCATTGCCACAGGCACTGCAGGTCATTGAACACATGAGTGATCTAATCAGTGATGCACCGGAACAGATCATTTTCCAGGAGGTTGTGAGGGGGAGAGAACAGTCAACCATTTAGGATGGAACTGGTAAGATTTAAAAGGCCTGAATCAGGAGAGTAGCAAAGGGATGAAAAGCTCTAAGGAGGTTTTTATGGATAGGATCAGGATTGGGCTACTGTTTTGATACTAGGAGTAGGGGACAGGAAAAGAAGTTTCCAAGTCTCTGAGACAGTGTTGGAAAGAATGGTGGTTTAGCTTCTGATCTTAGCTTGTGCGTATGTAGGAGGAAGAGAAAATTTTGGACATAGGGTTTGAGGAGGCTGTGAGGGCCAATGAGAGGCAGTTAGAAAAGTGCAGTTGGAACCAGGAGTGAGCATGGAGTTTGATGCCATTTAAGAAATTTCTACACAGCAATTACACTGTATAGGTGAAGGTGAGGGTACCTAGCAAGGGGGCTTACTAAATGAAAAAGAACAAATGGCCAAGCATTGGTCTTTGGGGAATGGTTTTATTTAAGGTTCAGAAAAAGAAGAATGGACAGGATGAGAAATCTTGGCCAACAGTAGTAGAAGCTGCAAAAAAAAATGATTTAGGAGATCAGGAGAGGACACTGGTTTTAACTCCTAAGACCTCATTGGAGATCAGTAAGAAAGCAAGTTCACTGAAATGGGAGGGGCGATGCTGTAAGACTTGTTAAAATGAAGATTCCAGGGTTTTGCCATAGACCTTATAAACCACAATGTCCAAGACGGAGGCCTCGGGAAGCTGCATTTTTGTCAGCCTCCCCAAGTGATTCTTATGTACGTGAAAGTTTGAGAACCTTTAGAATAGAGAAAAATGTCATAGTGCCCGGCACAGCCCTAAGCACACACTGGTTATTTACAATTGTTTTCCTTAACCTATAAAATCCCTTTAAGAGCCAAATGTCACTAGGCTGTGTCTCACCATTATAAAGGCATGTGGAAAATAGTATCCTTAAAACCTTCACCTGAGTCTCAATTATACTCAGAGCAGAGATCCACTTTACAGTGGTATAATCAGGCAATCGATACAAATATGCTTTGAAGGTTGAATTGAGAATTAAAAGCATAGATTGAGAATTGAGTGTCTGGTTCATTATAAACAATCAAATGTTTCTGTTGTCAGATTTTAAAAGACAAATATTTTGCTTAAAATTACAAAGGACAAAAAGCTCCACAAAGTTTTCTTGCCCAGTGAATTTGAGTTTTTATAAGGCTATAAATCACTGGTTTAGAGTATAGTTACATATGTAAGACACACACAAGATGCAGAAATCACCATAACACATATAAGCAAAAAAAAAAAAAAAAAAAAAAAAATTTGTGATGTTTAAAATAATAATTTAATGATTTTCCTTTAGAAAATGTGAAAACTAATAAAGAAGTATGTTAAAACCACTTATAATTTCATCACCTGAAGAAAACTGTTAAAATTTGGTGCACAGCCTTTAGTCTCCTCTGTGGCAGTGGTTCTCAAACTTCTTGATCTCACAACACCTTTATAAACTTAAAAGATCATTAAGGATCCCCAAAGGGCTTCTGTTTTTATGGATTTTATTTATTGATATTTACTGTATTAGAAATTCAAACAGAACATTTTAAAATACGTATTTATTGAAAATAAGAATAAGCCTATTACATATTAGCACAAATAACATAATTTTGATGAAAAGTGATATTTTCCAAAAGAGTTGAACTGTTTTACATTTTTTCAAATATCTTTAATACCTCACATAATACAAAATAAATGAATTGTCATATACATTCCATTAGCTTCAGAGCAATGATACCTTAGGCTCCTGCCTGCCCTTCTATCTCCCCTCCACAGGTTCTCTTGACCACGCTTTTGAAAACTACTCCTCCGTGATAAACACACAGAAAAGGACACATGGGTGGGGATGCGGGGAAGGTAGAGGAGTTCACTGTATTGTTGCTATCATAGTGCCCAACACACAATAGATGCTCAATAAAATTGTTAAATGAGTAAATAAAATATACATTTGTAACATAAAAAATACTTTGCTACTCACTTTTCCACTTCATTTTCAATGGAGTTGCAATATGCATGTCTTTGACATAAGCAGCGTTAACTCTACAGGCTCAGGTGGAAGTTTTTAGCATTGAGGCGTTCAGTATTACTTAGATATTTCAGCTGGAAACAGCCAGTGTTTGTTGGCTGTTTCGGATTGTTTCATTTAAAAAATCTATGAAAAGAACATGTAATTAATGTTAAGAAATCTGTAACTAGGCTGGGCACAGTGGCTCACTCCTGTAATCCCAGCACATTGGGAGGCCAAGGCGGGTGGACCACTTGAGCCCAGGAATTTGAAACCCTGTCTCTACAAAAAATACAAAACATTAATTGTCACGGTGGTGTGCACCTAATAGTCCCAGCTGCCTGGGAGGCTAAGATGGGAAGATCACCTGAGGTTAGGAAGTCAAGACTGCAGTGAGCCTTGATTGGCCTGAGCAACGGAGTGAGACCCTGTCTCAAAAAAAAAAGCAAAAGAAAGAAAAAATCTCCAACTAGGGCCCAAGAAACAAATGCAGTGTTTCTTGGTAAACTGTCATGGGCAATTTAGGATTCTTGCCAAGAATAAATTTGTAAACTTTTTGTCTTACGCGTTAACATCGTTTCATAGCATGAGTTCTTCAATAGCATTATCTATAGTTGCTGCATAATACTTCACTAGATTGGTGTGCTGTAATTTATTTTTTAAGTTCTCTACTGATGAATACTTAAGATTGTTGTGATTTTTTAAAATTTCCACTTTTATATATAGTATTGCTTTAGTATCTTTCTACCTCCGTGCACTCCTACTCCCTTCAGAAGTGAAACTGTCAATAGCATACAAAATGTGTGTATTTCTCATTGTTAAACAGGCCTCTGGAAGACATTGTATCAATTTTGGTGAATTTTTAAAATTTCTTTTATGTTTAAGATAAGCATTGGTAAATTTTGCACACTGACCCAGTCAAACTTTTGTAAATTTACTCATTAAATGCATTAGGCAGCATTTAGCATGAGGAATGAGGCTTGTGGGCAGATCATTTTCCCAATGATAAGGGAAGAAATGGCTTTCAGGACTGTGTGATTCCCTCACTCTCCCAAGCAGTAAGAGGCAGGATTTTCAAAATCTTTTTCAAAGAGAGATTAGAATCTTCTGAAGAGAGAGACAATAGGTGACAGTGTTATTTTCACATCCTCTTCAATACACCAAGACAGTAAAAGAGGAAGCATTAGCACCTGAGGAAACTTCACTGTTACAGAGTCTACATTAAATCATCAAAGCTCTCTGCAGAGTTAACACCTGCAGTTATAGCTCTCAGCAGAAGAAAATTCCGTCTAGTCAGTGCACAGATAATTGAAAAGTCATGACAGGTAGTATTTTGTGCTGTGTGGTTTTGATGCATTTAACAATATGTATGTCTTTATTTAGTGATGATAATTATTCTGTATGCTTTTCCCCTCCCTCAACCAGTCCCACAAAATACTATAAATACAAATAAGGAGACCATATATGTCTAAAATATTAATTACAAGATTTGGGGTACATTTTAAAGCATAGTTTTGAAAATTAGGCCATTGTAAGGAATATTGTAATCACTTCTACAACTTTGGAGTTTGTTTCCTTATAGATCTCTTTATAATTTATCTTAATGATTCAAAGAAAGATGGACTTATTTTTACTGGAGGAAGCTGTTGCTATTAGAAAATGTGATTTTTTGCAAAAATCTTTCCTTTTTTTTTTAGGAAAATGGTTCTGCAGTCCTCAGTAATATCCTGATCAAATCAAATGGTTATAGTTGGCTAGAAGATTTATAGGGAAAACATTTATATTCTACTTGAGACCACTATAGTCTGATTCTTAGAAGTCTTCAGAACCTGGGCCGGGCACGGTGGCTCAAGCCTGTAATCCCAGCACTTTGGGAGGCCGAGACGGGCGGATCACGAGGTCAGGAGATCGAGACCATCCTGGCTAACACGGTGAAACCTCGTCTCTACTAAAAATACAAAAAAACTAGCTGGGCGAGGTGGCGGGCGCCTGTAGTCTCAGCTACTCGGGAGGCTGAGGCAGGAGAATGGCATAAACCCGGGAGGCAGAGCTTGCAGTGAGCTGAGATCCGGCCACTGCACTCCAGTCCAGGTGACAGAGCAAGACTCCGCCTCAAAAAAAAAAAAAAAAAAAAAAAAAAAAACAGAAGTCTTCAGAACCTGATAATGTTCTCACTTCCCACCTATACACAACCAGCACACCCACATGCATGTGTTCATGTGCACACACACACACAGTTCTTTAAAGTCCTGTCCTTCTCTGAGTGCCTCTACTTCTTCAGTTCTTTCTTAAACCATGTTTCACTGGGATGTTGTGCTGTGTGGGCTCAGGGTCACTCCCAAAGCTGCCCTGCTAGCAAGCTGTCTGAAAGTACAGCCTGAGCATCACCTCTGATGAAAAGACTGGAGGCAGGTCCAGAATTTTCCTCTCTACACTTTCCAATCTTCAGATAGTCTTTGGGAACCCCAGTTTAAATGGCTGGACCTCATTCTGGAAGTGTAGGGTTAAGACCCAGGGTTGAGCTCCAACAGGGAAATGAAATTATAATGTAATGCTGCTGCTTTGGGAGAGCTGTAGAGGCAAACACTGCTGATGCTGCCTTGCAGATATAGTGCTGGGACCCCAAGGAGGATAGATAAGGTGCCCTGAATCTTTAAAAAGACTCATCATATAGAAAATGAACCCAGAACATCTTTCCTTTTTCTTACTCATTCATTTAGCTAACATTTACTGAGTTACTACTAAGCATCAGACATTGTTCGTGGAGATTCCATTCTATCTAGGGGAGAAGATAAAAATATCAGCAATAATAACAAAATACCAGATACTAATACCATGCAGACTTGAAGCAGGAAGATATGATAGTTCCCTGGGCAACTATTTCAGAGAGTATGATCAGAGAAGGCCTGACCTTCAGCAGAGCTCTTGAAATTTAAGATGAACTTGAAGGACATGGCCATGTGAAGATCAAGAGGAAAACATCTCAGGGCGTGAACATAGCTGGCCTGAGGTGGGAGTGAGTTTGGCACGTTTGAAGGAAAGAAAGGGGGCCATTGTGACTGGAGTCGAGTAGGTGAGCAGAGGCAGGGACACAAAGAGGCAGGGGAGACCACCCGGCACCTGACTGCATACAGTTTGTGGGCCAGAGTAGGAAGCCAGTTGAAGGGTTGTCAGGGAAGCAGTGTGATCTGTTAGGCGTTTTACAGCCTAATGGATTGTAAGGGAATCGAGGTTCTAGGAAGCCAGGAAGCCATTCAGCCGACCAGGTTGGAAATGCTATTGTCTTGGACTCTGGTTGTGGAAGAGATGGTAAGTGCTTGGAGTTGGGATCAGTTGCAAGTCTTAAGGTCATTGAATGTTGCAGATTAAAGGAGACCTGCCTGGTGCCTTGATTAGCAGCCTCAGATGATGCCTTTTTATTGTTGGCTGAAATATTTTTGGATCATATCTCATATGTAATTCCTAAATTCTGACCTCACTTGAAAAAAAAAGAAAAAAAGAGTATCTGGGTATACTGAGCACAAATTTGCACATAGTGACAGAGGTTGGGAGCTGAGTGGTTGGCTTCTCTTGTTAAGGATGGGTGTACTCTGGTTTGCAAAGCCTCCACCTGTCCCCATCATCTTCCTGATGGTGAAGCTATAGTTGCTTGCTGTTTATCATCAACTTATCCTGTTATTTTTCCTATATCATGCCCAATCAACTTACTTACCATATTCTTTAAGCCTTTTAATTTTTGGATCTCACCTCAGATAGTCTGAACATGAAAGTGGGGGAAAAAAAGGCTTTGGGGTTCCTAGGAATCTTGGTTTCTACATAGCTGTAAAAACAGCCTATTTAGCAACTTATTAAACAGTTAAATAATAGCAGTCTCTAAAACCAACCTATATTGTTATAAGCCAGGGGTTACCCTGGAGAGCATTGCCTAGAAACACAAGAAAGGTTTCTAATGTGCTACTAATCCTTGATTTCTTGATCTGGTAACATGATTGTGTTGAGTGGAAAAAGTACCGACATACACTTATTATATATGCACTTTATGTGCATTATGTTCCAATTACAAGTAAAAATGAATAGCATTCTTTAAGAAGAGTTTTAAATACAGATGTCCTTAGGTTGAGTGTTGAGGTTTTGACAAGTTGTCTTGCTCTTTCAGCCAAGCCAAAGCCATGTACTCCTGTAAAGCAGAGCACAGCCATGAGCTTTCCTTCCCACAAGGAGCGATATTTTCTAATGGTAAGTATGTCACTTCCCTCTAAGTTTATCATCATGGGGAGGATGAAGGTATAGCATGGTGGTATGAGTCTCAAGTAGAAGCCAGAAGCCTCAGATTCTATCCCAAGTCCTGCCTCTCATGACGGGCATGCATGAACACATCAAATCCCTCTGGGTGGTGTGCATCTGTAGTCCCAGCTGCTTAGGAGGGTAAGCCCAGCCCAACCCACAAAAAAATAAATAAATAGGCTGGGCACGGTGACTCACACCTGTAATCCCAGCACTTTAGAAGGCCAAGGCAGGCGGATCGTGAGGTCAAGATATTGAGACCAGCCTGGCCAACATAGTGAAACCTCGTCTCTACTAAAAAATACAAAAAACTAGCTGGGCGAGGTGGCAGGTGCCTGTAGTCCCAGCTACTTGGGAGGCTGAGGCAGGAGAATTGCTTGAACCCAGGAGGTGGAGGTTGCAGTGAGCCAAGATCGCGCCACTGCACTCCAGCCTGGCGACAGAGCAAGACTCTGTCTCAAAATAAATAAATAAATAAACAAAAATAAAAATAAATAAATAAAAAATTTTAAAATTCCCTCTGGATTCATTCCTCCCCTGCAGGCATTTGTGTGTATGTGTCTGTTTGTACATGTGTGTTGAGAGGGAGAGATTGTTTCATTTGACTATGTGAATGCAAAGGACATTCCAACTTTGAAGGGCTGTGACATTGTTTTGTTTGGACATTTAAGTTGAGCGTATAGTTGACCCTGTATATTCAGGAGTTCTGCATGCACAATTTAACCAACTATGGATCAAAAATGTTGGAAAATAAATAGATAAATAATAATACAAATTTGAAAAATATATAGTATAACGACTATTTTCATAGTTTTTACATTGTGAAAGGTATTACAAGTAATCTAGAAATGATTTAAAGCATATAGGAGGATGTCTCTAGGGTATATGCAAATATTACATCATTTTATATCAGGGACATGAGCATCCACAGTTTCTGGTATCCACAAGAAGCCCCGGAACTAATCTCCCACAGATACTGAGGACTGACTGTGTGCGCACAATCTGATGTGGGACTTTAACCCATCTGTTTATACAATTATTTGACACAAATGTTGACCGAGTGCTATTTATTTGTTTATTTTGCCAGTGTACCCATCAGTGGAACCAGGATGGTTAAAGGCAACTTATGAAGGCAAAACGGGACTAGTTCCAGAAAATTATGTTGTCTTCCTCTAATACTATTTAGTGGATGGCAGTATCTTCATGGTATCCATGGTAGCGAATAAGTGCTATGATTTTATCTGACACAGATACACAGGGATCAGCCCACTAAGTGAAAACGGTCCATTTCTATCAAGTTCTTCACCAGCAGACTATGTAGCTCCTTATTAATGGAAAAAAAAGATTTAAATTTTTGGCCATTCTTTTTTGGTTGGTTTCTTACTTTAAAATACCTTGCTTCTGAAAAATGTATTTTTGGATAATATGTAACTCTCCACAATGTCTCTTCCATAGCAATTGTAGAGTTTCAAATACTGTATTAAATACTATATTCCAGAAATTTGGAAACCAGAATCTGCTATAGGGATTTTGAGATCTGTCCTTTACTGCCTGGCATTCTCTGAGGATCTCTGAAATTGTTAGTTAAAAAGGTAATTTAAATTGTTCATTTATTGTTTTTTTTTTTTTTCTTAGAAATATACTGCTTTTATATATGATTGTTTTGCTGGTCCTAAACATTTCAAGGATGTAAGTCTTTAATATAACTTTATTTGTTTTCCAAGTAGATGATAATATTCAAAAGCAATAATGTATATGGTATATATGAAGCAAGCAAAATTAAGTCATACACTGACTCCACTGTAAACAATCTGTCCAGAATTCCAGACACCTTCCATTGGTTTAGCACAGGGATCAGCGAACTTTTTCTGTAAAGGCCTGATAGCAAATATTTTTGTGGTGGGTTAAATTTGGCTCATGGGTTATAGTTTGCTGACCCCTAGTTTAGAAGGTGTATAAAACTATCTTCATAACTTTGAGAGTTTTATAAAATTTTACATTAAAATATACTGATAAATTATATGCACATATTTTCTACCAGTAGCATTGTAGTGGCATCACAGAAGAATATTTACCAATCATGGGAAAACTGTAAAACTAGAGTATCAAGGCGTACAACTTCACTTCCACTTGGAAGATTGTAAAGTGTCAAAGTATTTTAATGATAATTTAATTTGGACTTTTGAAATGTTCTCCTACAAATCAAAAAGATACTTGAAAACGTTACAAGGGAAGCTATGCCTTCTGAAGTCTATCCTTAGTTGAAACAGAAAATAAACACAAAGGTACAAGATGCTTAAGTTACTTTGAACCACAGAGGTTGAAATTGTTTTATGATCTTTAGCAGAAATAAAATCTGTCCATGATTTTCTTCTTCTGTGCCTTTTAGTTTACAGTCTGTATTAGCAATTTCAGTCAATTTGTAGAGCATAGTAATAGGTATTTACTGTCCACTTATATATATATCAGCATGTGGTCATGCACGAACCATTAATTCTATATTTCTATTTCAATAATTCTAATATATTATTTCTATAAATATAATATCTATATGTGGCAAAGAGCCTTTCTTTTCAAGATTCTGAAAAGCTGGTTACCTGACCTTTGAGTGCCACAGTCCTGACCTGTTAGTTCTTGACATCTTACTTCATATTACTTACATCATATTACTTCAGAGTTCCCCACTGTGCAGACTCTCAGGTATTCACCGTATAAAACTCTTTACATGCAATTATAATCTGTAATCTCGATCTCTTCTACTTTAAATTAATGTTTCTAGAATTAGTAGGTTAAATACACATATACACACATAACTGTGCCTCAGAAAAGTTATGCTTTTACAAATAAAAAGAATAAGATTAGAATTAACAAGTAGAGAGAATAACCGTTGGCAGAGTCAGAATCAGGAATAAATATCAGTGAATCAAAATAAAAGAATGAAAAATATTCTGTAATAAAAATTAGCAACGTAATGTAAAAGTTTGATAAAAGACTATCTTTCTCTTTTACCTCTCACTGTTGAGCTCCGTACACTGTAATACCGTCTGTTGCTGGATCTTCTTGGTCTAGGTCCTTGGTGACCTTAGTAGTGATAACAGCATTGCTGACACTCTAATTGCCCTCTGCTGGAACAGAAGGTAGTTTCCAATGTACCAGTCCCTTAGTCTATACGGCACCCTTGGTTTAAGCATGCTTGCCATCATCTGGTATCCTGCTAGATTAGAATCTCTTAAAAGCAAATTGGTTTTCTTTCAAAGACCAACTTGACTCCAAAGAGAGATTCAGAATCCTACTCCTCCTGCTGCTGCATAAAGAAAATCTCAACCTTCATTTTATTTGAACACAGACCAAAGTGTTCCTGCTTCTGAGTTGTCGAAAGCTAATTCTACGGATGTTCCATTCAGGTTTAAAGCTTTTTTACTGCATAGGACGTGGATATGAAGCCTAACTCCTGTATCTGATGGCAAGACATATGTTGCAGCCACAGTACTGGCTATGGTCCCTTTGCTGAAACAAGCTACAGAAGCACTGATTCAAGTTGTGCTTGTGCTTGAAGTTTTAATCTTCCAGATTTGTGAGGATGGCTCTTTTTCTTTCATAATGGATTATATGTGTAAGCAAGTCATGGCCATATACTGGAGATAGGCTGAAGCTGCTTTTCCCTTAAAGTAAGTTTCCTACAGATAAGGTATTTATGAGCATTGAGAACGTCAGGACATGTACTCTAAATCACACAGAATGTTAATTCCACAGGAAGGCAATGCCAGACATTGGAAGAGGATCACATTCAACTTCTAATAGTAGTCCAATAACAAAACCTTACCTTTTCAGAAACAATGTGAAGATACATTAGAATTGCCGCATCCATACCTTCAACACATGCAACCTGTGCATCCCAATCACTGCTTACAGTATAATCAGTATGACAATGAGATTGAGGGGGTCTAAATTTAAGTTCATCATCTCCTGTGTTATGTGAAAATATCCCTCAGTACAAAACATTTATGTATTTCACAGATGACTCTTTTGTTTTGCCATAACGCTACCAAGTTTATGGAAACTAGTCAACTGAAGGATTTTTCTGTTGTGTTATGTGTAAACGTCCGAACAGTAAAATCATCTTTGTATTCCTGTAACGTTCATGAAGTATGAGGAAGCGCATTTCTCCTTGTTTGATGTGAGTGGTTTTGCTTGTTGCGTGGGTTGCCTGTGCTTTGTAACTTGCATGAACACAACCAGGTTTCTCAACAATGATTTGTCTGCTGACTGTTTTCAGAGATAGTGGAGGAAAAAAAAATGTGCCTTAAAACCCCAAATTATCTAGGTTTCCAAGTAGGAAAAATAAAGATACATATGACTTTTATTATTATTCTATGATAATTAGCTTTATATAATGTGGCTTCCTTCTTAAAAATTCACTATGTTGTGAGGCAAACAGATTTCTTACCATAATCTGGTATACCCTGCTCACCTTCTCACTCCTAGCACCATTCTTCTGGTCTGTGTTGAAAAGGGCATCATTCATGTGGTTTCGGTTTAGAAGAGTCCCTCAGAGCTTTCCCTCAAGCAATTTCAAATTGTACTAATACGTTAAATTATGTATTCAAGATGCCTTCTTTGGCATTTAGAACCCCAGCTAGACTTACACTTTGACTAAAGCCAGAGGCAGACCAATTTAGGGAACAGATTTTGTTCTTTGGCTTTATGATACATTTGTAATTCACAGCTGTTAGCATGACCTCACATCACTGCGTAGGACCCTGAAATCGTATCTCCTGGTCAGGTCACAAAAAGGAACAGAGGCTTAACTATTGTCCAGAAGTTACTTCCCTCTTGACTAAAGGTTTCTCCATAGGGTAGACATTGCTATTTAACTTTGCCTCCTATCCTTTTTTGTTAACCTTCCAAAATCGAAACACTTTTAAGAAACAAAGATAATTTTCTGAACAGTCTGTGTCCTGCCTGTCTCCTGTTGATTCACAGATACAATATCGAGCATTCATCAACTAGTCTCAATTTCCTGAACACATTCACTGTATCCCTCATTGTCACCATTATCCCCCTGCTTCAAAATGTGCCTGTTCCACTTGGTAATAACCTTCGGAAAACTCAGGTTTATGAATGATGTGGACTTTTAGAGGATCAAATCAATAAATTGGATTTTTTATTTTTTGAGGGCAGCTGCACTCACTGTTTTAAATAGTCTTACATAAGAATGTTGACAGCATTCACAGTAAGCCATTGGCAGAAAATTGATCTGCATGTCCTAGACCAATGTTTAGAAGGTGTTCTATGGTTTAGGGAGCCCAGCCTGTCATTCCTTTTCCTCTTGGCACTCATGAGAGAGATGCCAAGTTCAGTGTGAATTTTTCTTGGAGAAATGGAGTCTGTGTGCTTACTGAAGAGTCCCAAAAGGCAGAGATCATTTTCATTTATTGCCATCATAAATATTCTCCACCATTCAAGATGCTTGTGTACAGGGCTACTTGGCAAACTAAAGTGTTGGAGGAGGCAGGGGCTGAAGGTGTCAAAACCTCCTCAGTAGGATAACCACTTTCTCCCCTTTGGACCATCTGCCATCTTTCCCCAGTATTTCCCGTGGTGTTTTTGCATCCAGAGTTGACAGCAACTCAATTTTGCCTTGAATTTACTCAGTCTTATAGATTAAAAATGTGCATTTTATATAAAAATGCATTTTATATAAAAATATATGGCTACATATACATATATATATGAAACGCACACTTTTAATCTCTATATGGCAGCATTTTTGAGGTTTTATATCTGTCAGTGTACCCTCAACTGCCTCCTTTTTGCAGAGAATGATCCCCACAAGAACTGGTCTAAGAACACTGTCTGCACATGGTTTATACTTAAAATCCAAGATACCACCACATAACAAAGGTTGGGATTTTCAAAGTCCTTGATTTCTGAGCTGAAACCTTAACAAATAGGGAATTTGGCAGGGAAGACACCTGGGTTTTTAATTCAGAATCCTATTTATATACTGTTAAAATTTGAGGTACTGTAGTTTATATAAAAGTCAGATGTTTAGATATTATATTTCAGTACTAGGAGCTTCTTTGCAGTCATTAACTTGACAAATTAAGTAATAAATATAAAAGTGATTGTCCATAAATTATCATTGAATTTTTTGTTTATTTTGTAGTGTTTCTGTATTTATCTGCACTTTGTGTATATATACACACGTACATGTGCCAACATGTAAATAACTTCATGTTTCTTCCTAATCTGAATTGCTACAATATTTTTAATGTATGGTTACACTGTGTTTTAAATTACTTTAAAAATAAACTTTGTAAGCACATTTTAATTTAGTCTTTGTACTTGAAGACCCACTGTGTTGGAGGGCAATTCTCTTGGCTTTATGTAGAGAAAAAAACAAGGTTTCTGGTACTGTGAGTGATCACTTTGATATGACTAAATCATAGCAGAGTTTGGTGACCTTCTCCTCCCAAATTGGTATTCTGCAAGCTTTGGAAAATGTTAATGTTGATAACCTATTAATAATGCAGGTATCCACCAAGGGGAGAGGGAAATGGGTGAGATGCAAAATACTAAATATAACAAGCACACAAGCTTACCTGAAAATATATGTTTGTAAAAGTTTCCAAGTGTACTGTGAATGAAATATCAGCGTACAAATTCTTCCCATCCATTTTTATTAGTTTTATGACCCTCTTGGTCATGACTTGACTTCTAGGTAAAACTTTGCTTCGCTGCATCAAAAAAAGAGAATCGTGTATTTCTTTTGCATTGCTCCATAGATTATCAGAGTGCAGCAAATCACCTTGCCAAAACTAAGCCTCACAGGTTGACCATTGGACAACCTTTGCTTACACATAGGTTGTAGTTTTCATCAATATCAGAGAAAAAGAGATAAAGTGATGACACAACACCTGTTAAGTTATAAGGATTAGTGTTAACGCCAGTATAGTTAAGCAGGAACGGGCTGTTAGGTTAGATATTATAGATTATTGTAGATGAGCTACTGTTTAAGAATGTTGGTTAAAAACGTTGGCCTGGAATCCCCTGTAACTGATATTTTAGAATTAAAAATGAATTAGCTTCCAGTGGTCAAAGCTGGAATGATTTGAGCCACAAAATAATGCAGTATTGAATGACTGGCTTATAAAACAAAGTATAAAATGAATATCCATGAATCCACATGGATATCAATGACAATAAATTTCACTTATGTAAAAAAACGAGGGAGAAGAGAGAAATCTTTAGAAAAATATTCCAAGTCATAATTGGAGTTATAGTTACTCTTCCCTCTAGCAGATAGAATTTAATCCTCTCCTGTTTAAAGGTGAGCTAGACTTAGTATCTCATTTCCAAAATTTAGAGTATGGAAAACTGTCATAACTTTACAGAAAAGAAACCTAGTAGCCACTGTCTTAACCAAGTGGTAAAACTTAATATCAGGGCCGGGCGTGATGGCTCAGGCCTGTAATCCCAGCACTTTGGGAGGCCAAGGCCGGCGGATTATGAGCTCAGGAGATGGAGATCATCCTGGCCAACACGGTGAAACCCCATCTCTATTAAAACACACACACACACACACACACACAAAACTAGCGGGGCGTGGTGACGGGTGCCTGTAGTCCCAGCTACTCAGGAGGCTGAGGTAGGAGAATGGCGTGAACCCGGGAGGCGGAGCTTGTAGTGAGCCCAGATCGCGCCACTGCACTCCAGCCTGGGAGACAGAGCGAGACTCTTTCTCAAAAAAAAAAAAAAAGACAGTATCACTGATACCATGTGGTTGACTTGAACCCCATAATATGTGATGTGAAGAGCACTTCCCCTCTGTGATTTTCTTTCCCCAAACTCGTAATTCCAGTGTAACCATTAGAAAAACATCAGATAAGCCCAGATTGAGGACGTTCTACAGAACAGATCTAAGCTTAGTACTCTTCAAGACGGTGGAGCTCATGAAAGATAGGTAAATACTGAGCAAAAGTCACAGATCAGAGGAGACTTGGGAGACAGGGCAACTAAATGCAATGTGGAACCTTGGACTGGATCCAGGAACAGAAAGGAGGCAGTAATAGCTGGGCGTGGTGCCTCGCGCCTGTAACCCCAGCACTTTGGGAGGCTGAGGCGGGCGGATCACCTGAGGTCAGGAGTTCAAGACCAGCCTGGACAACATGGTGAAACTCCGCCTCTACTAAAAATAAAATATTAGCCAGGCGTGGTGGTACATGCCTGTAATCCCAGCTATTCAGGAGGCTGAGGCGGGAGAATCGCTTGAACCGTGGAGGCAGAGGTTGCAGTGAGCCGAGATTGCGCCATTGCCCTCCAGCCTGGGCAAAAAGAGTGAAATTCCATCTTAATAATAATAATAATAATAATAATAATAATAATAAATAAGCTGGTGATGTCCAAATAAGGTCTAAACTTTAGTTAATAGTTTAAAAAACAAGGTAACAAAAGTACTCAAAAAATAGTACTTGAGCTGGGGATACTTATATCATTTTGGGTATTTAAGTGACTTATTAAAGAATTAAACATTTTCACTTGTTCCCCATTAAATTTTGATCTATGTGTGCAAGATACATCTCCTATTCATCACTCAATCTCAGACTAGAACAGAGTTGGGCATACAGAAACACAGTAAAGTAAGCCCCTTTCATTAAATGAACAAATTCGTTAGCAAAAGCGCATTCATTGTAAACCCTTTAATAATTGAAAGAATACGGTTGTGGGCATGTGTTTTTGTGTCTGTGTCAATTCTCCCAGGAACAGTGGGATCATTCTTCACCATCCATGAATATATGGATCTACTCTGGAGTTATTTATGTGTTAATGGGGTAAACAACCCTCTACACACGTGAACATGTCTTAAGGGCAGAGGTTAAACAGATTTTCTTCTGTCATTACCAGACCTAGCAATACTTGATTGAGCTGAATAATATGGGGGTGATGTTGAAGAACTCAATTTTCTAAACCATTAAAAAATATTCCAAATTTGGAAAATTGAGCTATATTAAACTTACAGTTGAAGTTTTTGAACCAAATAAGTTGTGTTGTTAACTTTGAAATTGTGTATAGTCCAAAACTGAAGACAAAATTCTTTTCAAGTTTCTAACATGACAGTTCTTGCTATTAGGGAAAAAAGGAGGGGGCTATAGATAAGAACATGGGTGATAGATAAGAACATTTGAATCTTGTTGGAATAAGATACCCTGGGGAATGCAAATCCCCAAAATACTGGTTGACATGCTTGCAAATGCTGTTTCTGGGTATTTGGGGTAAATGAGCCAAGCATAGCATTCAGCTAGACTCTATTTGTTGACAGAAATAAGTTATCTGGAATATTCTACCTTTCCAAATGCCAGGAGCCAGTCTGCTGAAAAGGATTCTCTGGATCAGCCTGTGCTAGAGGGAGGAAAACAAAAATATGTATTTCTAATCCTCATAGATGTTTACATTCATCATATCACAGCTTTACAGACCTTTTTTTTTTTTTCTTTTTTTCGAAGAATGGGTCATAAGTTGCCTTTGCAATTACCCAATTCAAATAGCTTTCAAATGTATTTTTGGAGCAACTGGAGCAGAGCATTTTCTTGAGCAGAGCATTTATTTTCTTCAAATAAATCTTACTTGGAACCCAATACGTTAAAAATAAGAGTCAAGCTGCTAGCCTCAGTGCCTTCACGTGTGCGGAAAAATGTCTACCCTTCACCCACGCATGTCCACAGCTGCGTTTTTTTTTGAGCCAGTCTCGCTCTGTCACCCAGGCTGGAGTGCAGTGGCGCCATCTTGGCTCACTGCAACCTCCCTCTCCTGGCTTTAAGCAATTCTTCTGCCTCAGCACCCCCTTACAGATGTGCACCACCACACCCAGCTAATTTTTGTATTTTTAGTAGACACGGGGTTTCCTCATGTTGGCCAGGCTGATCTTGAACTCCTGACCTCAAGTGATCCGCCCACCTCAGCCTCCCAAAGTGCTGGGATTACAGGCGTGAGCCACCGCACCCGGCCAGGTCCACAGCTCTCGCATCTCCATGGAACACTTAGAGCTTTTCAGAGCAAGGTTACCAAATAATTTAGTCCAAGCCTCTCATTGTGCTAATTAGGAAGTTGAAGACCATATTAACACAGTTTCAGCAGAATGGTGAGCTCTTATCTCTTCTGTAATCTGCTACCAATTTGTGAATCTGTGGGGAGAGCAGCTTCTCAGAGTGTTTGATCTTTGAGAAGTTTATTTGGAAAGGATATCCTTTGATAAAGGATAACTTTCCTGGTGGGTACACATGGAACAAGAAGGCAAAAGATAAGTAAGACCCAGCTCACCTTGGCTGTTACAATGAAGAACGTTTTTGCGGGGAGAGGATATACAAAAATTTCAGAAAACAGGCATGAAAGGTCTAGTCCAGTGCCTTGCAACTAGTAGGTGTTACTCAATTGTTAAGACTTAGGGGTTTGAGTGTGCAGCTTTCTAATGCAAATGTTAACAGAAGAAGTGAAATTTTAAGCTTCATTGAAAGAAATCAGTGCCTCCAGTGTATATGATACATAGCCATTAATCAACTGTTTCCCCATGCACTGTGTCACAGCAAACTCATCCTTCCAACTACCAGACACCGTCACTGGATATCTCCTCTGCTCTTTTTATTTTTCCAGGAAAGAAAACTAAGGCTCTGGCAGGTGAATTTATCTGACTTATTCATTGTCACATCATTGGTATATGGTAGAGGTTAGACTCAAACCCAGGTATTCTGACTTGAAACCCAGTAAGTACTCTTCATTGAACCACCTCTTTACTACACCGAGTGGAGTATGGTAAGCTTTGGCTACCACACTTGAAAGAGGTATTTGGCAAACTCGACCTTCTCCAGAAGAAAGACGAAGATGGTGAGAACCTTATCATGTGAAAACGCGTTAGACCTGAACGTCATTACTGACTGAACTTTCGACCTCTTAAAAGCTATTTAGTTGCAGAATTTCAGAACTGAATCGGAATCTACATTTTAACAAGCTCCCCAGATGATATGTATAAACAATGAGGTTTGAGAAGCACAGGTTTAGCAGAACTATGAACAAATTCTTTGAGGCTGAAGGCAATTTTTTGATGTTTGAGGGCAAGATACGTCTAACTACTCCAAAAGCCAAAGGTCACTGGGAGAAGTCACAATGATTGAGATTTAGGTTCAAAAACATAATTATATTGCCACGTCTTCCACAAACGGAACTCAGGAAACAGCTTTCAATCACAGGGAGTGTTTGAGTGGGTCTAGATGACCGCTTGTCAAAATTTCACAGAATAGAGAAATTCAGTAGGCATCTGAACACATGAAAATTATTGTATAGGACCTATTCAAGTCATTGGAGATCCTGAGAAAGTTAGATATATTTCCTCTTTTCAAGAGATCCATGGTTTATTGTGGTAACATGTACAGATCAATAAAATATAATACTATAAAATGCTAAAAAGATTAAGCATTGGGTGCTTAGGAGCCTGAGACAGGGCACTATTCAGAAACTGGGAAATAGCAGAAATGATGGAAAAGATAAGTAGGATACAGAGAAAGAAGAGTGGATGATTTTACCTGGGTGGATGATGTTATCAGCCAACCAAATTTTGGCAGACGTGAAAGGCTAACAGGAATAAGACCCCAAAGCCAAAAGGAGCAATCCCACCCAAGACAGGGGATTCCACATCACACCGGGGAAAAGGCTAATAGAGGGACTGGGGAGAGGGAGGGGATAGAGTGGGTGAAGGGAGAGTTGGGATGAGCTGCGTTTATTCTTTCAACCAACATAGTGCCAAACACTGTTCTGCTTGTTAATAACTTAAAAATTAGACATGGTTTTTGTGCCTGAAAAGTTCATAGCTCAATGAGGGAGACAGATATGTAAGTTAAAGACCACGGTACATTTATTTTTGTACCTATTAACATATTTTAGGATGACTACAGTTAACAATAACCTATCATATTTTTCAAATAGCTAGAAGAGAATCATTCCAGCTAGACGAGTCTTCCCAACATAAACAAATAATAAATGTTTCCCCTGATTTGATCATTACACATTATATGAATATGTGAAAATATCACATGTACCCTGAAAATATGTACATCTATGTATCAATGATTTTTTTTAAACTCACAGTACAAATGAGGTATGATAGAGGCACAAAGTATAAAAGGGGCACACAGTAACCCAAGTTCAGAGAGGAAAGAAAGAGAGGATTAGAGAAGGTTTCACACCCAAAAGGAAACATCCTAACTAGACCCTGAAGGACAGAACACCAATAGAAAACGAAGACAGCTAAGACCCACTGATTTCAACAGAGTTTCTGACGGATTAAATCTAATTCAGAATGACCAGGGGTTTGACTGCTTGCTGAAGCATGTTGGCCTGTGAGTGTGGCAGGATGGGATGAGGTAAAAACGTGCACATTGGCAGCGTGAGGGCCAAGCTGAGAAGGCAGGGAGAGTTTAGGGAGGATAATGATGCCATCAGATTTACCTTTAAGAACACTGGACGGGGGACGGGTATGAGGGTGTGTGTGTTTTGGGCACTGTAGGAGGGCTGAGGAGGCAGTGTTGCATTGACCCAAGAAATGAACAAAGCCAGTTCAAGAAACTGACTCATTTCAAAGGTCAAGGTGACATGACATGGCCACTGTTCTGAATGGATAATTTAGGGGATTCGAATGTGGCTCAGATGTCTCTAAGGGTGCTAAGGAAGGATCAGCAATGCAGGCAGTGAAGAAGTCACCAGAGCTGAGAAAGGCAGCTGAAGAAAAGGAAGGGGGCCTAGTGAGTGGTTAGAATTAGTAAGTTTGGTGATGTGGGCTGACCTGGCCAGAGCTATTCCTCTTTTTCGTAGCTCTGGAGAGCACAGGCAGCAATGCTTAGAGATTAACTGCTTAATTCCTTTCATAAAATCAGGGGCTTTAACTTGGGTTCCAAAGATGGACCTTAGGGCGGTCTGTGAATTCCCTCCATTAAATACTAGGTGCTTTGAGTCTCTATATGCATATTCCTTTCCAGAGAAGCCTCCATTGTTTTGATCAATTCTCAAAAAACACCCCACATTTGACCCACCTGCTCGCCACACTAGAAAGCACCAAGAGACTGCTGCATACAGAGTGGCTAAAGGCTGTGGCTGGAACATCTGTTAGAGGCAAGTATCCGCTCTGTGGAAAGTGGGAGTGGAGTTTAACTTGGAGACAACTTAATCCTTCCAACATCTGGCTAAGAAAGCAATGAGGCTCAGCAGACTCAGCTTAAAAGCTCAGGCGAGCCTACAGATGGTGCCTATTCTTGTGATGAGGGAACACCCAATGAGACCACAATACTTACCACGGGGAAATTTGGGCTGGGAGAGCCCGTGGGATTGCAGAGCATTTATACACTACTTCTCAGACTGCTCTCCGGGCCGGGGTTGTGGCCTAGCGGCCGAGCAGATTGATTTTCTTCTGGTTTGTGAACCCAAGAACTCCATCTGCCAGAAAGGATTTTTTCTGGCTGTTGCATCTCAAGAGGGCTTCATCATCGTCTCTCCCATCCTGGGCCTTTCCGGGAGTTCGGGGCAGGCCTGCCTTCACTCTAGCCAAGGAATATTGGGTAATGCACGACACAAAGCTGTGGGATTGTAGAGTAAGTTAAGCTGTCAAGCTTTGCCCGGCCTTTCCTGCTACTCGAGGTAAGTCTTACCTGCTGCAGACCCCCCTCCTGGGTAGGTTTCTAAAGTACCTCGTTTAATTAAGGATGCAAGCTCTAGAATTAGAGGCTCTGGGTTCACATCCCAGCTCTGCTACTTGCCATGTGACGTTGGGCAAGTTACTTAACCTCTGTGCCTAAATTCCCCTTGTGTAAATTGAATATAAAAATGATACCTTCCTCAGAAGGCTACTATGGGAATTCCATGAGATGGTATTTACCAGGTGTATTAGTTTTCTATCACTGCTGTAACAGATCACCACAAACAGTAGCTGCAAACAACACAAGTTTAGCATCTTACAGTTGTGGAGGCCTGAAATTAGTTTCAAGGGACTAAAATCAAGATGCTTACTTCTTTTTGCATTTTACGGACCCCCACCCTAAAGTCCATCCTTAGAACCCAGGTAAAAAGCCTTGACTGTATGGGAGGAATTAAGCAATGGATCTCTAAGCATTGCTGCTAGTGCTCTGCAGAGCTACCAGAAAGGGGAATAGCTCAGGCTGGGTGAGTCCACATCAGCAAGTTTACCAACTGATTCCAGCCGCTCACTACACCACTCACTTTTAGCTCCTTCTTTCAGCTTTGATACTTCCCCAGGGCCTGCATTGCTGATCTTTCTTCGGCACCTCACAGATATCTGAGGGCTCTATTCTTTTCAAGATTCTGGAAGAGAATCTGTTTCCTGGCCTTTTCCAGCTTCTAGAGGCTGCCCATGTTCCGTGACAACCGCCACTTCCTCCACCGTCAAGCCAGCAGCATAG
Organism: Piliocolobus tephrosceles; assembly: GCF_002776525.5. Taxonomy (NCBI): domain Eukaryota; kingdom Metazoa; phylum Chordata; class Mammalia; order Primates; family Cercopithecidae; genus Piliocolobus; species Piliocolobus tephrosceles. The sequence continues at coordinate 90,887,430 of NC_045446.1, forward strand.
CATCTTCAGATCTCTCTCTCTGATGACCCCTGCCTCTGTCACTATGTCTCCTTCCCGCCATCTGTTCCTTTCCTTTCACATTTTACTATAAGGAGCCAAAAGGAACGAGGGTGCACTTTGAACACTTTGCTCGGAAATCTCAGACAAATATTCAAGCTCATTGCTTACAAGTTCTGCTGTCCACTTAACTGTGGGACACAATTCTGCCAAGTTGTCTGCCACTATATAATGAGAATCCCCTTTCCTCTAGTTTCCAGAAACAAGTTCCCCATTTCCTCCTGAGTCCTCACCAGCAACACCTGTAATCTTTATATTTCTACTAACATTATGTTAAGATTTAGGTGTTCTCTATGGCAACATACATTTTCTCTAATGTGCCCCTCACCTCTTTCAGAACCCTTGGCAGCAGAACCTTTAACATCCGTATTTCTATTAACAGGCTGGTCAAGGTTATAGAAGCGTTTTTCTTGTGTTCCTTAACATGTTTCCACTCTCTGCCCACTGCCCAATTTCAAAGCAACATTCACACTTTTAGATATTTGTCGCAGCAGAACTTCACTTCCAGGTACCAAAAATCTGTATTAATTTCTGATGCTGGTGTAACAAGTTACTATAAATGTAATAGCTTAAAACAGTACGGATTTATGAACTTAACGTTCTGGAGATCAAAGTCTTAAAATCAAAATGTGGGTAGGGTTGCCTTCCTTCTGGAAGCTCGAAGGAGTGAATCTCTTTCCTTGCCTTTTCCCTGCTTCTAGGGGCCACCTGCGTTCCTTGGCTCATGGCCTTTCTTGAATCACTCCAGCCTCTGCTTTGTCATCACAGCTGCTACTCTGATATACCCTTCTGCCTCTTATAAAGACCCCTTGAGATTATATAGGGTTCATTTGGATAATCCAATATAATCTTTCCATCTCAGGATCTTGAATCCTATCTGCTTTATACCTTTTGCCATGTAAGGTAATATAGTCACAAACTCCAGGGATTAGGTGGTGAATATCTTCAGTATGCCATTATTCTGTCTATTGTACCTGCTTCTCGGGCTTTTGTTTGATTGGTGGCCAGTGCTAAAATAACTCTAAGTAAAATAGGAGTAAGAAGGTCATCCTTAAATACTTAAACGCGGTACATCAGTCACTGTCCAGCTGGAAGACAGAAATCACACCAGTAATTAGAACAGGTTAAAATTAATATAAAGGTTTATTAACTACTAAAAGGTTAACTACTAAAACTACTATAAGCTACTAAAGAGCATAACAGAATTATATATATATATATATATATATATATGCACACACACACACACATGCACACACATATATATGTATATATATTTTTGAGACAGTCTCGGTCTGTTGCCCAGACAGAGTTCAGTAGCACGATCTCGGCTCACTGCAACCTCTGCCTCCTGGGTTCAAGCAATTCTCCTGCCTCAGCCTCCCAAGTAGCTGTGACTACAGGTACATGCCACTATGCCCGGCTAATTTTTGTATTTTTAGTAGAGACAGGGCTTCACCATGTTGGCTGGGCTGGCCTCGAATCCCTGACCTCAGGTGATCTGCCTGCCTCAGCCACCTAAAGTGTTGGGATTACAGGTGTGAGTCCCTGTGCTCAGCCCTTAACAGAGAATTCTAAGGAACACAGAAATAGCAATGGCGAAAGCAGTTGCTATCCTAGGGCAAAGGGAAAGTACCAGGGGACTAGTAACTTAATGAACCCCTTGAGGGCTGACATACACACCTTATTGGAGAGGGCACGACTACCACAAGATACACAGCATACTGGTTGCCAAAAACTTCCTAGAGGGTATGAGTTGGGGCTGACCATTTGTGGTGGGAAAATTAGAGGGTGACAGCTGGTTTGCCAGGACTGCTTAGGTGGGTGCCACTGGGCCAGGTATATCTCATCTGGTTACCATCCCTTCTCTACCCTCTATTGACCAAAAATGTAATGTCACACCAGCTGACAACAGAGAAATGTTTTCCAGGTTCAGCTCCAGTGTCATAAAGTGGACAAAAAAGGATGTCTTTGGAATTGAAGGCAATAAACTGGTAAATGACACACATGCAAAGACTGTTTATTTCAAATCATCAAAATATCAGAGTCTTTTTCTATTAAGTTAGAAATCAAACAAGATTACTAGCTATCTTTGCTATTAATCAAGACTGGAAAGTTTTTACAAATGTGGTAAGATAAGAAAATGAAATAATTGGTATGTGTGTTCCCTAAAAATAGATAAAATTATCCTTATTTTAAGAAGGTATGATTATGTACCTAGGAAGCCAACACAGTCTACTGAAAACAAACGAAACAGCCTGTTGGAATTGATAAGAAAATTTGGTAGGGTGTATAGGTAAAATTTTACAAATTTTTGTATGTTCCTTTTTATCTGCATAACACCATGCTACTGTTCAGCAGAAACAGCGAAGTAGAATTATGACCCCCCTCTTCCTCAACAAACTTCAAAAATTTCAAATAAGGAAATTATCAAATATGCTTCTAAAATAAACATTTAAAAAATGGAATTGTGTAAAAATGGAAACATGTGAAAAGATGGACTTGGAGTTAGAAAGAGTACCACCATGGAGAAATCTGACATACACCACCTCAGCCAGGCAATCAAGGTCAATATCAAGAAAGTCATATTGATACGATGTACCCTTCATATGTTCTGGTGAGAATGACACTTTACTTCCTCCCAAGATAAAACCCCAGTCTAATTATGAGAAAAATACCAGACAAATCCCAGGACATACATTCTGTATGTGTATGACTCTCCACCCATCAAGAATTGGAACAATTAACCCTCCTCCTAAATCCAGGTTGGCATTATGACTTGCTTTAGTCATTCTTGACTAATAGAATGTAGTGAAAATGTGTTTGCTCTTGTCCTAGTCTTTAAGAGTTTTTGAAGCTTGGAGAAGCCATTCTCCATGCTGTAAAGATGCTTAGACTAGTCTAATCAATAATGAGAAGCTATGCAAGGGAAGGAGAGAGGCTACATGATAGAGCACCAAAGTGTCAGACATGTGAATGACACCATCTTGAATCTTCCAACCCAGCCCAGAAGTCAGCTACAGGCATGACTCCAGACAACTCACATGGGGCAGAACTGCTTAGCTGAGCTTTCTCAAATTCTTAACACATAAAATTATGGCCAACATGGTGAAACCCTGTCTCAACTAAAAATACAAAAAAAAAAAAAAAAAATTAGCTGGGCATGGTGGCGTGCACCTGTAATCCCAGCTACTTGGGAGGCTGAGGCAGGAGAGTCATTTGAACCTGGGAGGTGGAGACTGCAGTAAGCTGAGATTGCACCATTGTGCTCCAGTCTGGGCAACAAAAGTGAAACTCCGTCTCAATAAATAAATAAATAAATAAGTTGTTTTAAGCCACCAAATTTTAGCATGGTTTGTTACATAGCAACAGATAACTGAAACAGTGATTGTGGTTGGGGGAGTGGGGCAGAGCATTGGAAGTTCCTAAGCTCTTCTGCTTTGTATCTGGGTGTGGTAGAGAATTGGTTATTTGATGGTGTTCTCAATGTTTTCTCTTCCTCTCACAGTAATAGAAACTGTTAATTTTTAGCTGGAGACATAGCAGCTGAAAATAACGGTTACATTTCTTAGTCTCCTTTGGTGTTAAATGGGACCATGTGAATAAGTTCCAACAAATGTGTTAAGAGAATAAATATGTACAAACTTCCTTTTTGGTTGTTGAAGATAGAAAACAAGTATGCTCCATCCTGCTGCTTGGAAGATGAATGATTTCATACCACAAAGACAGGTGCATTTTGCTAAAGCAACAAACTAGAAGTCTGGTTCCCTGCATGATTTCATGGAGCAGAACTGCCATACTTCTAGACCATCTGCTTGTTATATGAAAAAGAAACTTCTATTATATTTATAATCTCTGTTTTCTGTAGTACATTTGATTTAGGTAGATCATGTTCTTGGAAGCAGGGATGTCTACAAGAAGGGATGCAAGGGCCATAAACCCAGGGGCTTTCCTGAGAGATTTACATAAAGCCAAGATAGCTGTCAAGGAGATTGCTTGGAAGTAGGGGTGATTGGCTGCTTAGCTTGGGAGAGTTAGTTGCTAGCAAGCACAATCTCACAGGTAAGGAGGAATTGTGTCCTTTTGCTGAGTATACATGACTCAGTGGGTGTTAAATTCAGAAACTGGATGCTGAATCTTCTCCCCTTCAAGAGTCTGCCTAGCCCCCTGCACTGTCATTCCACTGAAGTGTAGAATACCTGGTTTGCATCTATTCATGATCTATTTGTGTTCTACCACACTGTGAGTTCCACACAGCCATATACTATGGGCCCAGGGCAGGAACTCTATATAAACTGTCTACTCAAAATCTCATCCTCCCTCCTTCCAAAAGCTAAGAAAACTTAGATTTTGTTTAGGGCAACAATTTGCCCTTTATTTCTCAGATAGCCTCCTTTGCAATGTGGGGCCAATCTGATATAGTTCCTGCTAATGAGATGTAAGTGAAAGTCCTAAAAGGGAAATTACTGGGAAAGTTTTGTTTTCTTTTTTGTGACTTCCCTTTTATTATTCCTGCCTGGAAAATGGAAGAAAAGTTGAGGGTAGAGGTACCATTCTGTGGCCACAAAATGAAAGCAAGAAGGATCCTGGAACATTGATATCGTCATGGAATCTGGACTAGTTAACTCCAAATTGCTTGTTTTGTGAGGAAGAACCCTTGTTTGGTTAAGTTCTGTAATAGTGTTTATTTTATAGTTAGCCAAATGAAATACCTTGCCTCCTCATCAGTTTATTAAACCAAACCATTTGCAGAACCAAAAAATATCAATCATCAGAGAAATGCCACACTTAACATATGTGGTGGCTGAGTACTGCTAATTTCACTTGTCTTTCAAGGAACCAGAACGCTGCTATAGAAGTGTCTATGTTTGTGAGATGTGTCTCACTAGCACATGATGTATATAAATGTACACATTTTAGACCTCCACTGAGTCGTGTTGCACCCCACTTATATATTCACTGTTTGATATCACAGATTTAAGAAATTTTTAATCTTAATATGTTCTATGATACTTTTGTTCATAATTCCATGAGAATATATCTGTTTAAAAAGTTATTCATTATAGCAAATGGCCTATAGCAACACAGTTCATCTAGATACTGTGCATTCTATATAATAAATGCTTTCTCCGTACCTATCTACAAATACTTTGCAGAGGCTAGTCTACTTCAGATGGACAAGATGGGATTGTGGGTGGAAAGGCAAAGGAAAACACTGAATTAAGAAAAAGTAGACTTGGGGGACAGTAAGAACAAGGAAGAAGAAAGAGAACACTTAGGGGAAACAGTGACAGAGATGAAGGGCTCTGCAGGAAGCACCCAAACAGGAGATGCAGCCATGAAGTCAGAGACTATTATAAAATGTCAAACACACATGGAGGCTCCAAATGAACAAGAGACCTTTTCAAGTCACAACACCAGAGAATGTCACAGTTGGGTCTGGAATCCTTCCTCCCAGCTCCCAGTCCACTGTTGCTCTCTGCAATTGTGTAAAGCCTGGATTCATTTCTTTTCAGGGAAGGCATACATTTCTCATTATCTTTGTATAACATTTCAATTTACAAAGTTCTGAATATGAATCATATTCCAGGATAGGTGCTTATTCCTGTGGACATTTTGTTCTTATTGCTTCACTGGTCAATAGGAATTAGAGTTCAGTGCAAATAGGGCTGGTCTTAAGGTCAGGAAACCTGACTTGGATTGGAATCCTGATTAAGCCATAGAGTTAACTAGGTCTCAAGCCGGCAAGCCTCAGTCTCCCCATTAGAAAACAGAGATAAATATCTAACAGTTTTTAGCCATAGACCTAACGAGGTCTCAGGCCTGCGAGCCTCCATTTCCCCATCAGAAAATAGAGATAAGTATCTATCTCACAGTTTGCTATGAAGCTTTTTATAAAACAATGTATTTATTTTCCCACAACTTTACTTCCCAGCGAAATTGATGAGTTGAAAGATAGAAGCATCAGACAGCCTTGTAGCCAAGGCAACATGAGTCAGCAGGGTTCCCACACTTGGAGCGCCTACTAGGTTAGTCAGGTAATACAAATGTGTGAAGAGGGCCAAGTGAAGCCATGATGAGTTGTGCAGTGCTAGCCCTGAAAGGCACAGACCTATTAAACTCCAACTGATTGTTGTCATACAAAATGTAGGCCTAGATTTTCCCATTTTTAAAGAGATGATAGAAATCTGGGTGTTCATGTGTCTCCCTTGCTTTAAAAATGTCAGCAAATATTTCAGAATGTTGTCTTGTTGGATCAAACAACACGGTTCTGGATGTAGCCAGTGAACTACCAGTTTATGATCTTTGGGTTCCAGTGAATTTTATGGGGAGTAGTGATTAATTTTTCTCTTTTCTTCTTTCCTTTTTGTTTCGTCTGGCTGAGGAATGGGTCCTCTTGAATGAGGAAACTGTTACAAATATCTGAGGCCCTCATCATCAGTATACCTGCCTCATTTACCATAGAAGTAAACAGAATCCATTAAAAAAAAAATCATAAAAATCCGCAGACTTTTTTCTGGCAGAGTCTTGAGCAGAGACAGCTGCTAAACAAACAGAAGCGCTCAGCAGAATTTAAAGGTGTTGAGAGGAAGTGGCATTATTTTGTTGGAACAATGAGTGAGCAGAGGAAATATTGGCTTCATGTGTGGAGTAGGGAAGAATGGATGTGACTGGGAAATGGCCAAGAACACGAACCTTTAAAAGAGCTCATCTAAAATAGACTCATTTGGGCTTTACAAACCTGGAATTTTTTACCAAGTGTTTAGTCTGAGATCCTCAGGTTTAGGATCTGCTGGTATGAATGTGAAATTCACTTCATTTAAGTCTTATTAACAGAACCTTTGACCGTAATCTCTGTTTTTAGCTTTGGAGCATCATCCACAGGCCATGAGAATTTTTTCCGCTGCTGCTTTGTTGTAGCAGAGAGGCCACATCCTTATGCTGAGGTGGAACTTGGCAAATGCTTCTTGAAACATCAACTAAATCTATTAGCATCAACCTTTGAAAGTCCAGATTCCTTATGGTGCAGAACTGCTTGTTTTGGAGTAGAATTAGAGCAGTTACAGGCTAGGAAGCAGCTACTGCAAAGCGGAGGGATCAGCCCTATTAGGTTCTGACTGTTCTAGTCCCTATGCTAGTTGTTCTCCTTTGGTAATTTCATTTCAGGTGCGTAGGTTTCTGCGACTCTTCTGACTCAAGAAAGTCTGTGTATGAGGTGTTTATCTTTTTCTTCATATAATAGGAGAAGGGTTGCAACGAAAAAAAGAAAAGAATAGAAATAACAGAAAAAAACCTTTATTATATTTTCTGTATCTATAAAGAACTTTATGGCTTTACCTTTCTGTGGAATTCTCCTGCTTGAATATTTTTCATTTTCCAAGAGTCACCCTGAACTGAGAGTTTTACCATATGTCATTAGATTATTTTACAGGGGCATATAGAGTAGTGGTTATACTCAGAATTGTGCTTTCTGGCTTAAAATCTGGATTTTTTTTAAATGTCAGTTTTCTAATCTGTAACATGGGGCTATAATAAGATATCTCATAGATTATTAGTATTAAATGAAATAGTCCTGAATCAATAGCAGCTGATAGTATTATTTGTTCCTTATCTGACCCCTGAAAAATAGATGTTGTCCAAATGTTACAGGTGTAGAAACAATGTAAGGAGCTGCAATAACAAAAAAGTACAAATTCTTAAAACCCCTTTATTTCTTTTTCAGAACTAGTAAAACTCTATTGGGAAGTGACAGGTTCTCGTTGCTTCTTCTTTTAGCCCTAGGTAAGGAATAGAGTTTTCACCAAGACTTGATGATAATTTTCATGTTCAAAGTGATCTGGCTAAAAAATATAAGCACAATAGCTGTACATTCTCAGGTGCAGGATTAAAAACCACTAAAGGTGATGTTGCTAGCACTGCTGGATGGAATAGCAATGATGAATAAACGGTTTCAACTATCAGATTTCAAAACTTATTTAATGGGCGAAGAAAATAACACTATTAGATATACTTCTTTAAAGGTTTTATATATTTTTTTTAATTATATAAAACAATTTAATAGCCATTAAGGTTTTGTAATAGGCAGCCTAACTGGTAGCCAGTGTCTCCAGAACAGTTCAGAGAATTCTTGTTTTCCAAACTGACCTAAAGAGGAAGAGGCAAGACTAATCCAACAAGCAAATGTAGGGCTAAAAGACAGGAGGGAAATGGGCCAGGGGAGTGGCTGAGACCACATTTCCTTCCCTAGCTCAGCCAGTTACCCTTTGATGAACATAATACCTCTGAGCTTCATTTTCTCCTCCTCAAAAATGCAGTGGTAATAAACGCCTATTTTCTCTCAGGGTGCTTTTCCAGATGAGATAATGCATATGAAATGGCCTATGTAGAATCTTTTCAAATGTTGGAGATCATTACAAAGACATGGAATTATTATTATTATTTTGTGTTTTACTTTAAGTTCGGGGATACATGTGCAGAACATGCAGGTTTGTGACATTGGTATACATGTGCCATGGTGGTTTGCTGTACCTATCAACCCATCATCTAGGTCTTAAGCCTCTTACACATTAAGTATTTGTCCTAATGCTCTCCCTCCCCTTGCCCCCACCCCGAACAAGCCCTGGTGTGTGATGTCTGCCTCACTGTGTCCATGTGTTCTCACTGTTCAACTCCCACTTATGAGTGAGAACCTGCAGTGTTTAGTTTTCGCTTCCTGTGTTAGTTTGCTAAGAATGATGACTTCCAGTTTCATCCATGTCCCTGCAAAAGACCTGAATCCATCCTTTTTTATGGCTGCATAGTATTCCATGGTGTATATGTGCCACATTTTCTTTATCCAGTCTCTCATTGATGGGCATTTGGGTTGTAATTATTTGTAAATAGTGCTGTAATAAACAAATGTGTGCATGTGTCTTTATAGTAGAATGATTTATAATCCTTTGGTTATATACTCAGTAATGGGATTGCTGGGTCAAATGGTGTTTCTGGTTCTAGATCCTTGAGGAACCGCCACACTATCTTCCACAATGGTTGAATGAATTTACACTCCAACCAATGGTGTAAAAGCATTCCTATTTCTCCACAGCCTCACCAGCATCTGTTGTTTTCTAATGTTTTAATAATCGCCATTCCGACTGGCTTGAGATGGTATCTCATTGTGGTTTTGATTTACATTTCTCTAATGACCAGTGATGATGAGCTTTTTTTTTCATATGTTTGTTTGCTACATAAATGTCTTCTTTTGAGAAGTGTCTGTTCATATCTTTCACCCACTTTTTGATGGGGTTGTTTTTTCTTGTGAATTCGTTTACAAGGAATTATTAATAGTTCAGCTGTAGTTTGAAAAAAGTGAAGAAGGCATTCTAAGTTAGAATTCTATTCTAATGGTATAAGAGTTCATAGACATGATTTAGGGACCTAAGCTGGATTACACTTTCTATTTCATTGTGAGATTTAATACCTATTTTGTTTTTATTTCTGGTGCATAAAGCCTCAAAAGCATCTGAGTCTTGTTATATATGTAACAATAATCCTACAGGAAATGTAACATTAACTAATAAGTGTGAGCTGGGAAGAAACATCTGAAGATATTGGATTACAATTTCTTTAAATTCTTAAGCAGTCAGAGGTGTTTGAACCAGAGTGACTCCATCTTGAATAGGGGCTGGGTGAAATGAGGCTGAGACCTGCAGGGCTGCTTTCGCAGGAAGTTAGGCATTCTAAGCCACAGGAGGAGACAGGAGGTGGGCACAAGATACAGGTCACAAATACCTTGCTGATAAAACAGGTTGTGGTAAAGAAGCAGGCCAAAAATCACCAAAACCAAGATGGCCAGGAAAGTGACCTCTGGTTGTCCTCACTTCTCGTTATATGCTAATTATAATACATTAGCATGCTAAAAGACAGCCCCATCAGGTCCATGACAGTTTACAGATGCCATGGCAATGTCAAGAAGTTACCCTATATGGTCTAAAAAGGGAGGAATCCTTCGTTCTGGGAATTGGCCACCCTTTTCCCAGAAAACTCATGAATAATCCACCCCTTGTTTAGCATATAATCAAGAAAGACCCATGAAAATGGGCAACAAGCAGCCCACAGGGCTGCTCTGCCTATGGAGTAGCTGTATTTATTATGGAATAAATAAAGCCATTTATTCCTTTGCTTTCTTAATAAACTTGCTTTCACTTTATGAACTCACCCTGAATTGTGTCTTGCGTGAGATCCAAGAACCCTTTCTTGGGGTCTAGATTGGGACCCCTTTCTGGTAACAAAACTAAGAATCTTACTACTAAAACTTTTCCTGTAGCTTAAGTTTACAGATAGTTCGTGAGCTATTTTAACATAGTATATGTTGTTTAGGAGAAATACCCTCGGCAGTGTCACTAGTTCTCTTTCAACTTTTGTGTCAACTTTCTGTGGTTGCCATGGTAGAAAGGGTCTTCCTAGGAAAGTGAGATTAATTCTTATTAAGAAGATTAGGAAAATTATTATGGGCAAGGAGAAACTTAATTCATACCTTGAAGAATGAAATAGACTTAAAAAGTAAACAGTAAAACAAAGGGTACGTTAAGTACCAAAGGTAAAGTGTAGACAGATTAAGTATCCTGAGACTCATGTGAGATTTTTGTCATTGATTACATTGTTCTTATTTCTCTTTACCTGTCTTAAACTTAGAAATTATAACCAATTTAGTATGTCTTATTTGTAAATTGCCTGGTCACATGACCAATTAACATATGCTAAAACTTTCTTTTATGTAGCAGAATGCAAGTGTTAACTGAATTCAGGTACTTTTGTAGAAGCATCTTTCTAATTGAGGCATCTCTTTCTGATCTTTAAGAAGAAAAAAAAGTCAGAGCTCATAAAAAGCTCCAGGGAGAGTACAGATGGTGGATTTTGGCCAATGTCATGGAATTCTGAGTTGTGTACTGATTCACTCTAAACTACATGTGGTCTCTTCAAAACCCAACTTATTACACCCACAAACCTCTTAAGGGTAAAAGAAAAGGTTCACCTTATGTCCCCTTTGAAATGTACTAAGGGTGTGTGTTTTAAGTTCTTTAATCAAAGGGCAGAGGAATGATCTCTAACTCTTTCCCACCCTAAAGACTGTTATTTGTAAGATGTTTGGAGACTTCTAAAAGTAAACATGAATTGTGGACTGGCTAAAATATTTACTGCCTCATTTATTTCTCCAGATCTCAAACAGACCTCTAAGGAATAAATACAGATTTATGTGGAAGTAGTATCAGGGTCCACTTGTAAATCTAAATGCATTGATATGTGAATACTGAGTTTCATTAGAAAATATTTACATCTTTCCTCATAACTGTAATTGGAGAGACTAACATATTAGACTTTCATTGCTCTCAGTTTCTAGCTGTAGTCATCATCACCTACAAAAATACAATCCTTTCCAAAAAAGCGCTTCTGTTAGTCTACATTTTAAGACCACACTGACCCAAAGCTTCTCCCTAAGAGACCTGTGCCTGATAACAGCAATAGCAACATTCACTTCGAATGAGACTTATTTTCCTTTAACAGGCAAATGTCACAGGGAGGCATACTCTATTTACTCCTTGGAGTATTGATTGATCAGCTACTTTCTAATGAGACAGTTCACTGAGCGTGTGTTTGCAGGGAGTGTGGAAAGGCACAAGTGTGTAGCAGATAGCCTGAACTGGGATAGGCTAGTGTAGCCTGGTGCAGACTGAGTTCATGGGCACTCTGCAAACATGTGAAGGTGCCCTAAGGAAGGATGGCAGAGAACTAAGAGCAGTTAGTGTTGCAAAAGATAAATCTCCACTTACATAACTCTCTCTGGAATCACTCCTGAGTCTTTGGATGCCACTTATGAATGTATTTTTTTTTTTTTTTTTTTTTTTTAATGCTTTGCAATAGTGTGAAACTGGCTTGGTTTCAGTTGTATTTGTAATATCAACCTAAAAAGCCCAGCTAAGCCAGAGTTACCTCCTTTGCCCAAGTTCACAGTGCACTTTGGGTATAAACATACAAAGATTCATGGGAATGTTCATTGACCTTCAGAGCTAGAAGACAGAGGAGTTTTAGAAGAAGCTGTAATCCTTGCTAATATAATTGAGAAGTTTATTTGCAACGTTTTCTTACAATTGCTGTTCCTGGCACTGAGTTACATATGACCTTAAAAAGGACCATAATCTGCTGAGACTGAAACCTCTCTCTCTACCCCCCACCAACCCCCACTTTCTTTCTCTTTGGGTAGGCTGCCCTCATGAAGTGTGTTGCTTTACTTTATTTTGAGTTTCTTGGCTGCTGAGGTTTTTATTTGGAAAAGAAACATCAAAATAAGTCATAATAGCAGCAGTAGTGTTTTGAGAAAGAATTAGAAATTAAATAATTTCTAAATGATGATGCCAGAGACAAGATTTATTTACTGTGGCATTTTAATATGATATTACATGTTTATTTTTTCAAGTTTTAAGATTGCCTTCTTCAATACTCTTTCTCATTTTTATTATTTACATAATATCTTTTTAATGACACTGCCAAAACATGGTAGTTGTCCTACTTAAAATAAATGTCTATGTCCCTTCTTTTTTTGCTGAATCCAATTTGCTGTGGGTTTTATAATATAAATTTCTCAGCTACACATGTAGGCACTTTTTCTATTTTTGGTCAGCTTTTTCATTGCCCTTGTTCTCCAAAGACTTTGTCTGAAGAAAATTTGCAACTATGAGGGGTTTCATGCTGAAACTTTGACTTGCTATTTTATTTTTGGTCAAACTATCCAACCCAAACCTCTATTAGATCCAGACTGCGTTCCTATGGTCTATACTACCTTCTCCCTTCTCTGAAGTCTGACACTAGAATTGAAGCCTATGATTTAAGATATATTTATATTATGGCTTAAATTTCCCTGAATTCTTCTCATGTGTATAATATTCTTCATCTCTAACAAGTCCATGATTTAATTGAGTGTGAGCTCTGTTTTTCAGTTTTCTACTTAGATAATCCTACAAGTTCCTGAATGGCACATAATAGAAGCTCAATGTATATTGGTTACTGCGTTAGGGAACAGTGAGGTGACATTTCTTTCTGTCATTATTTCAGGTCCTTGTTTGCTCAGAAGAAATGTTTTCTGTTTCGTTCTCTCTAATCATTTAAAACTAATTTAGATTGCCATTCTTTAAAATGTTTCTATTTTGATGATTATTGGATTTTTAAAAAACAATGGTCACTTTTAGAAGACAGAGTTGTTTAATTCTGTTTCTAAGCCTACTAACTATGTTTTGGAGCATTTCAAAGCAGAATGTATCTTCTAGAAATCATTTATTCATTTTATATTATATTTCTATTCATTTTACATTTTTTGTACTAAGTTTTTTACAAAATAGTGAATGACAAAAGTGAGTGACATAGATGAGATATAATGTTATGAAATTGATCAATCTTTATTAAACTTTATTCTGACTTTTGTGTTTATTTTATATCACCTCTAACTCCAAATAACAAGAAAGGAAAAGGTTACATAACATTTACTAGTGAATAGGTCAAACACCATGGTCAGTGGAGCAGAAATGCCAACTTCTATAATTTCTTTCGATTGAGAAAAAAGGATGGGCAAAAATTTATTGTGCTCTGAAATAACTTAAATGATTTATCTGCAGAATTATGAGAAATTCATTTCAGTTTTTCCATAAATATATATTTTAAGGGATAAAATATGAATAATAAATTCTAATTACATTATAGTTATGGTGTAATAATACTGTGATGCTAACTGAAATGGGAGATTAAATTCACTTTTAAGTTTGTGAAGACCAAATTATGGGGAAGCCACAAGTGGGTGCTAGCTGAAAACTCACTTATGTTGGGAGTTCTACAGATCAATAACATTCTGAGGTCAATCTTGTGAAATGATAAGAAATATACATATTGGTCTCTGCCTCCAGTTCCTAACACAAAAGTTCCTAAAACTCTTGTGATTTCCTAATAGAGGTTCTAGGAACATCTTTTGTTCTAACATTTGGTGTTTGACCTGGCTCTTGGCACAGAGCTCCAAAATCCCTCAGAATTTCCTGGATAATAAGATCATTTTTTGTTTTAATGAGATGACTCTTGGTGGGCTCCCAGATGTGGGCTGGTTACCAGAATGACCAAACTGTGATTAGAAACTTGGAACTTTGAGCCTCACATTCCATTCTCTGGAAAGGGGAGAGGAGAGCTGGAGTTAATAATTGGATTATGTTGGCCCGGCGCAGTGGCTCAAGCCTGTAATCCCAGCACTTTGGGAGGCCAAGACGGGCGGATCACGAGGTCAGGAGATCAAGACCATCCTGGCTAACATGGTGAAACCCCGTCTCTACTAAAAATACAAAAAACTAGCCGGGCGAGGTGGCGGGCGCCTGTAGTCCCAGCTACTCCCGAGGCTGAGGCGGGAGAATGGCGTAAACCCGGGAGGCGGAGCTTGCAGTGAGCTGAGATCCGGCCACTGCACTCCAGCCTGGGCGACAGAGCGACTCCGTCTCAAAAAAAAAAAAAAAAAAAAAAAAAAAAAAAA
>NC_045446.1:90902125-90915344 GCF_002776525.5 Piliocolobus tephrosceles
AAAAAAAAAAAAAAAAAAAAAATAATAATAATAATAATAATAATAATTGGATTATGTTTATGTGATGAAGCCTCCATAAAATAAATCCCTAACATATGGGGTTCAGAAAGCTTCTGAACTGTTGGACATATCCCCAGCTGGGAGGGTGTGTACCCCAACTCCACAGGGCAGAAGCTCCTGAACTTCTACCCTTCTGGACCTCACCCTATGTACCTCTTCATCTGTATCCTTTATCATATCTTTACCTTAAACTAGTAAACATGAGTGTTTCTCCAAGTTCTATGAGCTGTACTACAAATAAATGAATCTGGGTGGGGTTGTGGGAACCTCTGATTTGTAGCTAAGTCAGATAGAAATTGTGGAAAACCTGGGAACCCACCGCCTTTCAACTGAAGTGGGAGCAGTCTTATGGGACTGGGCCCTTAACCAGTGAGGGCTGTGCTAACTCCAGATGGTACTGGAATTGATTGCATCATAGGATATCCAGTTGTCTGCAGACAATTGGAGAATTGTGGGAAAAAACTCCATGCATCTGGTGTCAGAAGTGAAGTACTGACAATGGCATAAGTTCAGAAATAAAAACTGATTTTTCCTCTTAATCTAAGAATCAGCACCTTGCTCCAACTCTCACACTCACACCCTAAAGTATGGGGCTCAGGGAGCTTCTCAATTGTTGAACACAACCACAAGCTGGGAGTGTGGCACACCCTAACTGCACAGGGCAGAGGCTCCTGTGCTTGGACCCTTCTGGACCTCACTGTGACCTTGGACGAGTCACAGATTCTCTTGAGTCTCAAGTTCTCTATTTGTAAAATGAAGTGATGGAATTGATTTCTTTCATAACATGTGTTCCATTGCTGATCCCTCTGAGAAGTTGATGAGAGCAATGGAAAACATGTATACATACACAGACACTAAAATTCTGCATAGACTGTGTTGGGATTCAAACTGCCTCAAAACCAGTTGTTGTTGCCCTACAGAGAAAGAACCCATGGACCAGATGATTTTTACAGGCTTGTGCAACTCCAACATTCTATGACTCTTTGACCATATTTTTGTTTTAATTAAGCTTAAATGGTATACTGAGAGACCAAACAAAAACAAAAACAAAAACAAAATCAAATCCAGGCAAAGGAAAAAACATTTATAAGCAATAAGATATTTTAAGTGTAACACATATCTGGGTATAAGAGTTATCAATTTAGATACTAGATTGTGGTATTTGGATGGGTAAAAATAATGAATTTGATATGTGGAAATAAATACATCAGAACTAGCAATGCATTTTAACATTAATGTTTTAAATAATATTATTACATCCTTTAGTAGTACATGTTCTTAATATATAATTCAAAAATTCCATACAGAAAAATATTTAAAAACAGATCAAAACATAGTGACTTTCAAATTAATATAGAGGGCCTTATTGATCTGAAATACATATTTTGAAGATGATTTTTAAACAACTAAATTTTACATTTATCATGCACTTTGTTAAAATTGTCATGTTAAAATCATTAAAATGATTTTACTATTCTGTTTTAACCAATGAAACAAACTTAAATATTTCTGTTTGACTTATTTTAGCCTTAGGGTATGGTGTGAAGCTATTTGCTTATTATTGTTATTACTGTGATGATGATGAGGAGGCAGGGCCTTGCTCTGTCGCCGGCATTGAAGTGCAGTGGTGTGACCATGGCTCGCTGCAGCCTGGACCTCCTGGGATCAACTGATCCTCCTACCTCATCCTCCTGAAGAGCTGGGACTATAGGCATGCACCACCAGACTTGAATAATTTCAAATTTTTTGATAGAGATGGGATCTCCCTATTTTGCCCACGCTGGTCTCCAACTTCTGGACTCAAATGGTCCTCCCTCCTCAGCTTCCCAAAGTGCTAGGATTACAGATGACAGCCACTGTGCCTGGCCTATTTGCTTATTATTTTAAGTCATTTAAACAATGAGCTTTTCTGAAAATAGCTGAGAAAGTGCAAATTAACATTTTGAACAGTAATGTCAAATTAAATTTTAGAAAAGTATAGTGGAAAATATGCCTTGTTTTTCAGAACCAAGATTTTATTAAAGGGAATGGATAGAGAGGAAATAGAAAGAAAGACAAAAGGAAAATTGCTCTTGCAGATAAAACAAAAATTGCTTTTTAAAATGTAGTTAAAATTTAGTGATAATAGAATACAGAAAAAATGAAAACTTTTAGTTCAGGGAAAACTATTAGGTTTGAAAGTATTACAGATCAAACTAGTGCTATATACTATAGCTATCCAATTTCATAATTAAATGGAAAAAACTAGCAAAAATTATTTGGGAGAATTTTTGTAAGTACCATAAATTTCTTCAGATTATTAATATATGTGTAGAAAATTAAAAGGAACTATTTATTTCTTGCATTTTCTAGTAATTCAATGGAAACATTCAGGTTCAAATTGCATAAAGTTAAGTACAATAACCACTAAGAATTTATAAAACAAAATTAAATAAAAATCTGTTAAACTATTGCCCAGATTGCAGTATAAGAATAAGGCATAGCTAAATAATCAAAAATGAAGTAAGTAATACTATAATTTCTAAAAATGTTGAATTTTGAGATTACATGTATATCATACACCCCCATTTTTTCAGATAGGTAAAATAAAGTTCAGAAAGGTTATAGGTAACTCATGCCAACTCAATAGAAAGTGTCAGAACACAGCTTAGAACACAAGCTTTTTCATTTCAAGCTTCCAAACTCTTTTCCCTATATTTTTGCCTTCACGGTAGGTAATGTTTGCTGTCTTTTGTAAGCGGGACCTGACTGTATTTTTCTCTAGATTGCTTTCACTTATGCATATGTACACGCAGAGTTAAGAACAGCCATTTATTATCCCTGAATAATTTCACTGTAAGTCCTACTTAAGTAGAAATAACTTAGGATAAGAACTTGTTAAAGAAATTAGCTCCACATGATATATGTAATTTAGTTCTATGAAGAAAGTTTTTAAAAATATAAAAATGATGTAAAGTGTGAATAGCCTTGGAATATAAGTTCAGCATTTTTTTGAGTTCTTGAAAGAAACACATTTTGTAGTTACACAGCAAAAGTGAATTCAGCCCAGTTTAGATAGCCAATTCAGATAATTTGGGCACAAACAATAATCCCTTCCTGTCCCTGGATCACCTCTACTTAAGTCAGTTTCCTCGTGACATATGCTTATTTATTGTTTGGAAAACATTCTATTAACTGAGCTACCAGTAAAGATGATTTTCTTAAATTTTGCATGACTTTTAAATATAAAATGTTTCTCTGTTCACGAAATTTGTTTAAAACTGAAGACCTCTTATATAATAGTTATGAATATCATTCTCTATTTGAAGGTTGGAAACTGTAAAAATTCAGGGTATGTGCAAACAGTCATTTTTTGACATGTTTTCTAAGAAGCAGCTCCTCGTCTATCTCCCATTGCAGGGTATGGGTCTACACTGACCGCCACCTCTTCTTCAGTTACACAGGATGAAGGTCCATGTGGCCCTGGAATGCCATTCTCCAGATGCACTCCCACACAAACTGCCTTCTTCCACATGCCATGACTTCTTTACCAGATCAGCATTCTAATTTTTTTGAATATAGGTTTGTTGGGCTTTTCAACTGATAAGTATCTATATTGGTAAGCTTAGTATATTTTGGTTATGAAAAATCATATATTTGGTGACCCAAGATTTATTCATTTATAAACTCATTAATTTCATCTACCTATGTTGTAGAATGTTGTGTTGTATCTATTAAGGGTGTTTAGCCATGTACTTACCTATTTCTTGGTAAAAATCATATTTGTATAAGGTTTTCTTGTCTGTGAAGGAATTTTATAGGCACTATTGCATTTCAATGCAAAGCTCTTTATTAAAATATTTATTTCTGCTTGTTAGATGACGATGCAGAGGCTCAGAATTAAAGATAGATTACTAAAATCACGATGGATTACTTTTCAAAATTGTGACAAACCTATCTTTTAAAACTGCGTGAAGTTCTGCTGTTTGTTTTACTATAGGTATGTATTTGGGTGCTGTTAACAAGCATCTGAAATTGGCACATAGGCCATCTCTGTTTAGGTTCACAGGTATCTATGTTCTGGTTCACTGATTACCTCCATTTTTGCCAGTATACTATAACCTGTTATCAACCAGGTTTTTATTGTTTTTCTATTTTTTTTTTTTTTTTTAGAAATTCTTAGTGATAATTATCCTTAAATCAACAGAACACTTGTACCAAAACTTGAAAATTTGTCCAAGCTGAATGTAAATATTATTTGGTTAAATGAATATAAATATTGCATGGCAGTTTCCCCCCTCAATTTGAATTTTGTTGCATAACTTATGGATTTTTACCTTAGTTATTCTATATTTTCTCAAGTTTAGTGAGGAGTTAGTTGATATGTTTCTTACTATGCATACTTTTTAGTAATATCATTTAAGAACTTGAATAGGTTCATAATAATGGTTTGTGAATCTTAAAATTTTTCAAAAAACTATTTCTTGACATTGATCCATCTTAAAATTATTCTTTCATTTGATTAATTGTTCATTACTTAGTAATGTTTCAATAAGAACACTGCATCTTGTAATCATTGCTATCATCAGGAAATGTTTAGATTTATAAAAATCAAAATAAATATGACAAGTAAAAATATTTCTCCTGTTCTATATCATCCAGGTTGGTGTAATTTAAATCTTATTTTAACAAAACAACCAATTCTGTACAATTCTCCTAAAATGGCTTTAACAAATTAAGGACTTTAAAATTTAAATGATATATGTATATATATATGTGATGTAACTTCAAAATTTAAATGTGATATATCCTGCATGTTTTCTTTGTCTACAATGTGGCCCAACTTTGTTTTCAACAGAAATGTTTAGTGTCTAAATCTGTCATACCTTTATATAAGGATTATATGGTTACTTATCTTAACCTTCTGCTACACAAAGATGAAAACATTCAGATAAAATAAGGAAGCTTTGAAATAGGTCATTAAGTCATCAATTATATCAGAACTATTTAATATAATGAAAATACTGAGAATATGACTTTATCCTCAGAGTTCCAACTATTAAAATACATTCCAGAGCAAGAGGGCTAGGGGAGGGATAGCATTAGGAAAAATACCTAATGTAAATGACGGGTTGATGGGTGCAGCAAACCACCGTGGGACATGTATACCAATGTAACAAACCTGCACATTCTGTACATGTATCCCAGAACTTAAAGTATAATTAAAAAAAAAAAAGAAATGTTAAAAAATAAAAAATTCCTTTCCAAATGATTCAGTGTTAAAGGTTAAATCAGAGGAACTTTTGATTTTCAAGAATGTTATATTTGTTATAATTTATATAGCATTCCCTAGTATCACTGAATAAAATTTTAAGATATATTTTCTTTAAGATGTATATGAATTTTTTTTAAAAAAACACTATTATAGTAATTCCTATAGATCTAGGAGCTATCAGTCAACTCTTTAATCCAAAGTGCTATCTCTTGTCACTAAAGAGACAGTTTCCCCAACTGCACAGACCGTGTCAGTTACTTGCAAGAAAATGTTCTGTCTCAGAATATATTTCCAGTACTTAAATCTAAATGCAATTTTTAATCCCAAATTTAGTAGGAGAGGAGTGGAGTTTCTTTTGATCTCTGATGAATTCCTTAGCATAGACTGTGCTGTTGGGAAATGAGAGCTGTTCATGGTTGATTTTCCCAGAACATTGACTGCCCTCTCCCCAGTTTTCTGTGACAGAAACTTCTTTTGCTTTGGAAGAAGAAATGGTGCAAACAATGTTTTTCAGGTTTATTTATTTATTTATTTATTTATTAAAAAAAAAATTGTGGGGGAGATGGAGTTTTGCTCTGTTGACCAGGCTGTAGTGCAGTGGTGTGATCTCAGCTCACTGCAGCTTCTGCTTCCCAGGTTCAAGTGATTCTTGATTCTCGTGCCTCAGTCTCGCAAGTAGCTGGGATTACCATGCCTGGCTAATTTTTGTATTTTTAGTAGAGATGGAGTTTCACCATGATGGCCAGGCTGGTCTCGAACTCCCGACCTCAAGTGATCCTTCGCCTAGGCCTCCCTAAGTGCTGGGATTACAGGCATGAGCCACTGCACCTGGCATTTTTCAGGTTTAGTGGACTGCTGTGAACCTCTACTTAAATTTCTGTACAATGTGACTCAGGTTTACAATCTGTACATTGTATAGATTGCTGTATGGGTAGGGAAAATGTATGTAGAGTTCTCTAACGCAAGACCTAGTGCATAATAGGTACTCAAATCAGTGACAGCTAATAAACCAGCAATACTGATTTCATATTGATTGCTGGTCTCTAATAATTAGAAATTGATATTAGCACAGGGTAAAAGAAGTAGGAGAAATGAACTTCTATTAATGAAGAATGAATACATACACTGTATTTAATCGAATGTGATTAATGTTGGATTTTATTTTATTTTTAAAACATTTCATTCACATGAGTCAAATTTTATTTGAAAAAAATGAATTAGATTTCTAAGCTGTTCATCATGTGTCAAAACAAGGACTACACAAAACAGTATTTCTCAAAGTAAAGATCTTACTTTGTGTTTCTCATGTTATTATTATTATTATTATTTGACTCATCACCCAGGCTAGAGTACAATGGTGTGATCTCTGGTCACTGCAACCTCCGCCTCCTGCATTCAAGTGATTCTCCAGCCTCAGCCTCCCAAGTAGTTGGGATTACAGGTGCCCGCCACCACTCCCAGCTAATTTTTGTATTTTTAGTAGAGATGGGGTTTCACCTTGTTGGCCACGCTGGTCTTGAATTCCTGACCTCAGGTGATCTGCGCGCCTTGGCCTCCCAATATGCTGGGATTACAGGTGTGAGCCACTGTGCCCGGCCAATAATTTTTGAGATATAAACAATATTGGAGTCCTTTAGTGCCAACAAAATACAACTTTAGATTTATAATCTAATCTTAACTATTTTATAAATAGCTTTTTCATTATTGTTTTGTTTGGTATATCTCATAATTCAAAAAGTTCTTTTTTTCTCTTTGCATATATTTAAAAACATTATTAAATGGGGAAGGTAGTTAGGCTAGAGCCATAAAATGAGATAAATTTGGTTAGTCCAATCTATCCCATGCAGAAACTATTTCAGGTACAGAAACTGAAAAATTGTGGCTACTCAGATTGATAATTTTGTTGATTAATACCTTATTTTTTTCACTTGTAACCGTCTATCTTTGATCTCCTTTGCTGAAAAAATGTACTACTTTGATAATTACTATGCTACTGAATTTCCCATGACCTAAAATATTAAAAATTATTTTTACTAAATAGTTTATATAAAAATTTAGGCCGGGCACTAGTGGTTCATGCCTGTAATCTCAGCACTTTGGGAGACTGAGGCAGGCAGATCACGAGGTAGGGAGATCGAGACCATCCTGGCCAACATGGTAAAACCCTGTCTCTACTAAAAAATACAAAAATTAGCTGGGCCTGGTGGTGTGCAACTGTAGTCCCAGCTACTTGGGAGGCTGAAGCAGGCGAATCACTTGAGCCCGGGAGGTGGAGGTTGCAGTGAGCCGAGATTACGCCAGTGAACTCCAGCCTGGGCGACAGAGCAAGACTCCATCTCAAAAAAAAAAGATAAAAGTTTAATATCTTTTGTACCCTTAATCATTTATCTATTAAGGAAAAAGCCACTTAATTTGGATGAAACACCGAAATAGTGCTTGCTATGTCACACACTACTCTAAGTTTATTTTTCTTATACTGATTTGATCTTCATAACAACTCTATGAAACAGGTACTATTGTTATATCCATTTTACAGATGAGAAAACTAAGGCAGAGTGAAAGTATGCTGCAAGGTCACATAGATAGTAAGTGGTACATCATGAAATGAGATTGAGACAGTGTAGCTCCAGAGCATATATTCTTACTATACTGCTTCTCTTATGTCACAGCATAATTATGGGTAGCTGACATAATTCAAACATAAAAATACTTTGCTTTTCCATAGAGTACCTAAGTTGTTTAAGCTTTATGAATTCCAAACTACTCACAAATAACTGGTCATGGATCTCTGTATATTATAGTTACTCTACTTGTTTGGATTCGATCATTTATAAGATGGGTTTAAACTTCATCTGCTTAGGTAAATATAACTTCCTGCCATTGAAATATAGCTTTAAAAACTTGATCCTTGATATTAAGTATTTATTCATGATTATTGTAGAGAGAGCTATACTCTTAGTTTGTTATAGTGACTCCATACAGTGACATAGAGGGACACAAGGGAAAAGGCTCATGTGTGTTGACATTCATAGCCCCTTGCCACATTTTCTCTCTATTCATTAATTAACTTCGATTGGAAAAACTCCAACAACCATCAAAATCAAGTATTTATAAAAAACAGCATGTTGTTTCATAGGTAAATACGAAGTTTCTCAACAGTATTTACATTTGTAAATCTGAATATGGTGGCATGTTTAAAAACCGAAAACATAGTATTAACCAGGAATAAATAAAGTGTTTATGTGATAGGAACATTTTCATGGCCAAATGATCCAATAAAGCTTTCCAGATTTTCTAGTCTATTCCAAATCCAGTTGATTCAGTAAGAAACAAGTATTTTGACATTTCAAACAATTAATAATATGTGGCATTGTATCAACTCAAACTTACAGCAAGAATCCTGTTCTACTCATCTATCTTTGTGTCTCTAAGACCTATCATGGTTCTGAGGTAAAATATCACTAGGACTTGTTTTCATGACCCTGCTGATGAAAAACAGGTGTAGCTAAGAAAATGGCCCAAATCAGCTAGGACTAGAAATTATAATGCATCTTCATGCTATGAGACACTGCCATCAGCACCATGACACTTTACAAATGCCATGGGAACACCCAGAAATTCACTTACATAGTTCCAAGAACTCCCTGCTGCTTTTCCAGAAAATCTGTGAATAACAGACCTCATATTTAGCATATAATTAAGAGTTGGTATACATCTAGCTAGCCAGCAACCCACGAGGGCTGCTCTGCCTATGGAGTAGCCATTTTGCTGGACGCTGTTGCTCCAATAAACTTGGCTGCTTTCACTGTGGACTCCCTCTTGAATTATTTTCTGAATTAAGACAAAAATCCCCCCAAGCTGAGCCCCCATTTTGGGGTTTGCCTGCATCAGTTCCTTATACAATTTAGGCATTTATTTTATTTACTAAAGGAGCATATTTGTATATTTCTAGGACTATACTAAATTATACTCCTAGTAATGAAACCAATGTAGTCTGAAATACTTTGTTATTATAAGTAGATTATCATTTGCCTTAATGTAAAATGCATTAAATTTCATATGAAAATTCTTGTATAATACCAAACTTTTTAATCAGTGTGAATAACCAAAACAGTATATTATTGAATCTCACTAGATATCATTTGATTGTATTTTGTCTTTCTGATTAAAACACTATATAGTTGGTTTCAACTTAATTGCCTGAGAATCACTCTTTGCTTTGCTAAAATGCATACACAGTCAAGGATATTGTCTCTATAATGCCAAATCTTCCATATCAATATCTCACCTTATGCCACATATAGTATTGTACAAATTGAAATGTTGGTTATAAATTTAAAATGACTGGTAAAGAATGTACTGATGATTGGTACATGTCTTGTATGTAATTGTATTGAGGTTTTAGATGCTATAATTCATTAATAAAGAGAGATATAGAAATTAGTTTATTCTTTATTATCACACAGAATAACAAGAATTAGAGCTAAATTCACAATATTTTTAAAGAAAACATTATGTGAAGATGATTCATTTCAAACCACCAGCCAATTTAACATAAAACACTTGTCAAGCTGAGTAGACTGTTTTCTTATGTGAACCACAAAATATTTTCTCTGAAATCTACACTTAGTTTAAAAACAGAGATGGGATTTTGCATATTAGCTTGAAAATAAGTATATGATGATATTAGGTGCCCACTAGCACCTAGTTTTTACAGCTTTGCATTGTCACCCCATTACTGTCAGGGACCCAGCCCCAGGCATACACAGATGAAAGGACAGTTTCACCTTCTCGGCAAAAACCTTCACATCAATTGTCAACATACTCTCAAATGTCTTTCCCATTCAGAAATGAGCAAAGTGTATGACTTTAGACTCAAGAAGTATATAGTGCTAAATATCTTTAAAAGTATAACTCTGGACAGTGTACTTATTGACCTACTATTTACTCAAAATAGGGTAGTAGCATTAATAACTAAATAGGGCGTGAGTCATGAGAAAAATTCCCTGCATCTCTTGCCAAGTATTAACACTAGTTTTACTAACAAGCAATGGGGTAGATAACTGAAGATTTAATCAACTTCAACACACAAAAAAATGTGAATATCTACCATGTGCAAAACAGTCAAAGTATTTTAGGGGAAATATAAAACATTACATAGAAAATAAGTATGTGGTGATACCGTTAAAACTCATGATCACCTAATTTTTACAGTTTTGCATCTGTTACCAGCCAGTGCCAGGACTGTCAGGCACACACGGATGGATGAAGAGTCTTACCCTCTTGATAGAAAACCTCATGAATTCCCAAAGCACTTTCAAAGTATATGCTTATTTGAAATAATTAATCTTTGTGTTTTTCTATTTGGCACCTGACCTTTCTCCTGGTCAGTTGGAGGCAGGCATATTGCTCTGAGGAGAATTGGAATTGTTATAGCAGAAAATTCAAAGAAAGTCAACATTCAGCTTTTGACTTCCTCAACTGGTCTTTGAAATCCATAGAAAGGCAAGTCTGGAGATTATGTCTTTCTCAAGTGAAAAACAATGGTCTAAATCTCAAAGGTATCCTTAAAAGGTAGACTTAAGCATCAAAAGCTACTAGGACTAGATGAGCACTCATTCTAAGACCTGACAGAAGCCTCCAGCACACATCAAGAGGAAGTGAGGGGCTTTCATGATTCAGAAGAAGGAAGAGGTAGGGCAAAGAGGACAAACACCTACATTCTGAGACTGAAACTTGAAGGAGATGAGATTAAGACAAAGGGAAGTCCAGGAAAATCAAGACTTTTATGCTTGCCTGTAAACTGCAACATCTTAGAGAAACTTGGATTTAGTGTGGTGGCAGCTGAGTGGAGGCTTAGCAGGCAGTGGTAAGCCATGGCTCTCCTGAAGGGGCAAGGTGACTCCACAGCAGGGCCAGATGAGAAAACAGCTGGGCCTAAGAGGAATGAGGAATCTGCTAAGCCAGCAAGAATGGAAGTTAGCAAAGTCTCAGCACTCTGCAGTGCTGAAGCCAAAAGAATAGATAAATTCACAAGCCAAAGACTTAAATATGAGATGACAGAAATGGGTTTTATGACTAGGCATAACTAACAAGGGACTGGCATATGGCCAGTGAAGACCTGGAGAAACAAACCTTCCCACAGCTACCATGTGCACATAGAAAGCTTCTTCCTTCCCAGCTGCTGTCTGGTTAGTGGAACTAAAAAGGAAAACCAGCCCTTGATGGAAATTGAATGAGGTAATCCAAAAATAAGGCTTTTTTAGATGAAAAAAGATGGAAAGATTCTTAAGCGCCAAGTTCTCTCTTCAACCTATTGCTCACCAGTGCTTCCTCCTCAGCTCCAATGCTGTGGAGGGCTCATGAAGTCATGACACTCTACCGAGAATTTAGCTCTTTTTTTGGAGTGGGTATACCATTTTGTAATTCCACTTGATAATGGCATCTGATTATTTGATCATAGCATTATTATTTGTATACAATGCAGCAAGAATTTTGTTTTTAATGTAGGCTGTTAAATGGGCTTTAATGGAACTTTGCTTCACAGAAGGAATCTCAGATAAGGCTTTTTAAAAGCTGAGCCCAGCCATGGATTCATAACATCAAATACCTATGAGTTAGGTGAATTCCTCTCCTTTTGAAGTTTCAAGAATCTATACAAAGAATGTGTTTATTTTGCATGGGTTCAACACAACTCAGTTCCTCTTTCTTTCTCATTTTCTGAACCTTGAGCTGCTCTAGTCTTACCTGTGTATATAGACCTGGACTTTGAGGTTGGACAGAAATGCAAAGGTAGAGATACAGGTGGAGTGGTACAGATTGTGGATAGATAGAATTTTGGGACTTGGTAAAACTAAGTTTTGTAGTTTTTGTTCTCTTTCTTGAAAAATCTGTAATTTCAACACATATGCAAAGTAATTAGATGTCTGGCCTTGTGTTTGACAATTTATATGGCATATTTTGTCTCCTTTCGTCAGTTCTGTCGATGTTCCTATGTTATATCTTCCAAAACCCTTCTGGAAAATTAGAGAGGAGGTCATGATCACCTACAACTCCTCATGTTTATGACCATCATTTTCACCAAAATAGTGCAACTTCCTCAAAAATGCTCTCCCTGCTTCCAGGATTAGTCATCTCCAACTTTATTCTCCATATTCCAGTGGGAGTCTTCTAAAATATTCATACGAATTGTGCTGCTTTCCTGTTTACAACAGAATCAAGTCTACACTCTTTAACATGGTGTACAAGGCCACTGATTATCTAGACCTGGCTTGCTTCTTCAGTCTCATCACCCATCCCCACCCCACATTCTCTTTCCCCATCAGGTTTGTACATATGTTGTTTGGGATACTCTTCTCTCTTTGGGATCCCTCCTGTTTGGAATACTTCTCTTCTTGCCTTTGGCATCTCCTCACCCTGCATGTTCTGCTAATTCCTAAACTGCTTGTAGATCATGGCTTAGGCTCGACTTTTTTCAGGATGCCTCTGCTAACCCGTAAATTCAAGGTAGGTGCTCCTCTTAGGTGCTCTAGTAGTTCCCTGACTTTCTCCAGCATAAGCACTCACAGTACAACATTGTAGCTGTTTACCTGTCTTTATTCCCCACCCAACTCTAAGCTCGGAGAAGAAGGGAACACTGGTTATCTCCACAATCTGGCAGAGTGACTGGCATACAACACAGTAAAGGCTTCACAGCTAGTTGCTGAGGAATAAAATGATGCCTAAAGTAAGACTTTTCAACAAAAAATATTTAAGTTAATGTTTTAGATAGCCCTCCATGTAACTTTTGTAAATCATATTTAATCTTCTCAAAATACAAAGAACTTAGATATTTTCTTCTGTTTCTTTCAAATTTCAGTAAAAAGCTTTTTTTTTTTTTTTTTTTTTTTTTTTTTTTTTTTTTTT
>NC_045446.1:90915444-91145977 GCF_002776525.5 Piliocolobus tephrosceles
CCCAGGCTGGAGTGCAGTGGCCGGATCTCAGCTCACTGCAAGCTCTGCCTCCTGGGTTTACGCCATTCTCCTGCCTCAGCCTCCCGAGTAGCTGGGACTACAGGCGCCCGCCACCTCGCCCAGCTAGTTTTTTTTGTATTTTTAGTAGAAACAGGGTTTCACCGTGTTAGCCAGGATGGTCTCGATCTCCTGACCTCATGATCCGCCCGCCTCAGCCTCCCAAAGCGTAAAAAAAAAAAACCCTTTCTGCTGATTTTTCTTATAAACATGCACATCTTAGAAAAGTTAAGATACACAGAATACTAAGATCAAAAGGAGATACTTTATCGGCTAAAGTGAGGAATTCTAAAGTCTGCAATGTGAAAATATCTTCCTATCCCCAATCATAGCAAATACAGGGCTTACTTGTTTAGGTAAATTCTGGAAAGTATTTCCACCTTATGGAGAACAAGCGAGCCACATCTCTGTTTTAACAAGAATATGGTATGTTTGAATTAACTTTCCACGTACCTTTTTTGGTTATTCTCATGAATTTTAAAGCCCTTAGAAAAAGATAATTGTATGTAATATATTATGACCCCAAAGCTCTGGATCTTAACCTAGTTTAGGAAAGCTACGATAGAAGACCATTGACTAGCTATTATTTAAAAAGCAATTACATTTTATACTATCAAGTTAAGGCTACACACAATATAGCAAATCGGTGTGGATATAATTGTTATTCATGCTGCTCAGCAGCTTTCATTGATATGTCTTTGAATAACAAAACATTAAGAAAACAAAATAACTATTTCTTAATAGAAGTAGAGTTTGGTGGATAGATACTTCAAGGTATAAACTTTTCTGGGGGAGGAGAAAATAAAAGGTATTTTTCGTGGCAAAAAGCTTAAAACCACTGCTCTCTAAAATAATCCATAAGAACAAAAACTCAGATTAGTAAACATCATAGACAAAGAGATCAGAGGCTTAACATATAACTGACAAGACGAAAACATTGAAGTGGGCTTCATTTAGAATATATCTGATAAATTGAATACATCAGTATTTGATGTATTAAGAGCAATTTCAAAAGATAATAAAAATAAGCTTATAGCATATGTCCTGAAAACTATTTACAATATCATTTAAATATTGTATTCATACCTATCTAAATATTGACCAGGACATTAATGCCACACTACAGAGTTAATAATCTGTACATTTTCTTTAAAGTAATGGACAGAGTATGCTTTCTTAGCTGCCTGATTCATGTTTCTCTAAAAATGCTTTATCAGTTAGTTTTCAACCAGCTTAAAAATAATGCCTCTCCCATGTCTCCATGAGTGGAAAAAAAGCAAACAAACCTGTGTTTAACAATAAGGTCAGCATGACATAAAGCAACAAGAGCCAGTAAAACGAAAATGAGGCTGACATTCTGGGACTAGGCCAGCAGTCCTGCAACAGTCTTCCAGACTCCACAGCTGCAAAAGGCTGCAGACAAGCTTGGGCGCAGCCCCTGGGCATGTGACCTGAGCTCTGCCTTGGAATGCAGTCAGCTCCAAGGAGGAGAATAAACCCCTTCGTGTTTTTCTTTGCTTTGGTTATAGGATATTCAGAGAATGTATGTATTAAATCATTTGTGCCATGAACAGCTGCTGTGTTTAACTTACTACCAACACCCCCAAATTCTTAAATTTTCTCCAGTGACAGGGTGGACAAATTATCGAAGAAAATTATTCTTTCCTGCTTCTTTTCAGTTTTTAAGGCCATATTCATTCTAGGCCTAACTTTAGAAATGTAAGTTCTATTAGCTACAGCTAGCTGATGGTCTGCAAGGCCTTCTTTCCTGAGTTTATTACTAAATAGGGATGTGATCCAACCTGAACTCAATAATCTGGGCCCAGTTCAGCTTAGATTCATCTTATGGATGTTGACTAATCTGGTTTGGATTATATTTCATAATATGGGTGAGTAGTCAGTTATTTTACTGCTTTTTGTTTAATTTTGGATTTAATAAGGACCACAGAGTGTGGAATTATGGTACATTAAATAGTCCGCAGATGCTAGGGAGAAAGAGAGATTGTTCTTTTCACTCAGCCATTAATAAGAAAAAAACAAACCACAAAACCTAGGTGATGTTCTTTTCATTAAAAGTCATTTCATGACTTAGTGTAGTAAGGATAAGCAATTTAGGACTTGAGGAACTTTTGCTAGACTATCTGGCTATGTATTTCCTGTAAAATTTTAAGAGATGTAGAAATTTCCCACATCCAATGGCTACTGAACAGGCATACTTTGGGAACAAGAAACTTATGCCATTACTTGTTTTCTTGTCCACTTCACTTTATCAGTGGGGACTTTATCAGTGTTGAGTTATTGAATACAAAAATAGAGTATCTTTAAATTTGAAAAAAATATATATTTTGCAAGTTTTGAGTGCTTTTTATGCCCAAGGCTCTAGGGTTGTAAACATATTTAAAAGGATTCATATTCTATCCTGACTTCTGATGTGTGAAGGATAAGTATGGATGAGAGAAATTGCCTAGGTACTCACAGCAAAAACTAAAAATGTAATAGCCATTCTACCAAAGGAATACAAGACAGATTAAAGCAGACATAGATTTCTTGCGGGCATCTTACATCATAACCTTCTTAGGGATAGGAAGTTATTTTTTGGGTTGATGACTTCACTGTGATTTCTAAACCCATTGTTCCCTTTTGTGGAATTGTTGCCATAGTAAAAATAATTTCAGCATGGGTTTTTGTAGGGGCTGTGTTCTAGTCAGGCTCTTCATTCTAAAAAGACACTTAAAATGTTAAAATCAGTGTCATTATTTTAAAACATCTACAATGAAAGAGTGATAGGCTCTTTAGATCTTTGATAAAACAGGCCCTAAACTCAAAACACTGTACTTTTTCAGCAGAATAAATTACTTGAATACTTTCAGCCCTAATTTTAAATGAATTCAATCAAATATATCATAGCACATGATGACATAAATAAAACAATGAGACTTTCTAGAATCCTGGTTTCACTACAGAAAATAGCCAGTTAGTTTGATAAAATTATAGCCAGAACTATGGCTTAATGAAAACAAAATAATAGCAATTACTATTTCTGAACGCCTGTATACATTTTTTTTGGTTTCCATTTCTATTCATTATAAAGCACTGGGCAAAGGCAGGTTTAATCAGAGAGGTTAAATGACTTGCTTAATCTCATCCAGCTAGTAAGTGGCAGAGAAGGGGGGCACAGTCCTAGGTCAGCTATCTCCACAGTGCCCATCATCAAACACATGACTAGCTGTGGATAATTTCAGTTACAGGTTGACATGCTATGGCTACTTACAAGGCATAGTTTTGGCAAAAAAAAATATTCATCATATTTTCATCTCATCTGTATAGCAATAAATTATCTTAATGTTAAATGTGAAAAAATAGCATAGCATTGCCTTACTAAAAAGTGTCACATCTTTAAACATTAAACACACAGGCACACAATTGTCACATAACTACTGATAATGGAGGTATAATGCTTTAGACTCAAATGGCTTTTCAAACCTTTTTACGGAAAATATTTTCATTAACTCAAGAATCTATTTCAGTAACCTTCAAGTATTCCCTGATATGTAACCTGTCTTCTTATGATTTAGTGTCATTTTAGAGCTACCAGAAAGAACATGACCTGTAAAATGAAGATAATGGTTATGATGACTAAATAGTAATGGAGACATTCGTAGATAGGACTTTGTAGAGAAAAAGATTTAGAAATTAGATATTTTCCATTTGGTGAAGCCATATTCTTTTTAAAAAGGTGTTTTATTTTTTTAAGCTTAGCATTAAATATTAAATCCTAGCATTTACATATCTACATTGCAGACAGAGATCAACATCGAAGATATCAAACATTTTAACAAAAGCCAAACCTGTGGCTACCACATTCTATTCCCTCATAGTTGAGTGAAATTAGAAAATTTTAAAGTTATGATGGAAATTAAATCTATGCTGGTGAAAATGATTTATATCATCAAAATATTGGTTTAATTCAAAGTAGTAAGAATGAGATACTAAAATGATCACAACATCAACTGTTCCCTGAGTCCATCACTTAAGTATAAAGGGCTAATAATATTGTTTTTGTTTCTTGGGTTTTTTTTTTTGATAGACCTACATTCATTTTCTTATGTCACACAGTTCATTCTGAGAGGTGTCACTCTCACAGAGGTAGATTTCCTATAACTATTATATTTGGGAGATGTTAAAAATACTTCTCTTGGGATGACATTTGTGGGGAAAATATACTGAAAGCCTTTTCAATAAGATTTAATGCAAATGAATTACTGACACATAAAGGTGTTATTTAATATTTACTCTAAAGTTAGTACCTTTGTGCTGCACATGTATCAGTAAAATTGTATGTAAATGTTTTGCATCTATCTAGTATATGTTGAGTGTACAGATATTAAAATGCCTACCTATCAGGCACTGTAATTTATACCTACTACTGGACTGTAACTTTCCTGAGTTATATAGTCTTTCTTCAGCTCCAAATTCTCATAAGGCTTATTGGCACATTTTTCTTGTGCTAATACCAGGTACTCGATCAATATTTGCTGAATGAAATTAGAAATGAAGAAAGTTTTTATACTGAGGTTTACAGTACAAAACAATTTAAGGCTACATAAATGTGAGAAATAATTGTTTTGTGGAATTTTTCTTAGGGAGAGAAATAATATTCCATTCATTCAGTTTTAAAACTTAGAACAAGAAATCTAAAATATTGTCCTTAAGATACATAAAATACACTTCTTTTCTTCTATTATAGTCAGTAAAGGGAGAGATCTCACAAAGTAGGAAGCAAAGGTGGAAAGTTTAAAAGTGATGAAGATAATTGATAGAGATAAAGCATGGGAGAAGAAAGTCATAGAGTCATGGGTACAGAAATATGCAAAAATGTAACCAAAGAATGATCAAAATCTACTGTAATACCAAGACAGAGAGAACATGTCATTCAACTCTCAGTCGACAAACACTATTGTCCACTTTATGTGGCTCTCAGACTCCTAGGAGAGTCACAATTGTAAAACAACATGCTACTGTAACTCAAATGTGCACAAAATGGCAGGTGAACTCTAGGAGAAGGCAAATTACTGCTTGAAAGACTCAGAGAAGATTTTACAGAAATGACATTTGGCTGAGTCTTGAAGGTTGAAACGTGCATATGGAATTAGCATCAAAGGGGAAAATTCTGGCAGAAATTTGATGGTAAAAAGATCTGCATGGCTGAAACATAAGATGAATTCATGATAGTGGAGGATAAGGAGGAGAAAGGTATGTGAATTGATACCTCCCTCCTCCTCCTCTCCCTTTCTTCTTTCCTTTGATTTGAAAAGATGTTAATAAGCTCTGACCAAAAGGAGAAATTGGCAGGAAAGATATTTTACTACTTTCAAAGGTGAGAGAATTGAAAATCAGTAAGGGTGACTAACTTTCAACATGCCACAAGTGGTTAGAAGTACAGTTAGGCCATAATCTTCTGATTTCTTATTTCCTCTTGTAATACCTCATTAGAGGACAATTCTCTCCCCAAAAAAGGTTATTTTAAAAACCTACAAAACCCACAATACTATTTGTATAATGATATGAATCTACTTATTAACTTCCTAAGAGATTTGTTTTTCCAATCTGGAAAATGGTCTTAACATATGAGTTGTTTTGCCTAGTTTGAAGAACATCAATCTATTTTAGTGGTTTTAAACTCTTTCTACATTTTTTGCATTAAAAATACTGTTGAAAATCTGATGAAAGTTATGAATTTCATCCTCACACAAATATATATAGACAAAATTTTGCATAACATTTTAAATGTTCATTTTTGGAAATATAATTGAGACAAAGGGAGTTACCTAGAAATAACTTATACAATAGCTTTGTATTATTACATGTAAGATTTTTTTTCTCTTAAGTAGATGATTTGTTAGATGCAAAAGTTAAAAATTCTCACCTACATGGTATGAAATAGTATGGATAAGATATAGTTTAACAATTTTAGTAACAATTACAAGACTTTTTCAGTCTTGTAAATTCTTCAAGAAAATATGGGTACACAAAACAGTTAAGCATTCTAATTATACTTTGTAAAGGAAAATAATTAGAACCTCACAATTTTTCTCTTAAATTTGCACACTATGATACGTTATAAATGTAAGGCTTTCAGAAGAACATTATAAAAATTCAAGACCTCATAATCCTGACCAAAACAAAAAGACATACCACAGAATTTAATTCTTTAAAAGAAAAAGATGACATTCACTTTTTATGAAAGAGAAGGGGTTTCACCATCCCTGCCAATATCTTGGGTAATTGTGCAGCAATAACTTCAGACATCATTTCTGGAAATTCAACACTCAGTGCCCGGGACTGGATAAATGTATTCAAGCAGTACAGATGAAGTTGTTTGACAAGCTGTTGGTTTAACAAACGAGTAGAAAACATGTAATAAAAATAATAAATTCATATGCTATTCAAATGTGACAACTTATTTTTCTAACTATTTATAATATAAATACTTCTCAAGGTGTTTTCTTCTTACCACAATGAAAATAACTCCTACCATTTTCTAGAATAATATGTAAAATGTTACATACTCGTGATAGAACATTCTGCTATTACGGAAAGATTTATTTAAAGAAATGGAAGTTATTCATAATTCCACAGGATAAACTGTGTAAACATTTTGGTATATTACTCAAGGTTTTTTGCCTTTTATACATGTATACACACATACCCAAATATACACACGATGTTACACATGTTTCATAAATTCTATTTGCTAATCTGGCTGTTTTATATAACATATTGATTCTTTCTATGCTAACAATCCAACATCGTTTAATCTAATTTTTATCAAAGTAATTCATGTGTATAGTGTTAAAAGCCAAGTAGTACTACATGATTATAAAAACAAAAGCAGCAGCAGCAGCAGCAATACAGCCTTGCAGTTTCCTGATAGACTTCTTCCTATCCCTATTCCAGCCCCGTAGACATAACTACCTTCAACTTTTTGTAGCCTGTGTCTTTTGATATTTATTTCTATATTTCCACTAAAGTTAGTTTTAGTTTCTACTATGGGAAATGAAGAAAATGAAGTTCTCTTATACTAGACACTCTCTTCCTCAACTATGTACCTGTTCTCTTCTTCCCAGAGAGAGCTTTTGGCTCAATTTTTAGCTAAAGGCAATATCCAGCATTTATATTATAAAGATTTTTAATGGTTTTCTGCTGGATTGCATCTCCATTCTTATGACTAATTTTTATTTTGCAAAAGTGAATCACCTCGTATTCTTGTTTGCTTTGTTTTCTCTACATTTGTCACAAAGTCATAGTCAAATGCTCCAACAGAATTGCAAAAATCACCTCAATTACAGTCATACTTACTGGTAATCTCTCAGTTCCATTTATTTTTCCTGGAGCTGGTATCCTAGAACCCTTTGTATTACTGCTCCTATCTAGACTAACTACTGCTCTGCACAATTATTGTATTGGGACATCACTTTGCAATTCTCTAGGGGTGGATCTTTGGCTTAGTCCGGTGTTTTGTTATAAGACATCCTGTAGCAATTCTTGAGAAAGGTTGTATCTGAGGTACACTCTAGAAGACCTTGCACAATTGAAAATACTTTCATGCTGCCATTGTACTTGTTTGATGGTTTGGCTAGGTATGAAATTCTTTGAAGATTTTCTTTTCCGTGAAATTCTGAAGGCCTGCTCCACTGTCTTCTGGCTTCCAGTGTTGCTGCAGAGAAGTCCAACATCATTCTGAATCCTGATAACTTCTATGTGATCTGTTTCTTTCATTGCTGGTATACTTTAAAATATTCTCTTCATTTCTGGCATGCTACAGTTTTACAATAATGTACCTTAGTTCAATTGTGCAGTGCCTCTACACTGGACCCTTATTGTTAGAAAACTCGTGTATTTCAGTTCCAGCAAATTTTATGATTTCTTACATAAATTTCTCTCCTTGATTTTCTATTTTTTCTTCTGGACATTCCTATTAACTGGAGGCTAGAACTCCCTGGGTACTAAATTTACTATAACTCTTCTTTCTAATTTTCCATGTTTTGATCTTTTACTTTTCCCCAGATTTTCCCTTCCATTTCAGCCCTTTCAGTGAATTTTTAATTTCTGCCTTTCTTCATTTAATTATCCAAAAGTATTTTCTTGCTAAATGTTCATTTTAAAAATGTTTTCTGTTCTCATGTCATGGACGCCATATCATTCTTATTTCTCTGAGGATGTTAGAAGTTCTCTTCTGTTCTCTGCACTGGTGTTTTTTTCCTTCAAGTGTATTTTTATTTTGCTTTCTGCCTTTCATTTTAGAGGCTTTACTCAAATAGCTCATAATCTTGGCTGTCTGTTCATATTCAGGAATAAGACCTCAAAAGTTGACCTGGTGAGTAGATAGCTTTTTTATGTCTTCACTGTCATTTTAATGTGATCTGAACATAGTAGCAATAAAAGCTTGTATTTCATATATCCTGACAAAGCACAGATATCTTTTCTTAGTAATCCACTTCTGGTGTTGGGCATTTCTTGTTTGTTTTTCTTTTTTTCCCCTCTGCTATGGTGAACATCCTTGCATGTATATTACATTTGCCTAATTATTTCTTTAAGATAAATTCTAAAATATAGAAACTTGAAAAGCATGCAAACATTGCCCATCCATCAGCAATGTTATTTATAATTCCATTTAAAATGGCATGAGTCTTATTTTCCACATACATACCTTTGTTTTTACTGTATATATAAAATCTTTTATAATTTTAGGCACAAATATTTTAGAACATATTCAGGAAATGTACCATAATTTCTATCACCTATTAAATTACCCTCAAATTATACAAATACTTGTAAAAGAATATTTGAGTGGTCTATATTGAAAATGAAAAATAAATAAATAAATAAAGTCTGAGCAGCGTGATCCAAACACTTTTAAAATACAAGCATTAATCTGAGAAAATCATATAAAGTAAAATTGATATGTAACATTTAAAAAGTTATAGAAAATCAGAGAATAATCATTGATATTCTGGAATCAACCAAATACTTACATCATGCAAGTTATCAAGAAGTTTTGTAAGTTGATAGAAACGCTGTGAGCTAGGCACAACTCCTTTTTGCCTCAAACCAATTGCCTTGATGAGCTCTCTAATGTAGCTTGACCTCATCTCCTCAAACTGGGTTTGACTTCGTAGTCCTTCCAAAGGAACTGTAAGAAGACAATTAAAAGTGGCAGTTATGTTTAAAAAGATGACATTAACAACTTATAACATATATTTCTAAGATATATAAAGATTTCTTCTGATATGTGACTCTAGGAAAAAAACACCTTATATAGGAAAGAGATCGTGTTATTGATAGTATCAGGACATATAAACTGCTAGTTCACTGGAAGAATATAAGAACTAATAGGTATATTAAAGAACACTTCAGCTGACCTATTTTAGACCTGTATCAATGGATTGTGCATCTATCTTAGCATTTGCTCAAAAGAGTACCTGGCCTTATTCTACATGCTTCTTGAATACCTGGTTTGATTTAGTTTACAGCTGCATGTAATCTGGGTCCTTTTTTTCCCTTCTTTTTAATGAACACTTGGCTTGGATCTCTTAGTAAACTTTTGTCTTCTTTATATAAATCTCAAGTATTTGTCATTAAGATTATTCCTAGATTTATCTTTTTGTTGTAATATTAAAAATTGCCTCATTAAATTTTCTAATGCCTTCCTGCTGATATGGGAGAAAAGTATTAATATTTAAATATTTATCTTATATCCAGCCACTTTGTTACACAGGCATATCTTGGAGATATAGCTGGTCTGGTTCCAGACCACTGCAATAAAGGAAATATTGCAACAAAGTGAATCACATGCATCTTTTGGTTTCCCAGCCCACACAGAAGTTATATTCACACTATACTAGAATGTATTAAGTGTGCAACAGCATTATTTTAAAAATGAACATACCTTAACTAAAAAAATACTTTATTGCTAGAAAACGGTAACAATCATCTGAGTCTTCCATGAGTCAAAATCTTTTTGCTGGTGGGAGGGTCTTGTCTAAATGCTAATGGATGCTGATTGGTCAGGGTGGTGGTTGCTGAAGGTTGGGGTGGCTATGACAGTTTCTCAAAATAAGGCAACAATGACGTTTGCTGCATCAATTGACTCTTTTGTGAATAATTTTTCTGTAGCATGCAATGCTAGCAGTTTGATGGCATTTTACCCACAGTAGAACTTCTTTCATAACCAGAGTCAATCCTCTTAAGTCCTGCTGCTGCATTATCAACTAAGTTTATGTAGTCTTCAAAATCCTTTGTTGTCATTTCAATAATGTTCATAGCATCTTCACTAGAAGCAGATTCCAACTCAAGAAACCACTTTCTTTGCTCATCCATAAGAAATAACGCATCTTTCAAGTTTTATGAAACTAGTGCAATTCAGTCATGTCTTCAGGTTCTACGTCTAATTTTAATTCTCTTCTTTTCACACATCTGTAGTTATTTCCTCCACTGAAGTTCTGAACTCCCTCAAAGTCATCCAAGAGGGATGAAATAAACTTCTTCCAAACTCTTGTTAATCTTGCTGTTTTCACCTTCTGCCATGAATCATGAATGTTCTTAATGGCATCTAGAATGATGAATCCTTTCTAGAAGGTTTTCAATCTACTTTACCCAGATCCATCAGAGGAATCACTGTCTATGGCAGCTACAGCTTTACAAAATATATTTCTTAAATAATAAGATATGAAAGTGGAAAATTACTCTTTGATCTACGAACTACATACAGAATGAATGTTGTGTTAGCAGAAATGAAAACATTAATCTCCTTGCATATCTCCATAAGAGCTCTTGGCTGATTAGGTGCATTGTCAACGAGCAATAATATTTGAAAGTAGTATTCCTTTCTGAGCAATAAGTTTCAACAGTGGATTAAAATATTCAGTAAACCATGCCATAAACAGATGTGCTGTCATCCAGGCTTTGTTGTTCCAGTCATAAACAGCAGAATAGATTGAGCATAATTCTTAAAGGCCTTAGGATCTTCAGAATGATAAGTGAGCATTAGCTTCAGCTTCAAGTCACCAGCTTCATTAGCCCCTAACAAGAGAGTCAGCCTGTCCTTTGAAGCTTTGAAGCCAGGCATTGACTTCTTCTCTGTAGTTATGAAAATCCTAGATGCCATCTTCCTCCAATGGAGAGCTGTTTTATCTACCCTGAAAACCTGTTTTTAGCACAGCTACTTTCAGAAGTAGCGATAATCTTACCTAAATCTTTTGGATAATTTGCTGCAGCTTCTACATCAGTACTTGCTGCTTCACCTTATGCTTTATGTTATGGAAATGGCTTCTTAAACCTCATGAACCAACTTCTGCTAGCTTCAAACTTTTTTCTGTTCCTTCCTCACATCTTTTAGCCTCCCTAGTATTGAGAAGAATCAGGGCCTTCCCTCTGGATGAGACTTAGGCTTAAGGGAATATTGTGGCTGGTTTGATCATCTATTCAGACCACTAAAACTTTCTCCACATCAGAAATAAGGTTGTTTTGCTTATCATTCATGTGTTCACTGGAATAGCACTTTTAATGTCCTTCAAGAACTTTTCCTTTGTATTTGAAACTTGGTTAGTTGCTTGGCTCAGGAGACCTAGTTTTTAGCCTGTATCAACTTTTGACATGCCTTCCTCATTAAGCTTAATCATTTCTACCTCAGACTTGCAACTCTTTCTTTTACTGGAACACCAAGAGGCCATTCTAAGATCGTTAGTTGGCCTACTTGCTTTTTTTTTTTTTGAGACAAGGTCTTGCTCTGTCGCCCAGGCTGGAGTTCAGTGGCACAACCTCGGCTCACTGCAACCTCCACCTCCCAAGTTCAAGCAATTCTCCTGCCTCAGCCTCCTGAGTAGCTGCGATTACAAGTGTGTGCCATCATTTCAGACTAATTTTTGTCTTTTTGGTAGAGACAGGGTTTCACTGTGTTGACCAGGCTGGTATTGAACTCCTGACCTCAAGTGATCTGCCCACCTCAGGCTCCCAAAGTGCTGGGATTACAGACATGAGCCACTGTGCCCAGCCTTGGCCTAATTCCAATATTGTTGTACCTCAGGGAACAGGGAGGAAAATTACTATTTCTTAAACCTATATTTATCCCCTGCACCCCAATCAAAACTTGGTTTCCATTTCCCCTAGAAAAAAAAGGCCAGAGATACAAACTTATGAAAAACAAATAAGTTAATTCTTTGGTTTTTGAGTTTTCTGGATCTTATACATAAAGGGGACTCTGAAGAGTAATTCTGGCAATTCAGTATATCTATGCAAATTTTTGTCAATTGAAAACTCTAGTATGTACATCTATATGTATATCTAGAACCTCTTTTTTAAAAAAAATTGTATAAATTTAAGGAATATCTGTGCAGTTTTGTTACATGCATATATTGCATAGTGGTGATATCTGGGCTTTTGGTATAACAATCACCCAATAATGCACCTTGTATCCATTAGGTAATGTCTCACCCCCTTCCTACCTTTCCAGCCTTCCAAGTCACCACTGTCAATTATTCCACACTCTATGCCCATATATATGCATTATTTAGCTCCCACTTATAAGTGAGAACATGTGGTATCTGACTTTGTCTCTGAATTGTTTCACTTAAGATAATGACTTCCTGTTCCATCCATGTTGCTGCAAAAGACACACTTTATTTCTTTTTGATGTCTGAATATTCCATTGTGTGTGTGTGTATGTGTATGTATATGTGTGAATACATCATATTTTCTTTATCCTATTATCTGTTGATATACACCTGGATTGATTCCCTATCTTTGCTATCGTGAACAGTGCTGCAATAAACGAGTGCAGGTATCTTTCTGATATAATGATTTCTTTTCCTTTGGGAAGACATCCAGTGGTGGGACTGCTAGATAGAATGGTAGTTGTATTTATAGTTTTTTGAGAAATCTCCATATGGTCTTTCATAGAGGTTGTACTAATTTTCTGGAGCTACTTCAAGGAGCAGTCATTTCAAACCTTCACAACTCTCTTTAAGGTTACCAACCAATCCCTATATTTCCCTCAGCTGTAAACATGAATATAAATTTATTTTTTCTTAATTTTCTCTTAGTAAATCCCTTTACTAAGATTTTAGTGTAAATTTTTTTTTTTTTTTTTTTTGAGACAGGGCCTCAATCACCCAGGCAGATGTACAGTGGCGCAATCATGGCTCACTGCAGCCTTGACTTCCTAGGTTGAGGTGATCCTCCCACCTCAGCTTCCCAGCTACCTGGGACTACAGACGCTTGCCACTACGCCTGGCTAAATTTTTGTATTTTTTTTTTTTTTTTTTAGAGACGGGGTTTTGCAAGTTGCTTAGGCTGGTCTCAAACTCCTGGGCTTAAGCCATCTGCCTGGCTTGGCCCCTCAAAGTGTGATTAGAAATGTGACCCACTACATTTGGCTTTTAGTGTAATTTTGGAGAGAACAATGGTAAAAATGTTTGTTCAACCTACTGTCTATTCCTGGAGATTTATATTTTCATTTTTAATGGCAAATGAGAGGTTTAAGTTCATAACTACCAAATCATCAAAGTTTTACTTTGCCAATCTTCTTGCATTTATTTTATAAAAGGTATTTTCTACTTGAGATTGAAGATTATTTCTATTTCTTCTAGTCTATTTTTAAATTATTTGAGTGTTTACATTTAACTCAATTATCTGTTATTCAAGGATATAATTTGAGCTATATATCCAAACTGTTTTTTTCCAAATATAAAACTATTTTTCTTAACATTTATTTGCTTCATACTCATTGATTTGTGGTTTCCACTATACTATATATGTTCTAATATATACTTGTCTGACTTGCACAAAAGTTCAGTATATCTCTCCTCCCATGCTGTATTAATTACAGTAGCTTTCTAATTCCATGCATGTTTTTATAATGCTTATCTATTTATTCTAGTTTTAAAAATAGATTTTCAATAGGTTTGTCAAATTCACCCTCTTCCCCCAAAATCTCATTAGAATCTTGATTAGAATCTGTGGAAAGCATAAGTACTATTCATTAAATAGTTTCTTTTTCTTCCTTTTTGTGAAGTGGCAAGTGGCTAAAAATCTTACTCTCTATGGTATATGAGTGGAAGTTGTACGAATCTCACTTGCTTTTCTTACCTCTGCTCTAGTGATCGCCTAAGTTTCTAAGTGACAACAATGAGCAGTGCCTCCCTGTTGATTAATTCCATTGTTGTTTAATTCCCCAGCATAATGTTGCCTATCCATAAAGAGAGAATTATGTTAAAGATATAAGCCAATTTGGAAGATCTAGGACTCTGTGACATAAGTCCTATAGGATTCATTCCTTCATGCAAAGAAGGGCAGGAGCTAATTACTGTGTTATTAAAAGTATTCCAGTTGACTCTCTGGGCCGGTTCCACGTGAATATTCTTTCTCCACTTGATGCTCTGTCACCAAATTAGGCTTGAAATTCCTCGTCCAAATAGGGTTCCCAAGAGAGTTATGTATTGATCCTTGTCTTTGCATAGATTCCATGAGGAAGCCTTCGTTTTAGGGTTTAGCTTTCCTGCCCTTCCCTCCTGATCTGCACCCCCCAGTCATTTGAGATTTGTGCCTTAGAAAGAAGTCCCTGTAACGATGTTGCTGAGAAAGACCTTAGGCTCACCCTCGGCCTGAGGTCTTAGCTCCCTGTGGTTCTCATACAAATCACAATGAATCAAGGAAGCATCAGTTTGTACATGTGAGGGCTGATCCTGCCTATGCAAGGGTCAAAGCAGTTGCTTTTTCTTTCTTTTTAAACTTTTCCCACCCAGACCCTTGGGGATCCACTGAGGCAGAGGTAAGTATGTTCCTTGGATATAAGAAAAAGTGGAACAGATATTTGCCTGTCCTTCTGGTGATCAGTGCAGTGCTTTATAAAACATAATTTCCTCTTTCTTCTGGGCCTATAGCTAGGCTGTATTTCCCAGCCTTTCCTGCAGCTTAAGTGCTTTGGAATGTGGGTGAAAGTGATGTATGATAGTTCCAGATCTAGCCTTCAAAACCTCTTTCACTCAGTGCTCATTTCTAGTCACGTCCAATAGAGGTTTGCAAGCCACTAGGAAAGGGTGGAGCCACTGGCTAGAAGGAGCCTGGGTGTTTCTTGCTAACTCACTGGACTGTGTCTGTGATAAAGAAACCACTATTATATTAAGATGCTAATCTTTATAGTTACCTGTTTTAACAATTTATCTTGACATCACAAAAATAATTATAAACAAAATTATGTGTTTTATATAGTAAATACTTTGAGGATGGGGTGAGAGTGGTGGTAGAAAAGAGTATGGTTCATGCTTATCCAATATTAATTGCAGTCATGTATCACTGAATGATGGGGATATATTTTGAGAAATGTGTCCTTACGCAATTTCATCATTGCGTGATTGTCACAGAGTGTACTCACACAAACCTAGATGGTATAGACTACTATACACCTAGGCCTTATACCTAGGCTATGAACCTGTACAGCATGTGACTACTGAATACTGTAGGCAACTGTAACACAGTGATAAGTGCTTGTGTATCTAATTAGACACAGAAGGGGCATAGTAAAAATCCAATATAAAAGATAAAAATGAGACACTTGCATAGGGGACTTAACATGAATGGAGCTTGCAGGACTGGAAGTTGCTCTGCATGAGTCAGTGAGTGAGTGGTGAAAGAATGTGAAGGCCTAGGACATTACTGTACACTACGATAGACTTTATAAACACTGTACACTTAGGCTACACTACATTTATAAAAATATTTTTATTTCTTTTATAATAAATTAGCTTTACCTTACTGTAACTTTTTTACTTTATAAACTCTAGTTTTTTAACTTTTTGACTCTTTTGTAATAACATTTAGTTAAAATCGAAAACACATGGTACAGTTCTCTTCCTTTCTTTTTTTAGAGACAAGTTCTCACAGGTTGCTTAGGCTGGACTTGAACTCCTGGGCTCAAGTGATCCTCTCACCTCAGCCTCCCAAGTAGCGGGGACTACAGGCACATGCCACCGTGCCTAGCTTTCTTTCTCTATATCTTTATTCTATAAGCTTTATCTACTTCTAAATATTTTCTTTTTTGCTTAATCTTTTTTGTTAAAAATGAATACCCAAAACACACATTAGCCTAGGCCTACACAGAGTGGGAATCATCAATATCACTGTCATCCACCCCCACATCTTATCTCACTGGAAGGTCTTCAGGGGCAGTAACACACATGGAGCTGTCATCTTCTAGGATGACGATGCCCTTTTCTGGAATCCCTTCTGACAGACCTACCTGAGGCTGTTTTGCGTTAACTTAAAAAAAAGTAGAAGTAGTGACTCTCAATAGAAAAGTATAGTATAGTAAATACATAAACCAGTACGAGTTGTTTATTATCACTACTAAGTACTATGTACTGTACATAATTGTATGTGCTATACTTTATATGGCTGGCAGCACAGTAGGTTTGTTTACATCAGTATCACCACGAACATG
Organism: Piliocolobus tephrosceles; assembly: GCF_002776525.5. Taxonomy (NCBI): domain Eukaryota; kingdom Metazoa; phylum Chordata; class Mammalia; order Primates; family Cercopithecidae; genus Piliocolobus; species Piliocolobus tephrosceles. The sequence continues at coordinate 90,931,997 of NC_045446.1, forward strand.
TGATTAGTGCATTGTGCTATGATGTTATGGTGGCTATAACGGGACTAGGCGAGGGTAATTTTTCAACTCCATTATAATCTTAGGGAACCATTATATATGTGTTCCATTGTTGACCAAAATACTGTTATGTGGCACATGACTGTAGTTTACATTACTGAATTAGGTGAATATGAAAGAGTAATTAAATCATTTTATCTAAAATAAAAGGAAATTGATGAGGCTATTTTAGTATTATACGGTAGGTAAAAGACTAAAAATATCGAGTAATTTTATTAATGTCTATAACAATATATTGGGTATTTCTTCTTTATACTTATAATCCAAAATGTCTACCTCATATATAACTATATAATCATATTGTTTGCAACTTTTCTAATGAATTAAGAAACTAAATATCTTGCATTAAGTTACTTGAACTCACTCACTTGTATTAAGAAGTAACAATACTTTCATACAGAGGAACTCTTCTTGGCTAACTTGAAGCTTGACAAACTCCTGTGGGATCTGCCACATGGTAAGGCATAATGAATAGAATGATGATTCTTTCATCCGCTGTCTTGCACCACACACCATACACAAAAGAAAAAGCAACAGGAAAAAAAAAATAGTGTCTCAGCCAGTTTAGGTAATTTATCAGGGAATATGACTTTGTTAATTACCTTACATATTATTGAGTATGACTACACTTTTAATAAACAAACCCAATATTTGGAGTTTTAAACATCTTCTAAACTTTTCACAATACTGAATTTTTGAGGTTAAGAAATCTTAAAATTAGAAAATTATATTAAATACACAGTGACCAAGATTAACATTGTTGCTCATTTTTATTATCACATTGTAAATACCTAAACCAAGAAAACAGAGCAGAGGTGTAGGAGTTGAGAATGCAGAGCTGAAGAATGCTCAGAAATATTTTATTTACTTACAATTTATTTTCTATGAAAACATCTATAATTTTGTGTGCAATTAAATAGGAGAAGTCGGTTCACAGAGCTTACCATATTTTGAACTTTTCTAGGGAAATATACAATGATACAGAAAAGAGCAAAAGAGGACATTGGCAAGCATTAATGAATGGACAAAGTTAAACACAAGTGCTGAAGGCTGAGAAAATTTAATTAAGGCATTTTCTCAACCATGTGTTGTTTTATAATGTCCACATTAGTCAAATGAAGCTAGCAAAAATAATGAAAAGAAAACTAGATTTTGACTCAAAAGAGAGAACGAATCTCACTGTCATTCAAATTATTTGGCAGATTATATAATTCTTCTGAGAGTCAGTTTTCTGAACTGTACAATGAAGAATGCTGATTTCTTAATTATCTCAAGGAATTGTTGGATAAAATACAATGAAACATGAAAATTATCTAAAAACTGTAAAGACTTATAAAAATCTCAGTTATTTGGGATTTAAACATAAACTTGTCTTACTTTGTAAAACCACTGCTTTCAGTGTGAGTTATATACTTCTAAGTCAGCATTCACCATTAGAACAATATAAACATTACCATGAAAAGATGCTTATTCAGTTAAAGGTTACATGTAGAAAATTAATTAAAATTATTTAAATATAAAGCAAATTGAAATACTTATCTTTCAAATTTTAAAATAAATTACCAGTCTAATTTGTCATGCACGAAGAAAGAGGTTTTTACTTTTTGAATGTAAGTCAACAACAAAAATATTTCTCATTTATTTTATGATTGTTATTATACCAAGCTATGAAATTTTAAATTGATAAAAGAAACATTTAAGTTTATCTTTAAATATATTACTTGATACATTCTTGGTGTGTAAGAAATTTGGATTTGATACAGCTATATTTTGAAATGAGAAAAAAGCTCCAAATATCAAATTACCATAAAATGACATTAATATCATCATATCAAGAACACTAAATATGTGATCCTCTATTGAAATACAACTTTCAAAATTATCCTATATGTACACTTATAATAACAAAAACAACAAAAGTTACTACTTACTCATTTAGTATTAGATCAGGTGCAAAATACAGCATCTGCCCACTGACGTGTTTGTAGGATCTCCATCCTAGACCAAACACCATTAAGCTCATCCAAGAATATTGAATGAGAGTTATCTGGTCATCAATATGTAAGTTTCGAAAACCTACAAAACAAATGTAAAAATACAGTGACCACAAAAATGACTGGATTATATCAAAAATGTTGAAAATACATATAAATCTGAAAATAGGTATAAGTAGGGTAATGTTTTCAATCTCAACATATTTTACACTGAAAATCAGAAAACATTAATAAATAACACAGCCTAAAATATCAGCAACTTTGGAAGTCACTTAAAATCAGTCAGTGTGATTTAGCATTTCTGGGATTTTGCTAAGTGAATCCATTATCCATCACTCATTCATGCAACACTCATTTAATGAGAACGATTCATATGCCAGGCACTGTTTAAAAATGAAGATGAGTAAGACTCAATCCTAGCCTCAAAAGAAGCTCACAACTCAACAGGAGAAACAAGCACATGAGTGCTGGGGTAGAGAAGGTTAAAAGGGAGTGCATCAGTCAATCTGGAGGGAAGTCAGGAAAAAATTTCCAGAAAAAAAGAGAGATAATGCCTAAATGGAATATAATCAGTTTGTTAAATCTCAGTTCTTTGGGATTTAAACATAAATTGGTCTTACTTTGTAAAACCACTGCTTTCAGTTGTGTTATATCTAATTTTCTTTTAACAACCCTTAACTATGTCTTGGGTAGATTCCACAGTCATCAGGTCACTTGAGTTATCTGAAACTTAATCCAATCTTAGTTTAAACTTCCATGTGGCTTAAGAGATTTAGAATCTGTGCATGTGTGCATTGGGGATGTGGTGTGAATGCTTTGGTCTTTCATCCTCTTTTAGGCTGTTCCATGGTGTTGGTGGCAGAAGGAGGGCAAGGAAAGGGCAAATGAATCTTGACTTAATCATCACAAGTCTCTCCATGTCTTCCCAATTCTCAAGGGAAGATCACCAACTCAACAATGAGTAACTTAAACGTGGGAGAAGCAAAGATATGTTTGGAGATGTAGGCTGGGTCAGATCATCCAAGGTCTTGCATGTCTACTAAGGAGCAATGGGAGTGACATAGCCTGGCAATATAGATAGATCCCTTTTAGCTATGTGGTAGGTGGATTCAAGGAAATAAGCCTGGAGTTAGGGAGGACAGTTGAGAGATACTGTCAAAGCCCAGGTGAGAGATGATAAAAGCCTGAAGTAAGTGAACACATCGGAATTAAGAGGAGAGAGTGCATCAGAAAAATATTTAAAGGGAAAAATCAAAGACATTTGTCAACTGATTGCAGGTAGATGGGAAGAAGAAGGAATCAAATACATCTTTCAGTATTTTTATTGAACCATAGATGATGATAACAGCATTGCCGAGATAAAATAAAGGAGAAGAAACTTGCTAGGGAGAAAATAGTTTTGGATAGGATTCAGGGGTCAATATCCTGATATCAGCTGTACATATGAATTAGAAGTATGAGGAGATATCTGGGCTAAAAATATTAATATAAACTTGAAAGTTATTTATTTCTCAGTGTAGCTGAAACAATGAAAATGGATAATTTTTAAAATTAAAGGTATAGAGACAATGTTTTGCTGAGAACATTGTGGTTCTTTCTATAAAGTTATTTTTAAAACATCTATTTTCTCTAAAAATCCACTGACGTTCTCACAAATAATCTGTTTCAAAAGTAAAACCAAAGCAAAACTTAATTCATTAGCTATCAAGAGCAAAAGAAAGTTATTTGCTGACAATGTTAATCATGTCAAGGTAGGCTTGACATGAAAAAAGAAGGCTCTTCTCTTCATAGACTTCAGATCGTCCCATCTTCATGGGGACGTCCCATGGGGCGTCATTCAATATTCTTGGATGAGCTTAATGGTGTTTGGTCTAGGATGGAGATCCTACAAACACGTCAGTGGGCAGATGCTGTATTTTGCACCTGATCTAATACTAAATGAGTAAGTAGTAACTTTTGTTGTTTTTGTTATTATAAGTGTACATATAGGATAATTTTGAAAGTTGTATTCAAAATTACATCTTCATGGAGACGTCCCATCTTCATGGAGAAAAATTGCTCTTCTCTTCTTAGAATTCCTTAGCCTCAATAAGACCAAAAACTCAAATGCATATTCATAATAAGAGATGCCATAGTGAGCATGTACCTTTTACTGAGAAGGGATGCTCTTCAGTGTCTAACTAAACTTCTTTTCTCCTTCCCACCTTTCCTTGCTCCCCTTCTCCCTCATTTCTTCCCTCCCTTCCTCCCCTCCCTCCTTTCTTCCTTCCCTCCCTCCCTCCCTCCCTTCCTTTCCTCTCCTCCTCCCTCACTGCTCTCTGATACCTTCCTTCTTTCCTTCCCAACTTTCTTCCTCCCCTCCTTCTTCCTCTGTGTGGACAGAGTTCCCCACTGGTTGTAGTTTTGTGAGAGCAAGTGCCCTACCTTCCTACTTTCCCACTGAGAAAGCTGGGTAAAGCTTCTCCTTCTCTGGGCTTGGGGCATAGCTTTGGCCCATGGAACATACTTTAACAGGAATTTGAATCAGAAAATACTAAAGCAAAGACAAATATATGACTATTTATTCTTGATGGTGGTGGTGTCCAGATAATGAGAACCAACGGGAGGATTTGTGATGCTTGCTTTTTGGCCCTTCAGATGTGCCTTGGCTTCTGCCCATATTCTAAGCTTGTCCTCTAGCTTCCATTCAGTGAACCCCTGGTGTCCTCTCAGTAAATTATTTTTTTTTTCTTTTTCTTTTGTTTTTAAAAGGGGTTTTTGTTGTTGCTTGTGTGTTTTATAATTAACATAGTTGATTTTTATTACTGGCATCCAAGAATCCTGGTTTACTCAGGTGCAGAAAGACTCTCTAAATAACTAGCCAAAAAATTTTCTGACTTGCAATTTTTATAATTTTTAAAATTTGCATATGACTTAAATGTGTCTTCAGGTATAGGTCTACATAAAAACTTTGAAAGAAAATTATAAAGCTCAACAAAATAAATGTAATACATAAATGCTGCTTGTAAGTCAAATATTTAACAGACTACAAACATGGGTAATTTTGTGATAAAATTTAGAATCATTTGACAAGAGATCAATTAATTGTCTTAATGTTTGAAGAGGAAGACTTTCTAAAGGGAGGCACATATAAACGTCCCTATTGCTGATCTGTCTTCACAAGTTGGAAGGAATTCAGGACAGAAGACCCAAGTTCCAGTCCTGGCTCTACCACTCACTAACAGCCACTTTGGAAACATCACTTATTATCATTGAATCTAAATTTCCTCATGAGTAAAATCACAATGACTATGATAACTAACTCAGTGAGTTGCTACGAGACAAATGGGATAATTATGCACATTGTAGAACACTATAGAGATATTTATTATTAGTCTATCAATGCAACAGAATTGTTCATTGGACTAATACTGTATGAAATCCACCAGTCAGTCTAATGGGAAGTCTGTAATACTAAAACACAATGGCATTAAAAAAATGTTAGGAGGAATTTTATACATTATAGAACCTATAAGAACTAAAGTATAAATGTTAATAGTAGTGAAAAAATTTTAAAGATAAATTATGTGTTTGTTCTGGAATATATATTTTCCAGAATATATATTTTATGTTGTTATATATAACAAATTATGTATTTCATATAATACAAAAAATGGGCTGGGTGCAGTGGCTCATGCCTGTAATCCCAGCACTTTGGGAGGCCAAGGTGGGCAGATCACAAGGTCAAGAGATTGAGACCATCCTGGCCAACATGGTAAAACCCTGTCTCTACTAAAAATACAAAAATTAGCTGGACGTGGTGGCACATGCCTGTAGTCTCAGCTACTTGGGAAGCTGAGACAGGAGACTGGCTTGAACCTGGGAGGCTGAGGTTACAGTGAGCTGAGATTGAGCCACTGCACTCCAGCCTGGTGACAGAGCAAGATTCCATCTCAAAAACAAAAACAAAACAAAACAAAAAAAGGCTCATAGAAAGTTACTTAGTTTTAATTAATCAGATGTATCAAAACATTAACCAAGAGTTCACAATAATCTCCACAAATACATTTATTATTCCCTATATCTTTCTCAGTGAACTTTATAACTTTCTAAAAAAGTATAATATTTAAATATTTGACTTAACTATGCTATAATTTTTCACTTCAGGCATTTGTTTTATGTTAACCTTTGAATAGTTTTAAACATTTAAACATTTTGGAAAATTATATAACAATTAAATTGTTCTTTATCCAAAAACAGATCCTGTCTACATTTACATGTTCACATTCACTTTATCCTACTCTTAGTTTTTGTTTTTGTCTTTTTGCTTTTTTCTTTGTTTTCACATTCTGGGACTAGAAATCCAGGCTTATTTTTATTACAACATTAAAGGCAAATCTTATTATAATAACTTAAAATTTATATAATTACCAATATTTATAGTAGAAACTATATTTCTGTTTGACAGAATGGAATAGAACTCAGAAAATAACCTTTACTCCACCTTTTACAGTGCTTATCTGTGATAAATGTACAATGTTAAATTGACTTGAACATGCCTAGTATAGAAATGCTATTTTTTTCCTTATTAACTGTAATATCATTCATTACTTTATGCTGAAACAAAGACGGGAACACTGAGATCAAATTCCCAATGATGATAATGATCAGGCAAACTTAGTACATTTGAGATGACCAAAATGAAAAACTTTCACATAGAGAAGTGACGGATTATCACTAATTGTGTTTAACAAATATTAAAAAAAAAAAAAATACTCTTTTCCTTTTAAGTGACTTGACCTGATAATTTTTGACAAAAGCCCTGTTACAGCTGTCCAATTTTAGCTTAAAGAATTAACAGAAAGTGTATAGTAAAGAGATGGCCTGGGCTGGGTGTGGTGGTTCATGCTGATAGTCCCTGTGCTATGGGAGGTGAGGCAGGAGAGTCACTTGAGGCCAGGAGTTTGAGACCAGCCAAGACCCAGTCTCTACAAACCAATTTTAAAAAGCCTGTCCAGGTGTGGTGGTGCACACCTGTAGTTCTGGGGAGGCTGAAGTTATTGGGGAGGCTGAAACAAGAGGATGGCTTGAGCCTAGGAGTTCTAAGCTGCGGTGAGCTATAATCATGCCACTGCACTCCAGCCTGGGTGATAGAGTGAGAGCCTGTCCCAAGAAAAAAAAAAAAAAAAAGACAGCTTATATGACATACTAAGTTCCCCAATCTTACTCCCAGAGTTTTGATAAAATATGTAGGTTTTGGTTCTGTAAAAAATGTCATGTAATTGAAACAGATAATCTACAACAACAATGGCAGAGCATTAAATATCTCAGCAGCTTCTGACACAAAGTATCAACTTTCATTTCAACAAGTATCAATGTTGAGACACACAAAGAAGCTTCAATACTACAAGTATAACCACCAACATATGTTTGATGATTTATTCTGAATAAGAACTTAATGTCTAACAACCTAAGGTAGTATAATTCTTTGCATATCAATTCTGTAAATTAAATTTCTATAAATATTCTTTAAGCACCTATTTGGGAGGAAGCATTATACTTGCAATTAGGATCAAGATTAGAAAGATGCTGTTTCTGCCTTTAACACTATAGGCTTGTGAGACAGATAGAAAAGTAGAACACAATTGTAACTCAGAGTCATAGTGTTAGGGTTGACAAGCACCAACGAGACAAGGGAGGGTACAGGGTTTCCTCACCCAGTATAGGAAGGCTCAGAGAAATCTTCCCAGAGGAAGTGACAAGTAAGGTGAATCCTGAAAGACAGTTACAGGTCAGTCAAAGGAAGATGTGGGAAGAGAGATGGGCTGCCAGGTAGGAAAAATAATATGGGCAAGAGAAGGAGGCTAAAATTTGATCAAACAGCATTTAGGGAACTAGGTCTTAGAGTCGTGTGAAGAGGAATGATGAGAGATAACATTGCAAATTCAGGAGCCAGATCACAGAAAGCCCTTGCATATTGAGGCTATGGAGTTTGGATGCTATTTGGAAAAAGAAATGGAAAATATGATTGATTATAATTATTTTAGAAAAATGATTCTGGGGGTAGAATAGAGGATCATTTGGGGACCATGTGAAATTGATGGTAATAGAATCAGTTAGAAGGCTGCAACATGAATCCAAGTAAAAAAAGACAAGGACCAAACTAAGGGAAGTAGCAACAGAAGTAGCATGTATAATGCATCATATATTTAATAAGTGGAGTTGATAGAATTTGACAATTTATTGGATAAGGGGTGAAGGAGAAAGTGAGTCAGGGATGATACCAAAAATTCTGGCTGAGGTGCCATTTCAAGATATTGAAAAAGGCCTTAGGTTTATGGGGTCATGTTGACTTGGAAGTCATCTGGGTGGAGTTCTATAATAAGCAGTTGAAAGTTAAGTAGTTTTGTAGAGGGTCTGGCTAATACTATATATTTAGGAGTCATCACAATATAGTGGTAGTTGAAGACAAGACTATGAATGAGCTCACACAGACTGTGTAGAATGAGAAATGACTGGAAAAGATAGAACTCAGAACACAAATTTATAGTGTGGGTGGAAGAACAAATCCACACAGGAGTCAGGAAGTGTACATAGGGAGAGAAACATATCTACCTGGAAGCGAAGTGACAAATGCCTAAGCAAGAGTTTTAGCAAGAAATAGTTACTTTGCCAATAGTCCCAGATGTAGGTGAAACACATTAAGGGCTGGAAATATTAATCTGATTTGACAAGTAAAAATTTTTGTTGCCATTGGCAATCATAATTTCAGTGGAATAAAGTGTGAGAAAAACAATTTTTTAGTCTTTATCAACACATTTATTAAGGCCTTTACTCTCAGTATGCTACTCTCATTTCTCTCTCATCATTTTTTTCTGGACAGCAATAATTTAATTTACTCTTCTGATTTGGGAAGGAAGAGAAAAAAATCCTTTGTCAAGATGCAACGACTGTCACTGACTCAAAAGTTGTTTTGGCATGCTTCAAAAGCAGAAAACCGAGGCAAAATACTGTTCCAATATTCTGATACTAATAACTGCAAGTAGTCTGGTGAAATGACACAAATAAATAAAGTATGTCCTAAAAAATGCAAGGCTTAAAAATGTCAAAGCATTGACCTAAATGGAGTTTTCACTAAATTAACTGAAATATCAAGACAAAATTTGTGCAACAGAAATGTTTCCCTCATACCCCCTCTGTCACATCAATTTCACTGCAATGCATTGATGTACAGGATGAGGACAATTTAAAGGTGATACTGAATTGTGAATTAGTACTTTTAATTTAAACTCTAACATCTACAGTAAATTTTAAGACCATCCTTGATCAGCCTATAACTTACACCTCTAAGTTTACTTTCCATTATTCAGTTCAAAATAAATTTATTGTCAATGTTTTCTTAGCATTTGGGCGATTAAATTCCCTGAAGGCCAGTACTTACTGTAGCAGTGTCTGAGGGACCGTATGTACAAATGTGTTTTCTCAATCCATAGCTACTAAAAACTTTAATTACTACCCTATGGGGAGACTGTATAAAATTTTTGATGTTACTAAGGGAACCCCACACTTGAAAAGGTTGAGAACTATTAATATGCTGGTTTAATGCATTATTCACCAAACCTATCTCATGCTTTTTTATTTCAGCCATACTGTTCCTTCTATCTAGAATGCTTTCTCTTATCATGATTTATCAGTCTTGTTTCTCCTGCAAGATGAGGTTTAACTGACATTTTTGTCTCTGAAGTCTTCTTTAGTCCTTGAAGCCAAAAATGTTCTTCTGACCCCACTTTCATTATATCTGTATCTTATATCACTTTTACATAACACTATAGTTGTTTGGGTATCTTCTCTCTCCCATTGGATTGAATTTTCCTTAATAGAGGGAATATGTCTTATTCATTAAAATATTCAAATATGGTTTTGCTCTACATTTCAAATAAGAAAATATTGCCCACTGAAGCTACAGATAAAAGTCAATGTAAAATCATTCATTGGCAATGCATCCTAAGAAATGTTTTCTAAATGTGCTGACATAAGTTTAGAGCATCTTACAAGTCTCTATTAAAGAAAATGGGGTGGGGCGCGGTGGGTCATGTTTGTAATTCCAGCACTTTGGGAGGCTGAGGCAGGCAGATCACTTGAGCCCAGGAGTTCAAGACCAGCCTGGGTAACACAGTTAAACCCAATTTCAACTAAAAATTAAAAAATTAGCCGAGCAAGGTGGCACATGCCTGTAGTGTCCCAGCTACCAGCTAATCAGGAGGCTGAGGTGGTAGGATAACTTGAGCCCAAGAGGTCTGGGCTTCAATGAGCCAAGATCGTGCCACTGTGGTCTAGCCTGGGCAATAGAGTGAGACCCTGTTTCAAAAAAAAAAAAAAAAAAAAAAAAGAAAAGAAAAGAAAGAAAAAGGATATATGTGAAATATTTTTGAAGAAATATAAACTACCATTATTATAAGAGATCCAAGATAATGGACGAGTGTAGACAAAGGAGAAATGAGAAAGCCCTGACCAGGCAATAAGAATTCTCTAAGTGTCTTCATAAATGCCGTCAACTTTGTTATGATGGTCATTCTGTATCAGATCTTAATGTGACTTCCCGAATACAGTTTCCTATTGTGAAAGAACGATCTGATCTGTTAATATATGTTCCTAGCAGCATAAGTATTATGTATATTTATATTGTGTGTGTGCATGCATGTGTGTGTGTGTGTCTCACTGTAAATAAGCAAGTTAGTTGACATTCTGGCTTATTAGTGAGGCTCACTAAAAAAAGTCTGTCTTCCACAGACTTACTTTGCACATGAGTGAATGAATGAAATAAATTTCTTTTACATGCAAAATTGATGACCTGACGCTAGGATGTCCTGCACCAAAATGCATTCACACCATGAGCCCAGCCTTGTGGCTTTTCTTTCTAAACCACTGTTTAATTATTAGATATTGCACACAGCAGGTACATAATAGACATTTATTGAGTGAATAAGTGAATAAAAACTGTAAGCTTATTTAAAGTCAATTGAAATCAGTTTTAAGTAGCTAATGATACTAAATTACTTTCTATACATGTATCCCTCCAAGTCCTTTCTCAGAGGTCAAATAGTCACTCTAGTTAACTGGCCATTTTCATAATTCATTCAGTAGTGCTATTCCCAAAATGCAAACCATGAAAATATGGTTTTAAAAGTCCACAGGCCACAAGACACTTTGATAATCTCAATGTTTCCCTGTTTGCAATTAATGGAAACAGTATGGGTAATACTAGTGTTGCCATTATTCTGATTTACTAAACAAAAATTACATTTTGCAGCATTAAAAAAGTTGCCACCAAATTCAATGTAAGAGTTTTCTCTCATTCCTTTTTGAGGCTGTGTGGGGGTCAAAAATTTCTGACAGACAACTGTTTCCAGTTAAAAAGGTCACTTAGCTTTTATCCAAAGTGAATAAGTCATCTTTTCCAGTATAACTGGTTATTTTCTAACGTTGCCAGCTGATGCTAGCATCTTTTTAAACAGTAAAGAACCTCCAACATTGCAAACAAAAGGAATATAAACTATATCAACAAAAATCAAAGAAATCATATTTTCCAAATAATAGAACAATGGAGAAAAATTAAACACATGTTTAAACACTCATTTTTAAATAGAAAAAGTTCATCAATGCTCTTGGGTTATTTTTATTTATTAAAGCTCTGTCAAGTTTGATAACCACTATGTGATAAAACCTAAACATTCAGAATGTTCAAAAAGTTATTATCTGTTTAAGGCCTTTCAGTGAGACCGAAGTCAGTAAGAATCTGGGCATTTTGATTTTTCTGTAAAATTACTTCATCTCCACAAGAACACTGAATTCTATTAACTTTTCTTAATATGTATTTTTTTTAAAAGATTCAACAAATAGGTATCTATTTTTCTTTCTGTTTCATGTAATTGAATTTTCAGTAACAATTCATCTATTGTATTTCAAACCTTTCAGGTAGAATAATAACTGAGAGTTATATTAAGGCAAATTGGGAAGAAATTCTTTTTCTAAAAGAGCCATTGAATTTACTTGGGGACTAAAAGGACATAACATGTTTGATTCTTGATCAGATATTAGAAAAATAATTTGGTCTATAGCAGTACAAGGGTATTGCTGATGTGAAGAGAATGTAGTTTTGTAAAAAGTTCTATTCCTACTTATTGGAGTAATGCCTTCACAAACAATTGCTATACATGTATTCTCCTGGTTCTGCAGTCTAAGATTTAACCAAATGAGAATTTCATCCTTGTTATTCTTTCAAGTACTTGGCTCCTACAGAGCTGTGGTGAGGGAGCAAAAATAGCTGATAAGTAAAGTGACTGAAATTCTTCTGTGATGATATAATCCAAGTTCTCTCTGTTGCTGGGTGATATACTCCCTTTGTCTGGGTAAAATTAAAGGAATAGTGACTAGAGATTCTTTTCTCTGGATGCTATTATTTTTTTTAAAAGTAATTTATGTTTAGGAATTCTGTTTTCTCCATTTACTTCTGACACCTTACTGTACTCTGAAAACTATTTTGATTTCTTATATGACTTTATACATTCAGTCTTATTTTCAACCAAATAAGGTTGGTTGAATTAAGGTTTAGAATAAACGGGGCATTTATAAAAAATGGTCAGTTTATCATTTCTGAGTTACCGTAATATCTGTGGTTGAACACGTAAACCTAAGCTATTTCTTATTAGCATAAGTTTAATGTATGCAATTTCTGACCCATCAATAAGACTCAGTGTGTTCTCTATTTGTTTATATTTCTACAACACATATTAGGGTCCCAGACAAATATTTTGAACCGCTGAAACACATACTATCATACACTATTTTATGTTGTAGTTAATTTACTGCATAGAGTGTTTTAACAATCTACTAATAAAACAAACAGTACATTTTTTTATTACATGCTGTATATAAAAATTATTATTACCTGGCAATGATTTAGACCACTTGACTACTGAAAGAAGTTGCCTCTCGCCTAGTTGATTAAGACTTGTCAGCAAAGAACTGGAGGTGTCAGGTTTTGAGTTGTCATGTCCTGCATAGATCACATCTGGTTCAATGCTCATTAACAGTTTGATCAGTGGTGGAATCAACTGTATGTCTTGACCTGGTGAAAAAGTGAATCTCTGGCTTAGGACTTGGCTTTCATTTGGAATGCCCACTGGTTGTGGGAGAGCAACAGCATCTAGTGCTCTCATAACTCTGACTTTATTGAACTTTTTAAATTTTCGACCTACAGAGAAGAAAAAAAAGGAGGTTCATGTAAATATATAGAAACTCCATATCCCAGTATAATATTATTTTTCCTAAATCTTAGAATCATAACACTATACATTTTAGCATCAGTCGAATAAAATGAAATGGAATAAAAATGTTAGATATTAAAATTACAAAAAAATAAATTAAAACATGTGACGCTTGATTAAAAATGTTTAGGCCTCAGACTTGGATTAAATAATTAGTTACATCAACAATCAGTGGGTGGGTGGGGTGTGGGTAATTATACCAGTATTCTGCGGGGGTTATGGAGCTGTGTAGGAGAAGATATGAATAAAAAGACAAAGGGTTTTAGTAGAGACTAAACTCTCCAAAATTGGTCCATATTCTGACAGAACAGCCTTCCAAAAGCTAATGCTACAGACTACATTAATTGAAACTTAGTCTATAGTGGTTGTTAAATCTTCTTTGGGGTTTTATTCTTTTAAGAATATGTTAAAAGAAAAGCATTTGTTTGCCAGCCCCACAAAATCTTTTTATACAATTTCAGTGGGTTCATTGATACCTTAAAATCAATCCAGCTCTACTTCTATGAGATCTAAGACTCAAAATTAATAACCCTTTTTCTAAATTAATGAAAGAGGAAGTTTACACCCATGCTGGTCAGATCACATTTGTATTTCTGGATGATTTCTAGAGTTTCTACTTTGATGAATTCTGATATATTAGGGGAAAAAGATGGATGGTGAGATGAATAGAATCTGCTTTATGAGAAATGATTGAAGGAGAAAAGGATGCTTATTTGGGCTGCTGGTAGTTCACAGATGCATTGAGGAGTATTAGAGAAAGTTCTGGTGATGTGATATCAGGCTGGATTCAGCCCCACCTGCTTTGTGCCAGGCAAGGGCTACTTATCAGTGTGAAGTAGCTGTTTAGCCAAGGGAAGGCTGACACCTGCAATTATCTAAGCAGAGGTTGCAGTCTGCTGGCTCTAGTATCTGATCATGGCCACAGATATGTTTTGTTTGGCTCAGACAATGCTGACCAGAATTATGAGACCATCCGTGAATTACTTAGGTGGCAACAATCTGTTAAAGCTTAGTTTCAATGGTTGCCTTTGGATGGGGCATGGGTATTCCAGTTTGTCCAGTTCCCTCCACAAACTGGTGGTACGCCAATGATCTCTTTTCTTAAGTCTTGCCACTCTAGCCACTTGTTTACCTGGTCTCTGTAAACATTTGTCTCTGAGATTTCTGAACTCAGGGTATTGTCATAAAGAAAAAGGATCATACTTGTTCTAAAAACCCCAAGGAATGGCCAGGCATGGTGGCTCATGCCTGTAATTCCAGCACTTTGAGAGGCCGAGTGGGCAGATTACCTGAGGTCAGAAGTTCGAGACCAGCCTGGCTAACATGGTGAAACCCCGCCTCTACTAAAAATACAAAAGTTAGCTGGGTGTGGTGGTGGGCACCTGTAATCCCAGTTACTCCAGAGGCTGAGGCAGGAAAATCACTCGAACCCAGGAGGCAGAGGTTGCAGTGAGTCAAGATCATGCCATTGCACTCCAGCCTGGGTGATAAGGGAGAAACTCCATCTCAAAACAAACAAACAAACAACAAAATAAAAGCCCCGACGGGTTGAGCTAGAACTTGTAGGAGATGGGAAAACAAAACAATTGCCACGGTTAAAAACAAAGGGGATTCAACATTATTTGCAGAGATCAAATGAGCTTTCTGGGGGAAGGAATGAGTCACAAAGGGAAGGGAAGGAACTGTTACGGAGTATATAGTATATGCCAGGAATTGTGTGTGTGTGTGTGTGTTGTGTCTAAGGGAAGAAAATGTTAAGAAGAGGGCTAAAGTTTTCCCGTCCTTGACTATAATCTTTAACAAAGGCACCACCTGTTTGTCATCTTTATTTTCTCCAGTGTCTTTTGGCAATACATGTCTGCTAAATGAATGAAAGAATACATTACTGTCTTTTCCATCTCCCACTCTGAATATCTTGTCTTTATTATCTATTATTTATTAGTTGTCTCTCATTCAAGCTGATGGATGAGGTTTTGAGGGATTTAATCAGAAGCAGAGGTAATGATTTGGGAAGAGGCTTAGGGGGAATAAAGCCCCATTTGGAAAATATTTTCTTTGTGGCCAATCTACAGTATGGCTACCCCTGTACTCTGCCTTCCCTCCTGTTACAGTTCATATTCCTGACATTTCAGTACCAAATCTTAGTCCTTGTCACCCACTCAGGGACTTTTCTCCGAAATCATCTGCCCTCTTGTCTGCATCCTCTAATAGTCCCTCTCACACATAATCTATTCCGTGGAGAAACATCACTCTCTCCATTTCCTCTCCTCCAATTCTCCCTTGAACCTTCTCCAGTCAGGTCATTCCTCTCCTTATCCCAACAAAATTATTCTTGGCAAGGCCTTCAAAGATTTCCAAATGTCAAAAAACAATGGCCAATTCTCAGTCCTGGACTTAACCCGGGTAAGTACTTAACACATTGATCATTTCCGTCATCTTTTAACGCTCTTACTCATTTGGCTTCCACATATTTCATTCTTGTAGTCACTCTTTCAGTCTCTCTGTCTAGCTGTTTTTCATCTTCTCAACTTCTAAATCTTTGAGTACCCTGAGCTCAGTCCTCAGACTTCTCTTAGATAACTATGCTCTCTTTCTAAGTGTCCGCACCTAGTTCTATGTCTCTAATATCATCTAGACATTAATGATTACCAAATTTACAGTCCTAGTCCCAGCTTTTCCCAGAAACTCTAGACTCAACTATCCAACTGTATTCTCAGCATCTCCACTTGTATTTCTTTCTTTCTTTTTTTGTTTTTTTGAGACGAAGTCTCACTCTGTGCCCAGGCTGAAGTGCAGTGGCGCGATCTTAGCTCACCGCAACCTCCGCCTCCCAGGTTCACACCATTCTTCTGCCTCAGCCTCCCGAGTAGCTGGGACTACTCGGCACCCGCCACCATGCCCGGCTAATTTTTTGTATTTTTAGTAGAGACAGGGTTCCACCATATTAGCCAGGATGGTGTGGATCTCTTGACCTCGTGATTTCCCCATCTCGGCTTCTCCACTTGTATTTCTAACAGACCCCTCAAATTAATATGTCTAGAGCAGAACTTTGATGCATTGGCCCAAACATGCATCTTCCAGATTTATAACTTCATCTTCACCTGCTCTAGCCCCAAACTCTAGAGTCATTGATACCTCACTTATTTTCTCACCTCGTATCTAATACATCAGCAAATCTGGTGGATAACGATGAAAATATAACCCAAATTCAAATCCCTGTTTCCACTGCTTGCACCATAATTTACATCCTCACAATCACAGTTGGACTACTGTAACATATGCTGGCTGGTTTCCCAGCTTTTGTTTTTTGTAGCCTATTTTCTACACAACTTTAAAGACTTAAATCAGACTATGTCATTCCTTGCTTGAATTTTCAGTGACTCCTGATCTTGCTTAGAATGAAGTTAAAATTCTTACCAAGCTCTACAAGGCCCAACTTACTCTTGCATAGTCTCTCTTCTATTCTCCCTCATGCTCCCTTCATATTGATGCCCATCTTGCCCCTGAAGTGTGTTTCTGCCTTGGGGTCTTACACTGACAGTTTCCTCTGCCTGAAATGATTTTTTCCTTGGATATTTGCATGGCTTGCTTCCTCACCTAATTTATATTTCTGCATATCACCTTACCAGATAGCTTGTTCTTGTCTATCCTGTAGATACTTATAACATATATATCCAGAATATACAAAGAATTATTACAAATCAGAAAGAAAAGGCAGGAACAGATATTTCACAGAGGAAGAAAAATATAGACAACAAAACACAACGATATGACTGACCTCATTAGTAACCAGAGAAATGCAAAGAAAGACCACAATGAGACATCATCTACCTAAAATGGCAAAGACACAGAATACAGAAACACACAAAACAATAAAGAGCTGCCACGGAGTGTAAACGACCACTTTAAAAACCATCTAGCATTAGCTAGTAAAGCCCAACATCAGCATGTATTACAATCAGAAATTTCATGCCCAGGTGTGCAGGTTACCTATAGAAACTCTCACACATGAACCACCAGAAGACATGTGCAATAATGTTCACAATTGAACTGTAGGTAAAGTACAGCAAATACCAAGTGCAAGCACATGTGAATACATGAGAATAAATAAATGGGAGATATTCATACAATGAAATCATACAGTGTAGAAAAAAACCAGAATAATAGAAATCAAAACAAAAAAAAAACACAAATACAATATTAGGCAGTAAGATCAAATTGCATAAATACACATACCATTTCTATGGAGTAGAAAAAATATCTCAAAACTAAGAATATATTGGTGAGAAATACATAGATATTAAAAATACTATAGAATAATATAAGAAAATGACCAACTCCAAATTAAAGATATAGAGGTTTCTGTAGAAAGGGAAAGAGGAAAGTGATAAACATGCAATCAGTTTCAAGTGTAGTGAAATATTTATATTTTCCTAAGCCAATTGAGTCTAGAGGTGGTGGATACTAATCATATTGTTGCTATGTCATTTGCTTTATATGTGTTTTTTGTATGACTAAAATATTTTATATTAAAAAGTACGGCTTATTCTTAGGATACAAAATCAATGTGCAAAAATCACAAGCATTCCTTTACATCAATAACAGAGAAACAGAAAGCCAAATCATGAGTGAACTCCTATTTACAACTGCTGCAAAAAGAATTAAATGCCTAGGAATACAACTTACAAGGGATGTGAAGGACCTCTTCAAGGAGAACTACAAACCACTGCTCAAGTAAATCAGAGAGGACACAAACAAATGGAAAAACTTTCCATATTCATAGATAGGAAGAATGTATATTGTGAAAATGGCCATAGTGACCATAGTAATTTATAGATCCAATGCTATCTCCATCAAGATAATATTGACCTTCTTCGCCAAATTCGAAAAAACTACTTTAAATTTCATATGGAACCAAAAAAGAGTCCATACAGCCAAGACATCCTAAGTAAAAAGAACAAAGCTGGAGGTATCATGCTAACTGACTTCAAACTATACTACAAGTCTACAGTAACCAAAACAACATGGTACTGGTACCAAAACAGATATATCGACCAATGAAACAGAACAGAGGCCTCAGAAGTAACGTCACAAATCTACAACCATCTGATCTTTGACAAACCTGACAAAAATAAGCAATGGGGAAAGGATTCCCTATTTAATAAATGGTGTTGGGGAAACTGGCTAGCCATATGCAGAAAACAAAAGTGGACCCCTTCCCTATATCTTATACAAAAATTAACTCAAGATGAATTAAAGACTTAAACATATGACCTAAAATCATAAAAATCATAAAATCATAAAAACCCTAGAAGAAAACCTAGACAATATCATCCAGGACATAAGCATGGGCAAAGATTTCATGACTAAAAAACAAAAGCAATGGCAACAAAAGCCAAAATTGACAAATTGGATCTAATTAAACTAAAGACCTTCTGCAGAGCAAAAGAAACTATCATCAGAGTGAACAGGTAACCTACAGAATGGGAGAAAATTTTTGCAATTTATCCATCTGACAAAGGGCTAATATCTAAAATCTAAAAGGAACTTAAACAAATTTACAAGAAAAAAAAACATCAAAAAGTGGGTGAAGGATATGAACAGACACTTCTCAAAAGAAGACATTTATGTGGCCAACAAACATATGAAAAAAAGCTCATCATCACTGGTCATGAGAGAAATGCAAATCAAAACCACAATGAGATACCATCTCACACCAGTTAGAATGGTGACCATTAAGAAGTCAGGAAACAACAGATACTGGAGAGGATGTGGAGAAGTAAGAAAGCTTTTACACTGTTGGTGGGAGTGTGAATTAGTTCAACCATATTAGAAGACAGTGTGATGATTCCTCAAAGATCTAGAACCAGAAATACCATTTGACCCAGCAATCCCATTACTGGATATATGCCCAAAGGATTATAAATCATTGTACCATAAAGACACATGCACATGTATGTTTATTGCAGCACTATTCACAATAGCAAAGACTTGGAACCAACCCAAAATCCCCATCAATGAGAGACTGGATAAAGAAAATGTGGCACATATACACCATGGAATACTATGCAGCCATAAAAAGGAATGAGTTAATGTCTTTTGCAGGGACATGGATGAAGCTGGAAACCATCTTCTCAGTAAATTAACACAAGAACAGAAAACCAAACACTGCATGTTCTCACTCATAAGTGGGAGTTGAACAATGAGAATACATGGACACAGGGAGGGGAATGTCACACATGAGGGCCTATTGAGGGGTGGGGAGCTAGGGGAGGGATAGCATTAGAAGAAACATCTAATGTAGATGATGGGTTGTTAGGTGCAGCAAACCACCATGGTACATGTATACCTATGTAACCTGCACATTCTGCACATGTATCCCAGAACTTAAAGTATAATACAAAAAAAAAAAAAAAAAGTCAGGGGGTTGCTAGCTGGCAAGATGGCCGAATAGGAACAGTTCCAGTCTGCAGCTCCCAAGGAGATCAACGCAGAAGGTGGTGATTTCTGCATTTTCAACTGAGGTACCTGCCTCTCTCATTAGGACTGACTAGACAGTAGCTGCAGCCCATGGAGGGCGAGCCAAAGCAGGGTGGGTCATTGCCTCACTCGGGAAGTACAAGGGGTGGGGAAACTCCCTCCCTTAGCCAAGGGAAGCTGTGAGTGACCATGCTGTAAGGAACAATGCATTCTGGCCCAGATGCTACACTTTCCCCACAGTCTTTGCAACCCGCAGACCAGGAGATTCCCTTGGGTGCCTAAACCACCAGGGCCCTGGGTTTCCAGAACAAAACTGGACAGCCATTTGGGCAGACACTGAGCTAGCTGCAGGAGTTTTTTTTTTCATACCCCAGTGGCACCTGGAATGCCAGTGAGACAGACAGAACCATTCACTCCCCTGGAAAGAGGGCTGAAGCCAGGGAGCCAAGGGATTTAGCTCAGCAGATCCCACCCCCATGGAGCCCAGCAAGCTGAGATCCACTGGCTTGAAATTGTCACTGCCAGCACAGCAGTGTGAAGTTGACCTGGGATACTGGAGCGTGGTGGTGGGAGGGGTGTCCACCATTACTGAGGCTTGAGTAGGCAGTTTTCCCCTCACAGTGTAAACAAAACCACCTGGAACTTCAAACTGGGTGGAGCCCACTGCAACTTGGCAAAGCTGCTATAATGAGACTGCCTCTCTGGGCAGGGCATCTCTGAAGGAAAGGCAGCAGCCTCAGTCAGGGGCTTATACATAAAACTCACATCTCCCTGGAACAGAGAACCTGAGGGAAGGGGTGGCTGTGGATGCAGCTTCAGCAGACTTAAACGTTACTGCCTGCTGGCTCTGAAGAGAGTAGCAGATCTCCCAGCACAGCGCTCAAGCTCTGCTAAAGGACAGACTGCCTCCTCAAGTGGGTCCCTGACCCCTGTGCCTCCTGACTGGGGGACACGTCATACAGGAGAGCTTTGGCTGGCAATCTGGTGGGTGCCCTGCTGGGATGAAGCTTACAGAGGAAGGAACAGGCAGCAATCTTTGCTGTACTGCAGAGTCCGCTGGTGATACCCAGGGCAAACAGGGTCTGGAGTGGACCTCCAGCAAACTCCAGCAGACCTGCAGCAGAGGGGCCTGTTAGAAGGAAAACTAACAGAAAGGAACAGCATCAACATCAGCAAAAAGGACATCCACACAAAAACCCCATCTGAAGGTCACCAACATCAAAGACCAAAGGTAGATAAATCCATGAAGATGAGGAAAAACCAGCCCAGAAAGGCTGAAAATTCCAAAAATCAAAATGCTTCTTCTCCAAAAGATTACAACTCCTCGCCAGCAAGGGAATAAAACTGGACGGAGAATGAGTTTGACAAACTGACAGAAGCAGGCTTCAGGATGTGGGTAATAAGAAACTCCTCAGAGCTAATGGAGCATGTTCTAACCCAATGCAAGGAAGCTAAGAACCTTGAAAAGAGGTTAGAGGAATTGCTACCTAGAATAACCACTTTAGAGAAGAACATAAATGACCTAATGGAGCTGAAAAAAACACAGCATGATAACTGCGTGAAGCATACACAAGTATCAGTAGCCAAATCAATCAAGCAGAAGAAAGGATATCAGAGATTAAAGATCAACTTAATGAAATAAAGCATGAATACAAGATTAGAGAATAAAGAATGAAAAGCCACGAACAAAGTCTCCAAGAAATATGGGACTTTGTGAAAAGACCAAACTTATATTTGATTGGTGTACCTGAAAGTGATGGGGAGAATGGAACCAAGCTGGAAAGCACTCTTCAGGATATTATCCAGGAAAAGTATCCCAACCTAGCAAGACAGGTCAACATTCAAATTTAGGAAATACAGAGAACAGCACAAAGATACTCCTCAAGAAGAGCAACCCCAAGACACATAATTGTCAGATTCACCAAGGTTGAAATGAAGGAAAAAATGTTAAGGGGAGCCAAAGAGAAAGGTCAGGTTACCCACAAAGGGAAGCCCAACATGTTAACAGCAGATCTCTCTGCTGAAACCCTATGAGCCAGAAGAGAGTGGGAGCCAATATTCAACATTTCTAAAGAATTTTCAACCCAGAATTTCATAGCCAGCCAAACTAAGCTTCATAAGCGAAGGAGAAATAAAATCCTTTACAGACCACCAAATGCTGAGAGATTGTGTCACCACCAGGCCTGCCTTACAGGAGCTCCTGAAGGAAGCACTAAACATGGAAAGGAACAACCAGTACCAGCCACTGCAAAAACATGTCAAATTGTAAAGACCATCAATGCTAGGAAGAAACTGCATCAACTAACGGGCAAAATAACCAGCTAGCGTCATAATGACAGGGTCATATTCACACATAACAATATTAACCTTAAATGTAAATGGGCTAAATGCCCCAATTAAAAGACACAGACTGGCAAACTGGATAAAGAGTCAAGACCCATTGGCGTGCTGTATTCAGGAGACCCATCTCACATGAAGAGACACAACAGACTCAAAATAAAGGGATGGAGGAATATTTACTAAGCAAACGGAAAGCTAAAAAAGGCAGGGGTTGCAATCCTACTCTGATAAAACAGACTTTAAACCAATAAAGAGCAAAAGAGACGAATAAGGGCATTACTCTGGTAAAGGGATCAATTCAACAAGAAGAGCTAACTATCCTGAAAATATATGTACTCAATACAGGAACATACAGATTCATAAAGCAAGATCTTACAGAGCTATGAAGATACTTAGATGCCCACACAATAATAGTGGGATACTGTAACACCCTACTGTCAATATTAGATCAACAAGACAGAAAATTAACAAGGATATTCAGGACTTGAACTCAGGCTCTGGATCAAGCGGACCTAAGAGACATCTACAGAACTCTCTACCCCAAATTAACAGAATATATCTTCTTCTCAGCACCACATTGCACTTATTCTAAAATTGCCCGCATAAATGGAAGTAAAACACTCCTTACCAAATGCAAAAGAATGGAAATCATAACAGTCTCTCAGACCACAGTGCAATCAAATTAGGACTCAGGATTAAGAAACTCACTAAAAACTGCACAACTACATGGAAACTGAACAACCTGCTCCTGAATGATTACTGCATAAATAACAAAATTAAGGCAGAAATAAGTAAGTTATTTGAAACCAATGAGAACAAAGACACAATGTGCCAGAATCTCTGGGACACAGCTAAAGCAGTGTTTAGAGGGAAATTTATGGCACCAAATGCCCACAAGAGGAAGCGGGAAAGATATAAAATTGACACCCTAATATCCCAATTAAAAGAACTAGAGAAGCAAGAGCAAACAAATTCAAAAGCTAGCAGAAGACAAGAAATAACTAAGACCAGAGCAGAACTGAAGGAGATAGAGACATGAAAATGAAAAACCCTTAAACAAACAAACAAAAAAAAAAAACAGTGAATCCAGGAGATGGTTTTTTGAAAAGATTAACAAAGTAGACAGACCACCAGCCAGATTAATAAAGAATGAAGAGAAGAATCAAATAGACACAATAAAAAATGATAAAGGTGCTATCACCACTAATCCCACAGAAATACAAACTACCATCACAGAATACTATAAACATCTCTATGAAAATAAACTAGAAAATCTGGAAGAAATGCATAAATTCCTGGACACATACACCCTCCCAAGACAAAACCAGGAAGAAGTCAAATTCCTGAATAGACCAATAACAAGTTCTGAATTGAGGCAGTAATTAATAGCCTACCAACCAAAAAGAAAACCCAGGATCAGACAGATTCATAGCTGAATTCTACCAGAGATACAAAGAGGAGCTGGGACCACTCTTTCTGAAACTATTCAAAACAATAGAAAAAGAGGGAAATCTTCCCTAACTTGTTTTATGAGGCCAGCATCATCCTGATACCAAAACCTGGCAGAGACACAACAAAAAAGAAAATTTCAGGCCAATATCCCTGAAGAATGTTGATGCAAAAGTCATCAATAAAATACTGGCAAACCAAATCCAGCAGCACATCAAAAAGCTTATCCACCACGATCAAGTCAGCTTCATCCTTGAGATACAAGCCTGGATCAACATATGCAAATTAATAAATGTAATCCATTACATAAATAGAACCAATGACAAACCACATTATTATCTCAATAGATGCAGAAAAGGTCTTTGACAAAATTCAACACCCCTTCATGCTAAAAACTCTTGATAAACTAGGTATCGATGGAACGTATCTCAAAACAATAAGAGCTATTTATGACAAACCCACAGCCAATATCATACTGAATGGGCAAAAGCTGAAAGCATTTCCTTTGAAAACTAGCCCAAGACAGGGATGCCCTTTCTTACTATTGCTATTAAACACAGTAGTGGAAGTTCTGGCCAGGGCAATCAGGCAAGAGAAAGAAATAAAGGGTATTCAAATAGGAAGAGAGGAAGTCAAATTATGTCTCTTGGCAGATGACATGATGGTATATTTAGAAAATCCCATCATCTCAGTCCAAAACCTCCTTAAGCTGATAAGCAACTTCAGTGAAGTCTCAGGATACAAAATCAATGTGCAAAAATAAGAGGCATTCCTATACACCAATAATAGACAAACAGAGAGCCCAAACATGACTGAACTCCCATTCACAATTGCTACAAAGGGAGTAAAATAGCTAGAAATATAACTTAGAAGGGATGTGAAGGTCCCCTTCAAGGAGAACTACAAACCACTGCTCAATGAAATCAGAGAGGACACAAATGGAAAGACATTCCATGCTCATGGATAGGAATAATCAGTATCATGAAAATGGCCATACTGACCAAAGTAATTTATAGATTCAGTGCTATCCCCAACAAGCTAACATTGACTTTCTTCACAAAATTAGAAAAAACTACTTTAAATTTCATATGGAACCAAAAAAGAGCCTGTATAACCAAGACAATCCTAAGCAAAAAGAACAAGGCTGGAGGTATCAAACTAGCTGACTTCAAACTATACTATAAGGCTATAGTAGCCAAAATAGCATGGTACTTGTACCAAAATAGATATATAGACCAATGGAGCAGAACAGTGGCCTCAGAAATAATACCACACATCTACCATCTGATCTTTGACAAACCTAACAAAAACAAGCAATGGGAAAAGGATTCCCTATTTAATAAATGGTGTTTGGGAAACAGGCTAGCCATATACAGAAAACTGAAAGTGGACCCCTTCCTTACACCTTATACAAAAATTAACTGAAGATAGATTAAAGACTTAAGTGTAAGACTGAAAACCATAAAAACCCTGCGGAAAAACTAGGCAATACCATTCAGGACATAGGCATGGGCAAAGATTTCATGGCTAAAACACCAAAAGCAATGGCAACAAAAGCCAAAACTGACAAACTGGATCTAATTAAAGACCTTCTGCAGAGCAAAAGAAATTATTATCAGAGTGAACAGGCAACCTACAGAATGGGAGAAAATTTCTGCAATTTGTCCATCTGACAAAGGGCTAATATTCAGAATCTACACGGAACTTAAACAAATTTACACAAAAACAAACAACCCCATCAAAAAGTTGGCAAAAGATATGAACAGACACTTCTCAAAAGAAGACATTTATGTGGCCAACAAACATATGAAAAAAAGCTCATCATCACTGGTCATGAGAGAAATGCAAATCAAAACCACAATGAGATACCATCTCACACCAGTTAGAATGGTGACCATTAAGAAGTCAGGAAACAACAGATGCTGGAGAGGCTGTGGAGAAATAGGAAAGTTTTTACACTGTTGGTGGGAGTGTAAATTAATTCAACCACTGTAGAAGACAGTGTGGTGATTCCTCAAAGATCTAGAACCAGAAATACCATTTGACCCAGCAATCCCATTACTGGATATATGCCCAAAGGATTATAAATCATTGTACCATAAAGACACATGCACATGTATGTTTATTGCAGCACTATTCACAATAGCAAAGACTTGGAACCAACCCAAAATCCCCATCAATGAGAGACTGGATAAAGAAAATGTGGCACATATACACCATGGAATACTATGCAGCCATAAAAAGGAATGAGTTAATGTCTTTTGCAGGGACATGGATGAAGCTGGAAACCATCATTCTCAGCAAACTAACACAAGAACAGAAAGCCAAACACTGCATGTTCTCTCGTAAGTGGGAGTTGAACAATGAGAACACATGGACACAGGAAGGGGAACATCACACACCAGGACCTATTGGGGGTGGGAAGTAGGGGAGGGATAACACTAGAAGAAATACCTAATGTAGATGATGGGTTGATGGGTGCAGCAAACCACTATGGTGCATGTATACCTATGTAACAAACCTGCACATTCTGCACGTGTATCCCAGAACTTAAAGTATAATAAAAAAATTAGAAATAAAAAATTAAAAAACATTAAAAAGTATGGTTTATTTAAATATCATGCATTGAAAAGATAAGATGAAGAGTCTAGGAAACAGTATTGTACAATTATTCTCAATGTATATGTAACTGAATCTGGATGATACTATGAGAATAAATTTTTATGACAAGTGATATGAAAAGTTTTTGAGAGAGATTTATTAGAAGTGAAAGCTTAAATATAACCTAAAAATAAAAATTTTGAAATATCTCAGCAAAAATCCTATAGAGAATGAGAGCTGGGAGAAGAAAAGCTTGTAAACTTCCTTAGCGTGTTTTAATAAAATAATTTGGTAAAACAGGGCAGACAAAATTATTATTTAATTCTGATATAATAAAAGAGGAATACAGATTTTTGTATTTTCAATAGATTTTTCTATATCTTTACTATTTTTGTAAACTACAAATGGATTTTTTTTTTTTCCCAACAGAGTTTGTGCTATAATGTCTCATAATTACCTCTTTTCCATTTTCTTTCTTTGCTAGCTTGGTCAAGTTTCCCTTGATTTTCTCATTCCTATTAACTTATTCTATTAATTCAGAAGTTCTACTTTGCTTTTCCAATTTGCTAGTGTTTGCATTCCCATCCTGAAAAATCTCTGTATTTTTCTTTTATTATATCAGAAGAATCTCTGTAGTTAAGGTGAATTTATAGACAATCATCTTTATACTACCTATATAAAAATATGGAAGGATGTCTAGAGGCATGCTTCTACTTCAGATTACCAAAATGATGATGACTACTGTGCAGTGCTGGAATCAGTCCACTGGCACTACACTTAAATCCTTTATAGCACTGATAGTGTTTGCCTTCTGTTTTTCAGGATTCACCTCCAATTTCCAGATGAAAACAGAATGTGCCTTTGTATATACTTCAAAGAAACAAAGATGCTAGACAACAGGAAATATAAAGTGAAATCAGGTATTTTCCAAAAAACAAAACTATACTAGAATTGATTTTTTTTTTAACGTATATCAATCATTCAAATAAAGTCAACTACAATGGAGGAAATATTTGAACCCCTCAATTCTAACTTTTTACTGAGTCTAGAAAATAATAGATACTACTGAAAAGTTCTAGTTGGCAATCACAAAAGACATCCCATACAAACACAGAAAAATTTTAAGCAAAGAAATGAGAACGAATACTCTGAGGACCATTCCCAGCTAGCATGTGTGAGATGGTGTTTAGGGTGAACAACCAGACTGATGAGAAAGATATCAGTTGGCTGCAGGCTTCAATGCAGTGAACTCAGGGAACAATGTGAGAGGTGTTGTCTCTGGGAGATGCTGATTCAAAGGCCAGGATTTGGGTGGAAAAAGAGATGCCCATTAGAGGAAAATTATGTGAGGTCTAGAGAGGTAGGTGGTAGCCATTATCTACAGTAGATCCTGTCTTAAAGAGGAAAAATAATTTTTGTTCTTAGAGTATTAAAGGCACAGAGCAGGACTCTATATAGAGTCCTGCTCTATACTTCTAGAAAAGATACCACTGTGTCCTAAATTCAAGAATTTTGCAATTCTTCCAAAGAAGACCATAGCCTTGTTGGCTGTCAAGTATAGGAGGAGAAAACAAAAAACAACAAAAATCTTTACTACACAACCCATACTCTCTAGCCCAGAAAGTTATTCTCTTTGCCACGAGAAGTGGTTGAATCTAGGTGGAGGAGGAGGTAGGGGGAGTAGGAGAGAAACTGGCTAACACAACCTTTTAAAATGTGAAGATAAGGCTCTCTACCAAAAAATAATACAGAAAAAAAGAAAAACCCATAAAACCTA
Source organism: Piliocolobus tephrosceles (assembly GCF_002776525.5). Classification (NCBI taxonomy): domain Eukaryota; kingdom Metazoa; phylum Chordata; class Mammalia; order Primates; family Cercopithecidae; genus Piliocolobus; species Piliocolobus tephrosceles. The sequence continues at coordinate 90,960,001 of NC_045446.1, forward strand.
TAACTGTGGATTTAAAAAAATTTCAACAAAGATAACTATTCATTTAATCATACTTTTATGCAGAAAGCTACTTATTTTTGAAAGAGCTAATTACCTTATACTAGTTTAGCATTTTTACAACTGCAAAATATAAAGCTGTATTCATTTCAGATATGTTTTGTGAGTCATTAAACAAAAATGTTTTCTAGAAGAAAGAAGATGGAAGCAGAACACCTAAAGTAGAAGATATATTACCATCCTTAAGGGCGTAACTATCTTCCCACTCAGTGCAGTACAGCAGTGAACTAAAGCAAAAGTTCACTGTGACCTGTTGAAGGTAGGGAAGTGATTAATTAAAAACAAGAATCATATGCAATGAAGAAATCAAATAACTCAAATATAATTGTTATAATCAAAACATAGCCACCGGAGCAGATAAGAACAAACTGCTCCTAACAAAATCTATGTCATGACATGTCAAAACATATTTATGACCTCTATTATTCTACTGTAAGATTTTATTAAATATTTTTAAAGCTTTCTAATATTCTATCATGTTTTATCTTTTGTTATTCAAATGTTCTCTATGTCAGAAATGAGAATTCTCAACCATATTGAGATATTGGTATAAAAACAGACACAAAGACCAATGGAACAGAATAGAGAACCCAGAAATAAAGCCATGCATTAACAGTCAACTCATTTTTGACCAAGGTGCCATGGACTTACACTGGGGAAAGGGCAATCTGTTCAATAAATGCTGCTGGGAAAACTGGCTACCTATATGCAGAAAATGGACCTAGATCACTATCTCTCACCACATACAAAAATAAAATCAAAATGGATTAAAGACTTAAGTGTAAGACCTGGAACTACAAAACTACTACAAGAAAACTTTGGGGAACTGCTTTAAAACATTTGAGAAAATATTTTTGTAGTAGGACCTCAAGGCATAGGCAATCGAGGCAAAAATTGACAAATGGAATTTCATCAAGCTAAAAAGCTTCTGCACAGCAAAGGAAATAACAAAGTGAAGAGACAAAGAATGAGAGAAAATATTTGAAAACTATTCATCTGACAAGTTTAATAATCAGAATATATAAAGAATTCAACTCAATAGCAAAAAACCCAAGTAATCCCATTTAAAAATGGACAAAATGTCTGAACAGAAATTTCTCAAAAGAAGCCATACAAATGCCAACAGATATATGAAAAAATGCTCAACATCACTGATCATTGGGGAAATGCAGATCAAACCCACAATAAGATATCATCTCACCCCAATTAAAATGGCTGTTACTAAAAAGACAAAATAAATGCTGGTGAGGATATGGAGAAAAAGAAATGCTCATACACTGTTGGTAGTAATCTACATTAGTACCGTAACTATGGAAAACAGTATGGAGGTTCCTAAAACTAAAAACAGAACTACCGTGTGATGTAGCAATCCTACTACTGGGTATATAGCTGAAAGAAAGAAAACTGATATATGGAAGAAATATCTGCATTCACATGTTTACTGCAGCACTATTCATAACTGTCATTTACCCCTCCTGTGTGGAGATCTTGGTGCACGGGGGCCCTCTTTATTCCATGCCAAAGTAGATCTCCAGGCATCTGGAGCACCCAGTCTCCTGAATCAGGAGCTTAGGATGCCCCTCATGCAGAGAATTTGGAGTTAAGGAGGCTTCCGCTTCATATCTATGTCCAACTCTGGGTGCTTGGGGGCCACCCACTGATTCTTCCTTGGGACTGGTGCTGGTGCCTGCCATCAGGGGACCTGCAGGTGGACCTGCTGGGTCCAAACCTGCCCTTTGTGGCTCCCATCTCCCTGGGGCTGAGCAGGGAGTTCTGACTACCGTGCATTCTACGAATCAGTATCAGCCCATTGCCTCAATGGAGAGCTTTCGCTAGTAAACAACGATCAAGTATATATCCATCCACATTGGTCACAGCCTGCTCTTACCTATAAGCGCCACCTATGGGCTTGTGGGATGACCCGCAGAGCCCAGTATTAAACCTGGTGAAAGAAGTACATAGGGCTGTAGAATCAAAGTGAAAAGACCCTACCCAGCATTTTTAGAGGCACAATCCCTAGAAAAAGGGGAAAAGGGAAACAAAAAAATTATTATTAAAATAATAATAACACCATTATAGGGAAAGAAAAAAAAAAAAGAAAAACTCCTACCCACATGAAAATAATTACAAAAAAAAATTGAAGTGCCAGTGTCTCCAGATGAGAAGAAACCAGTGCAAGAATTCTGGCATAATGAAAAATCTGATTGTAGTGACATCACCAAGGGATTGCACTAGCCCTCCAGCAATGGTCCCTAACCAAGATGAAAACTCAGAAATGATAGATAAATAATTCAAAGCATGGATTGCAAGGAAGTTCACTATAATCCAAGACAAGGTTGAAAACCAACACAAACTTCTAAAGCAATCTAGGAAATTAAGAAAGAAATGAACATCTTAAAAATAATCAATAGTAGCTTCTGGAGTTGAAAAACTCACTTAAAGCTTTCAATTATATTTTGAAATTCCTTATCAATAGACTGGATCAAGCAGAAGAAAAAATTTTAAAGCTTGAAGGCTGGTCTTGTGAACTAACCCAATCTGATAAAAATAAAGAAAAAAATTATTTTAAATGAGCTGATTTTGAGACATATAAGACTATATAAAGCAACAAAACCTATGAATTATTGGCATTTCTGAGAGAGTAGGAGAAAAAGCAAACAAACTGGAAAATATATTTGAGGGAATAATTCAAGAAAACTTTCCTGATCTTGCTAGAGAGGTAGAAAGCCAGAGAACACCTGTGAGATACCATAAAAATGAACATCACCAGCTGGGCGTGGTGGCTCACATCTGTAATCCCAGCATTTTGGGAGGCTGAGGCAGGTGGATCATGAGGTCAGTAGTTCAAGACCAGCCTGGCCAAGATGGTGAAACCCTGTCTCTACTAAAAATACAAAAAATTAGCCAGGCATGGTGGCAGGCACCTGTAATTTCAGCTACTCAGGAGGCTGAGGCAGGAGAATCCATTGAACTTGGAGGGCAGAGGTTGCAATGAGCTGAGATCTCATCACTGCACTTCAGCCTGGGTGACAGAGTGAGACTCTGTCTCAAAACAAAACAGAACAAAAAAACAACAACAAAAAATCACCAAGGTATATATAGTCACCAGACTGTTCAAGGGCAACATTACAGAAAAAAATCTTAAAGGCAGCCAGAGAAAAATGCAGATCACATACAAAGGGAACCCCATCAGGATAATAACAGATTTCTCAGCAGAGGGTTGCAAGCTAGGAGAGACTGGGGGCCTATTTTCAGCGTTCTTAAAAGACATTCCAACCAATAATTTCACATACTGCCAAACTATGGTTCACAAGTGCAGAACAAATAAAATCTTTTCCAGGCAATCAAGTGCTAAAGGAATTTGTTACCACTAGACCATCCTTATAAGAGATCCTTACATGGGAGTTCTAAACATGGAAACAAAAGAACCATACCTGCTTCCACATAAACACACTTAAGCACATAGCCTGCACACCCTACAAAGCAAAAACACAATAGAAACAACAAAGCAAACAGCTAACAACTAAACAAGGGATCAAAACCTCACATATAAAAATTAACCTTGAACATAAATGGTCTAAATGCCTGATATGGTTTGGCTCTGTGTCCTCACCCAAATCTCATGTTGAATTTTAATTCTTAATGTTTGGGGAGGACCTGATGGGAGGTGATTGGATCATGGGGGCAGATTTCCCCCATGCTGTTGTTGTGATAATGAGTGAGTTCTCAGGAGATCTGATGGTTTAAAAGTGGTAGCACTTACCCTGTCATTCCCTCTCTCTCTCCTGCTCTGCCCTGGTAAGATGTGCTTGCTTCCCATTTGCCTTCCATCATGATTGTAAGTTTCCTGAGACGACCTAGCTATGTTTCCTGTTAAGCCTGCAGAAATGAGTCAGTTAAAGGTCTTTTCTTCATAAATTACCCAGTCTCAGGTAGTTCTTTATAACAGTATGAGAATGAGCTAATACAAAAAATTGGGACTGGGAGAGTAGAACACTGTTTAAAAAGATACCTGAAAATGTGGGAGTGATTTTGAACTGAGTAATGGGCAGAGGTTGGAACAGTTTGCAGGGCTCAGAAGACAGAAAGATATGGGAATGTTTGGAACTTCCTAGAGACTTGTTGAATAGTTGTGACCAAAATGCTGATAGTGACATAGACAATGATTCCAGACTGAGGTAGTCTCAGATGGAGTGAGGAACTTATTGGGAACTGGAGTAAAGGTCACTCTTGTTATGCTTTAGCAGAAAGACTGGTGGCATTTTGCTCCTGACCTAGAGATCTGTGAAGTTTTGAACTTCAGAGAGATGATTTGGGGTATATGGTGGAAGAAATTTCTAAGCAGCAAAGCATTCAAGATGTATGTGACCTGGCTGTTTCCAAATATGTATGCTCATATGCATGAAAAAAAGAGATTATCTGAACCTGGAACTTACATTTAAAAGTGAAGCACAGCAAAAAAAAAAAAAAAAACAACAACAACAACAACAACAAAAGGAATATTTGCAGCCTGGCCATGTGGTAGAAAAGAAAAAAAAAAATTCCTGGGGAGAAATTCAAGCCTGTTGCAGAAATTTGCATTAGTAAAGAGGAATCAAATGTTAACAGTCCAGACAATGGGGAAAATGTCTCAGGGCATTTCAGAGACCTTCACAGCAGTCCCTCCCTTCACAGGCACAGAGTCCTAGGAGGGATTAACAGCTTTGTGGGCCAGGCCTAGGGCTTAGCTACTCTGTGCAGCCTTGGGACATGCTGCCCTGCATTCCAGCTGCTCCAGCTCCAGCTGTTGCTAAAAGGGGCCAAGGTACAGCTTGGTCCAGGGCTTCAGAGGATGAAAACCCAAAGCCCTGGTGGCTTCCACATGGTATTAGGCCTGGGAGTATGTGGAAGGCAAGAGTTGAGGTTTGGAAACCTCCATCTAGATTTCAGAGGATGTATGGAAATACCTGGATATCCAGGCATAAATCTGCTTCGGGGCAGAGACCTCATGGAGAACCTCTACTAGGGCAGTGTGAAGGGGAAATGTGGGGTTGGAGCCCCTGCACAGAGGTCCCACTGGGGTACTGCCTAGTGGAGCTGTGAGAAGAGGACCACCATCAACCAGACTTTAGAATGGTAGATCCATCAACAGCTTGCATTGTGTGCCTGGAATAGCTACAGGCATTCAGTGCCAGCCTGTAAAAGCAGCTGTGGGGGCTGTACCCTGCAGAGCCACAGAGTGGAGATGCTGAAGGCCTTGGGAGCCCACCTATTGCATCAGTATACCCTGGATGTGAGACATGGAGACAAAAGAGATTATTTTGGAGCTTTAATATTTAATGACTGCCCTGCTGGGTTTTGGATTTGCATGGGGCCTGTACCTCCTTTGTTTTGGCCAGTTACTCCCATTGAAAATGGGAGCATTTACACAGTGCCCATACCCCTATTGTATCTTGGAAGTAACTAACTCGTTTTGATATTACAAGACCATAGGTGGAAGGGAGTTGCCTTGTCTCAGATGAGACTTTGGTCTTGGACTTTTGGATTAATGCTGGAATGAGTTAAGACTTTGGGGGACCATTGGGAAGGCATGATTGTGTTTTGAAAAGTGGGAAGGGCATACGATTTGGGAGGGGCCAGGGTGGAATGATATGGTTTGGCTCTGTGTCCCCATCCCATCTCATGTTGAATTGTAATTCCCAATGTTGAGGGAGGAACCTGGTAGGAGGTGATTGGATCATGGGGGCAAATTTCCCCCATGCTGTTGTCATGATAGTGAGTATGTTCTCCCAGGATATAATGATTTAAAAGTGTGTGGCATGCCCCCAACCTACCTCTCCTGCTCTGCCATGGTAAGATGTGCTTGCTTCCCCTTCACTTTCTGCCTTGATTGTAAGTTTCCTGAGGTTGCCTAGCTGTGCTTCCTATTAAGCTTGCAGAACTGTGAGTCATTTAAATATTATTTCTTCATAAATTATCCAGTCTCAGGTAGTACTTTATAGCAGCACAAGAATGGACTAATACAGTGTCCCACTTAAAAGTCACAGAGTGGCTCCAGGCACAGTGGCTCACACCTGTAATACCAGCACTTTGGGAGGCTGAGGCGGGTGGATCACATGAGATCAGGAGTTTGAGACCAGCCTGACCAACAAGGTAAAACCTCATCTCTACTAAAAATACAAAAATTAGCCAGGCCTGGTGGCAGGCACCTGTAGTCCCAGCTACTCGGGAGGCTGAGACAGGAGAATTGCTTGAACCCAGGAGGTGGAGGTTGCAGTGAGCTGAGATCACGCCACTGCATTCCAGCCTGGGCAACAGAGCAAGATGCCATCTAAAAAAAAAAAAAAAAAAAAATCACAGAGTGGCAAACCAGTTAGGAGAACCAGACTCATCCATCTTCTGTATTCAAGAAACCCATCTCACATGTAATGACAACCATAGGCTCAAAGTAAAGGGTTGGAGAAAGATGTAGCATGCAAACAGAAAACTAAAAAGACTGTTTTATCTTAGATCAGATAAAACAGACTTTAACAACAGTAAAAAAGGAAAAAGAAGGGCATTGTATAATGAATTCATTCAATTCAATAAGAAGATTTAACTATCCTAAATATATATGCCCTCAACATTGGCCTCAACATATGCTCAGATTCATAAAACAAGGACTTCTAAGGACCTAGAAAGCCACACAACAATAGTGGGGGACTGACAGTATTAGATCATCAAGGCAGAAAACTAACAAATTCTGGACTTAAACTCAATGCTTATCCAATTGGATCTAATAAACATCTACAGAATAATCCATCAACCACAGAACATAAATTCTTCTCATCTGTACACAGAACATACACAGAATATACACTCCAAGATTCACCACATCCTTGGTCATAAACCAAGACTCAATACATTTTAAAAAATCAAAATCATGCCAGTCATACTGTCAGGTCACAGTGGAATACAAAGAGAAGCCAACGTCAAGAAGATCTGCACAAACCACACAATTACATGGAAATTAAAAAGTTTGCTCTGGATAACTTTGAGTAAACAATAAAATCAAGGCAGAAATAAAAAATTAAAATAAATGAAAACAGAGACACAACTTACCAAAATATCTGGGATGTAGCAAAAACAATATTAAGAGGAGAGTTTATAGCTCTAAATGCCTACGTTAAAAAGTTAGAAAGATCTCACATTAATGATCTAACATCACACCTAGAGAAACTTAAAAAAAAAAAAAAAAAAAAAAGAACAAACTATCCCCAAAGCTAGCAGAAGAAAAGTAAGAACTAAAGAGCAGAACTGAATGAAATTGAGACCCAAAAATCAACAAAACCAAAAGTTTTTTTTTAAAGGATAAACAAGATTGATAGACAGCTAGCTAGACGAACAAAGAAAAAAGAGAAGATCCAAATAAACACAAACAGAAATGACAAACATGACATCATAACGGAGCCCATAGAAATACAAAGGATCCTTAGATAACTATTGTGAACACCTCTACACACACAAACTACACTATCTAGAGGAAATGATTAAATTCCTGAAAATGCACAATGTCCCAAGTTTAAATCAGGAAAAAACTGAAGCACTGAACAGACCAACATTGGGTTCCAAATGGAATTAGTAATAAAAAACTTACCAACCAAAAGGAAAGCCCTCGCCAGAGAGATTCACAGCTAAATTCTACCAGATTCACAAAATAGAGCTGGTACCAATTCTACTGAAACTATTTCAAAAAATTGAGAAGGAAAGACTCCTCCCTAACTTGTTCCCCGAAGCCAGCATCACCCTGATACCAAAACCTGTAAGAGATACAGTGAAAAAGGAAAACTATAGGACAATATCCCTGATGAACACAGACACAGACATTCTCAACAAAACACTAGCAAACCAAATCAAACCTCACAACGATCAAGTTTGCCTCATTCCTGGTATGGAAAGTTAGCTCAATATATGCAAATCAATAAATATGATTTACCACATGAAAAGAATTAAAAATAAAACCATATGATCATCTCAATAGACACAGAAACAGTTTTCGATAAAATGCAGTGCCACTTCTTGATAAAAACACTCAAGAAACTAGGCAACAAAGAAACATACCTAAAAACAATAAGAGACCACAATGACAAACCCACAACCAACATCAGACTGAACGGGCAAAAGCTGGAAGAATTTTCCTTGAGATCTGGAACAAGTTAAGGATGCTCACTCTCACCACTCCTATTAACATTGGAAGTGCTAGCCAGAGTGGTCAGGCAAGAGAAAGAAACAAAAGGCATTTAAACATGAAAAAAAGAAGTCAAACTATCTCTCTTGCATAATACATGATTCTATACCTAGAAAATTCTAAAGACTCCACCAAAAGGCTCCCAAAACTGATAAATGTCTTCAGTAAAGTTTCTGGACACAAACCTGCAAAAATTAGTACCATTTCCATACAACTATAGCATTCAAGGTGAGAGCCAAATCAAGAAAGTAATCCCATTTACAATAGCCACACACACACACACACACACACACACACAAAATACCTAGGAATACATCTAACTAAGCAGATGAAAGATTTCTATAGGGATAACTATAAAACATTGCTAACAGAAATCACAGATGACACTAACAAATGTAAAAACATTCCATGTTCATGTATTAGAAGAATCAATATTGTTAAAATGGCCACACTGTCCAAAGCAATCTACAGATTCAATGTTATTCCTATCAAACTACCAATGACATTTTTTCCAGAACCAGAAAAAGCTATTCTAAAATTTATATAAAACCAAAAGAGCCCAAATAACTACAGCAGTCCTAAACAAAAAAAAAGTCAGAGGCATCACATTACCCAATCCCAAACTATACTATAAGGCTACAGTAACCAAAACAGCATGATGCTGGCACAAGAGCAGACACATAGACCAATGGAACAGAATATAGAACCCAGAAATACAGGTGCACACCTACAGCCATCTGATCTTTGACAATGTTGACAAAAATAAGCAATGCAGAAAGAATTCCTTATTCAATAAATGGTACTGGGATACCTACCTCGTCACATGCAGAATAATGAAATTGGACCCCTACATTTCACCATATACAAAAATTACCTCAAGGTAGATTAAAGATTTAAATATAACACCTCAAACCACAGGAATCTAAAAGAAAATCTAGGAAATATAATTCTGTATATCAGCCTTGGGAAATAATTTATGACTAAGTCCTCAAAAGCAATTGAAACAAAAACAAAAATTGACAAGTGAGACCTAATTCAACTAAAGAGTTTCTGCACAGCAAAATAAACTATCAATGGAGTAAACAGACAATCAACAGAATAGAAGAACACATTCACAATCTCTGCCTCCAACAAATATCTAATATCCAGAATCTATAAGGAACTTACACAGTTGAACAAGCAAAAAATCTCATCAAAAAAATGGGCAAAAGACTTGAATAGACACTTCTCAAAAGGAGACATACAAGCAGCCAACAAACATTTAAAAATGTTCCATATCACTAATCATTAAGATATGCAAATCAAGACTACTATAACATACCATCTTACACCAATCAGAATGACTATTATTAAAAACTCATGCCAGGCATGGTGGCTCATACCTGTAATTTCAGCACTTTGGGAGGATCACTTGAGCCCAGAAGTTTGAGACCTGACTAGGCAACATAGTGAGACCTCATCTCTACAAAAAATAAATAAATAAAAAGTTTGCTAGGGGTGGTGGTGCATGCCTATAGTCTCAGCTACTCAGGATGCTGAGGTAGAAAGATCACTTGAGCCCAGGAGATTGAGGCTGCAGTGAGCCATAATCGTGCCACTGCACTCCAGTCTGGGTGACCGAATGAGACTCTGTCTCAAAAAAGAAAACCCAAAAAATGCAAAACCTAATAAATGCTGGTGAGGCTGTGGAGAAAAGGGAATACTTATATACTGTTAGTGTGAATGTAAATTAGTTCTGCCACCGTAGAAACTGGTTTGAAGACTTCTCAAAGAACTTAAAACAGAACTACCATTAGACCCAGCAATCCCATTACTGGATACATAGCCAAAATAAAATAAACTGTTCTATCAAAAAGACACATGCACTCACATGTGCATCACAGCACTACTCACAATAGCAAAGATATGGAATTAACCAAAGTGCCCATTAACAGTGGATTGGACAAAGAAAATGTGGTATATATACACCGTGGAATAGTATGCAGCCATGAAAAGAACGAAGTCATGTCCTTTGCAGCAACATGGATGTAGCTGTAGGCCAAGACCCTAAGCAAATTAACATAGGAACAAAAAAACAAAAACTGCATGTTCTCACTTACAAGCGGGAGCTAGACATTGGGTACTCATGACCATAAAAATGGCAACAATGGAAACTGAGGACTACTAGAGGAGGAAGGAAGAAGAAGAAAGGGGTGAAAAACTATTGAGTACTATGCTCAGTACCTCAGTACCGAGGTGATGGGATCATTTGTACCTCAAACATTAGTGTCACACAATATACCCAGGTAACAAATGTACACATGTACCCACTGAAGCTAAAATAAAAGCTGAAAAAATAAATATAGCTGCAACAGCTGGAAAAAAAGGGTCTAATATGCTCTTTTCCAGAGTGTAACACATACTCATTTATGGTATACAAGCAGTTTTTAGGTGGTACATTGAATATACATTTAAATAGTTAAGAGTTTATTTTAATGTCTTTTAGAAAAATTATAACTGGCATATCAAATCCATGATTTCAGAGATATTAATTGCTCAGGAAGAGGCTAAGTAAAACAAAAATATTACTAGACTAATGAGTTCAATAGTGAGTCTGCTTCCTGATAATCCCTACTAACTCTACTTAATATCTTTCCACAGCACTTATCATTATTTGATATGTACATTTGTTGCTCCTCCTCCCACAGTGTAAGATCTATGAGGGCAGGAATTTTGTCCATTTTGTTTGCTGCTATATGCCCAGAACTTAGAATAGTATCTGGTAACTAGAAAGGGCTCAATATACAGTTACTGAAAGAAAGGAATGGGGTGCAAGTTAGAAAATGATTGAGAGGGAAGAGGGGGGAAGGAAAGAGGAATGAAGGAGGGAGGGAGGGAGTAGAGTTAAGCAAATAAATAATATAAAATGTATGAAAATGTAGCAATAGTTGTGAAGCCCATAGAATATGGTTTGGAAAGCATAGGAATAACAGGCTAAAGTAACAAGCAGTTTGGTTAGAGAAGATAAAGAATTATAGATGCTTGAATAATATGCTAAAGGCTGGGTGCAGTTGCTCACGCCTGTAATCTCAGCACTTTGAGGGGCCGAGGTGGGCAGATCACCTGAGGTCAGGAATTCAAAACCAGCCTGGCCAACATGGTGAAACCTTGTCTCTACTAAAATACAAAAATTAGCTGGGCATGACGGCGGGTGCCTGTAATACCAGCTACTCGGGAGGCTGTAGCAGGAAGATCGCTGGAAGCTGTGAGGCAGAATTGTAGTGAGCTCACGTTGTGCCATTGCGCTCCAGCCTGGGTGATAGAGTGAGACAGTGTCTCAAATAAATAAATAAATAAATAAATAAAGCCCTAGAATATTAAAAGATAGCATAAAATTCTCTAGGTTATATTGCTGATCCCCAGGAATATTCTGAAGGTTCTATCCAGAACTCTGCCATTTCCATTCTTTGACAAAATTGAAGAGTCTTTTAAAGTCATTGGGAAAACACTCAAGATTAAAGATCTTAATGGAATCTAAGTGCCAGCATTAGAGGCTCTGCTACTTTCTAAGGCAAGCATGCCAAAGAGAAAACAATGGCTGCGCCAGGGTCAGGATACCTTCAGGTCTTTCTTCTGGCTCCAACATTGACTAGATGTGTGATTTTGTGAGAAAGTTGTATTTTCTAAAATTTAGGAGGCTCCTTAAGACTTCTGAGTGGAAACAGAAGTACAAAGAGGTAGTAATTGAGGTGTGGGACTCAAAAACAATTTTAATCTGCTGAGATTGTGGTTTCATTCAGTTAATAGAAAGTTACTGAGCACCTCCTTAAGCTAGGCACTACTGTCAACTTAATCACTGCCCTTAACTTAGGAAAACAAGTCTTTAATCAAGAAATTATAAAATTCTATAAGTGATCTAATTACATGAATTACTGTAAAGTACCCAGCATGTTACCTGGGTGCTTAATTTTGGTCCAGCATGTTTGCAAAAACAAAGGAGGTGACAGTTGTATATGTTTTAAACTTGAGAAGCATTGGTCTAAACATGGCATTTCCCAAAGGAAAATGCACGTAACATCGCCGGAACACAAGCTGTTTATAGTTGGTGCACTGAAAAAGCATTTTTAGCTTTAACAATTATGTAATATTTTTATTATGTTTTTTAAAAGTTATATCTAGATGTAAAAGCCACGATTCCCAGACAGTGTTGTACAGGATGTGGCTAAGTGAAAAAATGCAAGGGAGTAGGATTGTCTTGCACAACCGTGGTTCGCTTGATCTCCCTCACTCCGCTATGTTTTCATTCAAACTATCTGTCACTATCTGACATTAATTTTCTAAATGTGTGCTATATTATTGAAAGTTTTAGAGATTCTAATAAAAATATGGGAAAAGGGAATTACTAATATAACTCTTCATCAAATGGATTCCTACCGCAGTTACAGTAATCTTGCTTTAATCAATCACTTGCAGAAGTTAGTAAGCAATGTACCTGACCAATCTGCAGAGTCAATTTTTGAGCCGAAAGGAACGTTAATGCTCTGGTTTTACAGATAAGTAGACTGATGCCCAGGAAGGGCTGTGGTCACACAGGAAATGGGCAGCAAACTCTGACACATGCTACTTAATGACAGGTCAGTGCATTGCCCATAACCTCTACTTATAGGCAATATAGATTAATGGAGTTTTCTTCTCTTAACAGTTTCAATGTGCTGGAAACCTATAAAGTTAACGGAATGGTATTGGTTGCTTCATTCAGACACTCACATATGCAGAGTCACTGCCAATAATCAAGACAGAAGAAACAAAACAAAACAAAGATGAATAAGAAATTACAATTTTCTGACACACAGTTTTACAGTATAAATATTACACAGTATACTATTGATGAAAACACCAGAATTACCTCCAAGGACCATGCCAGCCTGACAGCACTTTCTAAGGCGACATGCTGGGCAGTTTTTTCTGCGGATTTTATCAACGATGCAGTCATTTCTTCCAGCACATAAGTAGTTATGCTGCCCTAAAAAAAAAAATGAGTTAAAATTATTTACAATATCTAAGATACACTGGAAACTCTATGCAGTGACAACTGAAATAGAGACTAGATACACATCAGCAAGTGCATGACTCAGCCAGCTTCCTGCCTGGCACAGCTGAATGTTGGTGAAGCTATAAAACTGTTCAGTACTTTACCTGTGCCTTTAGGAGCCTAAATGAGGTGAGTATAGCTGAAGAATCAATCCTAGGGCTCCTTTAAAAATCTTTTGCAAAAGATTTATGTTTATCTTCTTAATGGTGTTTATCTTCTTAATCAGATTGTTTATCTTCTTAATCAGATTGCCTTTAGATGTCATTTCAAGATTAGCTACACATTGTTAATAAGCATTAGTTGTATGAGGTGGTCAAACTCTAGTAAAACCTTTCTTTCTGACATCGATGCCTTTAAGAAAACAGATACAGACTAAAGAATTGAAGAGGCCTCTGGAATAGACTTTTAAAAAAAATCTAAATGCTTAGTTCTATTGGAAAAGTTCCAGAGCTGGTTCTCTCTTTAAGGAATCAACGGAAGAGCATGTAAAAATAGGGCACTTATTTTACGGAATTTAATACCTGCTTTATTTTGACTATACATTAGAAAATACCTTGAACAGAAATAATGATAAAGGAAGAACTTAAAACACACAGAAGTACTCAATAAAGAAGAGAAAAATTATAGAAATATAGATAATACACATCACATATCACCCTGGGGTCACTTTGTGTAGAGGAAACTATGGATGCCTTTAAAAAGGTCTGGCACATGAATTTAATATTCAACAATGATTTTTAAACCACAAATATGTTAATAAGGCATGGAACAATCTAATTTATTTAGATTTAACAAAAATAAATTCAGCTTAAACATGTAAACGTCAATTTACTTTTTTCTGGCACTATTTTTTTCCCAAAAAATTTCTTTAAAACAGACTGTGAGTCTTTTAATATGATCAGACTACTTCAGCCTACTTATACTTCTGAACATGACAAATAATTTTAAAAGATCATGGAATTTTTCTGTAGTATTTTACATTAGTTAAGATTAAAATCAGAGTCTTCTGGCCAAAGTTTGCAGTAAAGGAACTCAGAGGTACCTACAACATGTACTTAATCAAGCAGGGGAAGGATTAGCCTAAATGGCAAAGGGCAAAAACGCCAAAAGGCCTATCTATGTGACAGCTGATATCAAGAAGGTTCCTGACCTCGGGCATTTCTGGAAAAGCACAAATACTTTCATAAAGATACATGCCTCTATTAACTTATGTTCATGTACACTCACACAGTAGTGTGCGTCTCTTTAAACGTTTAGAGTCCCAGGAATTAAGCTTTCACCTAATAAAGGGTAACTGTGAAGCCTCATATCTATGGGGACTTTCGTGCACATAATGCCGGTCCTACAGGAGGTTAGCAGAGTATACTGCATGCTACTTTCTGATTTGACTCTAATTTATTTTTTTTTTCAACCACAAGTTATATATTTAGGCTATAGGAGTGACTGTGAGAGCAAGGTGTGTGTAAGTCAGTCTATCAATCAATCATCTATTTAGACCCTATATTAGTATCTCATAAGAAGAGAGAACAGAAAATAGCAAGATTTTCTATTCTTTTCTTCAGATGGAGTTTCGCTCTTGTTGCCCAGCCTGGAGTGCAATGGCACAATCACAGCTCACCACAACCTCCCGCTCCTGGGTTCAAGGAATTCTCCTGCCTCAGCCTCCTGAGTAGCTGGGATTAGAGGCATGCGCCACCATGCCTGGGTAATTTTGTATTTTTAGTAGAGATGGGGTTTCCGCATATTGGTCAGGCTGGTCTCAAACTCCCAACCTCAGGTGATCTGCCCGCCTCGGCCTCCCAAAGTGGTGGGATTACAAGCAAGAGCCACTGTGTCCGGCAAGGGTCTCTATTCTATACAGAAAACAGACTTCAAGAAATAGAGCACACAGATTGTTGTTTGTAATTGTTGTTTGAAGGGAGGCTGTCCTACTCTCTGCTTCCAGGTGATAAATACCCAGGAAAAAGGTCTGATCTAAACACCAGAAGCTGGCATGCTGCTCATCTGTCTCATTTATATTTCTAAAATGGCCTACAATATCACCTCCTTATTCAGTGTCTCATAGAGAGTCCTCCTTACCAACCGTTTTTGCTTTTGCCCTTCAAACAGTTCCTTCCTATCTGCTTTCAAGTCTTGTCCCATCGATTTCCTCCTTGCTCTCCTAAAATCTTTAGTCTCTCCTGTCCAGTGATGTCGTGCTCTCTCATTATTTTTCCATCCAAAAAAGTTCCAGCACCAAAAAAAGGAACCCTAGCTCACTCTAGATTCTCCCGGAATCCATTCCCCTTTTTTTTGGTCATCAAAGTTGTTGAAAACATCATCTACATTTGCTGTTTCTACCTAACTTCCTTTATTCCTATGTGGTAATTTGACTTGCGTAGTCACTATTCTTATAAAATGGCTTAACATCATCAAAGATTTTTTCATTCCTAAATGCTGTGAATGCTTTCCTGATCTTCTGAATTGTTTGCTTCAGGCGATTTCTTTCCCTGCCTGTCCCACTGATTCATATTTTGGGGCCTCTCTTTTCTGACCCTTCACCCATCTTTCCAGCAGTTCCTTTTAAATTCCCTTTGTCAACTCCTCTTACTTTGCTTAGTCTTTATATGTTGTGTGCCACTGCACACACTTTGTGGGTAGTCTCATTATCTTCTGATGGTCCCAAAATCTCAATATGAGCTCTGACCTTCCAGTCATCTTTCTAGGTACCTCAAACTCAATATCTAAAAAATACAATTTAGTGGTTATCTGTTCAAACTATATCATGAATTGTATTATTAGAGAAATTCTGTAAGAACATAAGGAAATTCAAAACAGAAAATAACCTACAATTTGATAATCATGCATCTCTTCTCATTTTTGCTTCCTTCTTGCTATGGTTTGAATGTTTGTGTCCCCTTCAAACTTCATATTGAAACTTAATCCCCAGTGCAACAATATTAAGAGGTGGGGTCTCTGCCTTCATGGATGGAATCAGTACCCTTTCAAAAGGGCTTGAGGGAGCGAATTTGGTCCTTTTTGTCCTTTCTGCCATGTGAGGATGCAGTAAGGGGCGCCATTTTGGAAGAAGAGTGCAAGCTCTTACCAGACGTGGAATCTGTGCCACCTTGATGTTGGACTTCTCAGACTTTAGTACTATCAGAAAATATTTCTGAATATTTCTGTTTTATAAATTACCCAGTCTAAGGTATTTTTTTATTGCAGTGGAACAGACTAAAATATTTCCAAATTGTCTATACAAATCTAAATGGTTCTTGATATTTATTTGTTAATATTTAAGTGAATATATTTATACTTTTATAAAACTCTCATTCATTCAACAAGTATTGAGTATCTACTATATCCCAACACTGTTTACTGACTAATCCATGTTTTCCCCCACTAAACTAAAATGCCATCTTAATTGCTGATACTACATTGTAGTACCAAAGAGCAAATTTAGAGGCCAAACTGCTTGTTCAAAGCTCAGATCTGCAACTTACTATCCACAAATAATAAAAGAACAACAGACAATTATTAACCACTTACTGTGTGCCAGGCATTGTTATGAGCTATTGACGTATATTAACTCATTTAATCATCAAAGCAGCCTTTGGAGGTATTATTATTCTCATTTTATAGAGAGTTAACTGAAGCATCTAGAAGTTAAATAACATGCTCAAGGCCACACAGTTAAACATTTTAGGTTAATTATCTTGAGAGGTAGTATAGAAAGTTAAGCATATGGACTTTGGAGCAGTACTGTTTAAGTGTGAATGTCAATCTCATCACTTAGTATCTGGATGACATTTGGCAATTAAAATGAAGATAACATTAGTACCTTGGATTGGATCTAAGGAATACACAAGCTCATGTAAGAGCTTAGAATAGTCTGGCACATAGCAAGTACTTAACAAATGTCTACTATAATTATGATTATCACACATCTAAATCTCAAATATAGTTAGATTTTTCTAGATGTGGTCCAAGAAGTCTATATCTAGTCAATTTATTCAGTTTAAAGGCAACTTAAAGATATTCTGAAACATGCATAAAATTGGGAAATAAGGCCCCAGTATACTCTTCCTAAAGATGTAATACAGTCAACAATAGATAAGTTGTAGCCAACAATGTATGAGGTAGGAAGTCTGGTATGAAGAGACTGATGATAAGTACCAAATAAACTTAAACATAAGTATAAATTTAAATATGAGTATAAATAAGGAAATTATAGTTAACAAACAGAATGCAATTCTTGTAACTTTGGAAGAAAAAAATGACTTAGAGGTCCAATATTTAAAGTTTGAGTGGGAAGGAAACTATTTAATAATTAAGGACACTGGCATGAAGTCACGACCTTGAGGGGTTGGCACAACTCATATCATTGTAGACTGCCTGTGACAGACTGGCACAGTTCAAATAAATCTGGAAGCTCAAGTCACTCTAACTTTTCATCACCTTTAACACTAAGTGATGAGCCATCAAAACTGCAAAGTAGATGCATTATCATGCAAACAAAATATAGGGGGTGTAGTTATAGGTTTATCTTCTCAAGCAATTTTTTTGGCTTAAAGAAATGTTGTAGCTAGCCAGTTCCAACTAGAGCTGACTAAGATAATTTGGCATGGGGCCCAGGCATTGCCTCTGAACCATAATGCATGGCCAGGACTGAGAGCCACCAAGAATGCAATGAATGCAGAGGAAGCCACTCACTACATGTGTCACTCTATCAGGTACCCGGCTGTATATGCGGGTGAAGAAAGGTCAGGCACAAATGCATTAGCCCTATCACAACATTTTCCTGGAAATCTAGAAAAAGATGAAAATCTAACATAATATCAGTTGCTACCATTTTCTTCAGACAATAGTCCCCAGTTTATATCCTGGTTTTGAGAAACACATCCATGTCTAGATCTACTCGCTCACTCATCATAAACCATAAGTTGATGGTTCAAATTGCATATTATTTCTTCTCCTCAGTCCAACATAACATTGTCATTATACAACAAGTATAAAACAAGTCACTATATTAAAAGACTCGGAGCATTCCATTTGTTAACCATCTTTGCTATTTACCTACATTGTCACCACCAGGAGTATAAGACATTTAGGAACGCTTAAAAGCTATAAGCCACCACAAACAGGTTACATAGCATAATGATAAATAGGGGAGTTCACTCCAGTAGGAGCCACTATCTAGCTCTCTCCCTTAATATATGCATCATCTGGCCCTGTTGAAACCTGGGGAGCTTAATAGGGCACTACACTTCTTTCTCCTTGCAAAACTGATCTGTTTTAGGGTGGAGAAAGCAGGGGGTGAGTTCAAACTGTTATGTCTTTTCTTTCTAATCACATACTCTTTCCCATATTCTTTATGCTCCAGAGTACTAACATCCTTGGATTACCCCCAGAATCTCTCATGCCTCTATGACTTTCCTCCCTTCCTTCCAATTTATCAACTTAACAAAATCTCACTCATCTTTCAAGCCTTGGCTTAACTGCTCCCCTCAGCTGGTCTTACCTGACTGCTCTCATAAAGGCTTTAGACATTTCTTCTGTGTACCAACTGCACATTCAACGAATTCCTATTATATACTGTGTGCCTATAGCTACTAGGTTCTATAAGAGTAGGAACTAATTAGTTTGATACTTTTAACTCTTATGGAAAATACAGTTTGATAAATATTTGTTAGATAAGTATTGTATATACAATTATATCTATGGCTTCACTTATATTTGTAAATAGAGTTATATTAAACAGTATAAGACATATTTCACTTATCGTCATATATAGTAAATAGTCACTTGCTTCTGATTTTTTACCCCCTTTTAACTTTTTTCTTACAGAATGCCTTTTATTCAGCAATTTCTTGCCTTTTTATAGTAATGGACCATAATTAAATGTGAAGTCTAACAAGACTATTTTTAACATCTAATTTCCAAGTGTTACTTTTTTTTGAGACGGAGTCTCACTCTGTCGCCTAGGCTGGAGCATGGTGGGCCGATCTTGGCTCACTGCAAGCCCCGCCTCCCGGATTCATGCCATTCTCCTTCCTCAGCCTCCCGAGTAGCTGGGACTACAGGCCCCGCCACCACGCCTGGCTAATTTTTTGTATTTTTAGTAGAGACAGGGTTTCACCGTGTTAGCCAGGATGGTGTTGATCTCCTGACCTTGTGATCTGCCTGCCTCAGCCTCTCAAAGTGCTGGGATTACAGGCGTGAGCCACTGTGCCCAGCCCCAAGTGTTACTCTTATTAAAAAATATTCTGTGAAAATAAAAGCACTATCAAATGTGATTAGATCATTTTATTTGCCTAGTGACTTACAAAAATTTTAGACAGATGACAAATACAATTCCATTTTAAAGGAAATAAAATATCTTTATCATAAACAAGAAAGGGACTTACCTGTAAAAGAAGAACTTTATATTGTTTGTGTTGCTTCTCAATATGAGCACAGGTGAACATATTTCACTTACGTCTGAGACAGTTCACAATTTTTCACGGCATTTTTGAAAAGGAGGGGAAAATCCATAGTAAAACGGCAGGAAATAATATACGTTCAGTAGTTTAAGGAATGAAATAGTGAAAGTCAATATGGTGTGACCCGCCAGTCATGAGCTTGAAGCAACATGAGCTGGTCCATATGATGGCAATCGTTCTATCACAAACACAGAAATACTGGAGAAAATATGATAGAAGCATGTTGCTTAATTACAGTCTGGAAAAAAAAGGATGTAAATCTCCATAAGCCAGAAAAGAAAAAAGAAATGAAAGCCAGAGAAACAAACTTAACTGGACTCTGTGGTGATCAAAAAAGTTTTAGATACAGATATAAGAAATGCCTGAAAGATAAGAAATGGGGTTTAAAGCCCATGACAGGATGGGATATATTACTTCAGTCCCAACTGAAGAGAGTGGCAGGGCTGAATTACATGCATAAAAATGTAGAACCTTTAAAGCCTGCCTTAGCAATGAAAACAGGACTAGAAAACACTATACAGAAAATGCCAGGAATCTGTCCAAAAGTCAGGGTGAGGACAAAAATCATTTATGACTAAAAACAACATAAACAAAATACAATATTGGCCTTTAATGGGAGGTGAATTTTCACTATTACGTGGTATAGGAACCCGAGCCAAGGAACAAAGACTGGTACAGGACCAGTGAAATTGCCAGCGTCCTTGGAGAGGCAAATGAAAAGCTTATCTGTAGGGACATGCAAAAAATAGAAGATTTGTACAAGAATATTTATAGCAGCAGTGTTCATAATAGCCTCAATCTGAAAACAACCCAAATGATCACCTATAGCATAATGTGTAAACAAATGGTTTTATTTATTCAATGCATTATTACACAGCAACGAGAATAAATGTCTAGCTCCATGCAAAATGTGGATGAACTCCGTAAGTATAATGTTGTATAAAATAAGCAGACACAGAAAAAGACCATATGATTCCATTAATATAAATTTCTAAAATAGTTCAAAACAATCTATCATGTTAGAAATTGGGATGGCGGTTACTTTTGGGGAATGATTGAAAGGGGTAAAATGGAGCTTCTGGGAACCTAATGATCTGTAAATTTTGGGATCTGAGTGATAACAACGTGGTTTCATTTACCTACTGATGAGCTCTACATCTTTAATTTGAGTGCTTTTCTGAAAATATTTATCAATAAAGGTTTCTTTCTTTTAAAAACTAGCTCCAGCTAAGAGGACAACCTAGAGAGTATTGTGTAGGGTCAGTCAGCGGAAGTTCAGAAGCACAGGGTCAAGGTCACGTCCGGAGAGAAGAGAGGTGTGTACTGCATTACAGGATTACAGGATTACAGTTAGAGCCTCTCAGTAAGGTATCTCCACGAATCTCACCAAAGTATCCCACTAGAGGAAGAGCAGCCTGTAATCTCCCACCAAACACAGATAACCCCAGTGACAGTAAAATTCCTACTTGTTGCGTAAAATTATGCACTCTGTCTAACTTCTCTTCCCACACCCTGGCCCTGGAAGGGTCAAAATCAGCTGCCAGTGGGTGAGTGTGGGCAGCATAAACAGAAAAGAAGCAGATCTTATTTGTTCTTCCCTGTAGGCTTCAAGCTCAAAGCAGTGAGTGCTGAATTGGGGCAAAGAAGAAATCTAAATTTAGAAGAGGATTTGTAAATTTGGCATAATGCTTCCCTGGGCATTTTGATTACTGATATGGTTTGGCTTTCTGTCCCCACCCAAACCTCATCTTGGATTGTAATCCCATAATCCCCCCGTGTTGTGGGAGGAACTCAGTGGGAGGTAATTGAATCATGGGGGTGGTTTCCCCCCATGCTCTTCTCGTGATCATCATGAGCAGCATGATCAATCAGTGAATTCTCATGAGAACTGATGGTGTTAAAAGAGTCTAGCATTTCCCCTACTGGCACTCATTCTCTCTCCTGCTGCCTTTGTAAAGAAGGACATGTGTGCCTCCCCTTCTGCCATGATTGTAAGTTTCCTGAGGCCTTCCCAGTCATGTGGAACTGTGAGTCAACTAAACCTTTCTTTTATACATTACCCAGTCTTAGGTATTTCTTCACAGCAGCATGAGAACAGACTAATAGAATCAGTGGAATGAGATGGTTCTTCTGATTAAAATCTATAGGACTGGCCTAAGATTTTATGCAGGAGATGGAAGAGCTAGTCTACAAAGCAGGTTTTGTTGTTAGAGGTAATAATGCTGATTATTTTGAATGCTGAGTATTTTGAATCCACACACACACACAAACACACACACACACATACACACAATACATATAGAAAAAACAACTAGCAATGATTTTGATTTTGTTAGAAAGACAAATGTAAACCAGTAATCCTCAACTAGAGGCAATTTTGCTCCCTTCCCCACCAGGACATTTCACAATATCTGGAGACAATTTTGGTTTATACAAGTAGAGGGTAGGTATTATTACAGAGAGACCAAAAATGCTGCTAAACATCCCATAATGCACAGGGCATCCCCCCTGCAGCAATTATGTGGCCCAATAGGTCAACAGTGTGAGGTGGAGAAATCATGGTATAAATTCATGATCCCCTTTCTTTTTCAAAAAGAGATATTTTCTAGGTCTGTTCACTGAAAATGCCCAGAAGTAAAGACAACTCCAGCAAGAATTCAGATTTTCACATCTAATATAATTTTCATCTAAAAGGAACCAGAGCTCCTTGGGGAAATGACTGATCCAGGACTACAGCAGGAAATCTGCAAGTTGAGCCTGGGATGCTTTGCTGTGACAGATGATTTGCTTTTACTGAGGGCTAATAAAAATTGTGTCTCATTGACCACTGATAAGTCACACCAACCAAAATTAAAACCATTTGAACATCAAAAAGAACTAGTTCAAGTGATTAAAACACATTGAATATATATTTTAAAAAACATGAGTACATAATAATATGTAAGAAGAGAAAGAATGAAAGAAACAAGAGGAACTCACTGGAAACCACTGGAGATTACTAGGGCAAAAACTCACAACTTTGAAATTTGAAAATTAAAAGTAAATAATAAGTATGTTTGGCTTTCCATTATTAAATGTATTTTAAGATTACCAAATTGCCTCTTGGAAGAGAGAGAGAACTATTAAAAATATTTATAGCTGATAAAATCAGAAAGGATAATAGAAATAGAGAATCATCCTTTTGCAATTTCTAATGAAATGGCCACCACTTGTCAAGTCTGAAAAGACAATTAAAATACTCCCCCGTTTTCCAACTATGTATCTGTGTGAGGCCACATTTTCTTCCCATGCTTCCACCAAAACAACATATTGGAACAGATTGACTGTAGATCCAGATATGAGAATCCAGCTGTTTTCTATTAAGATAGACATTAAAATGACTTATAAAAATGTAAAACAATGTCATTCTTGTCATTAAATTTTTTGGTTTGAATAATTAGTGTTTAATGGGTTGGCTTTTTTAAAAATGGGCTAATAAAAAGTTTTAAAACATTATGAGTTTTAATTTCTAACACAGTAAATACTGAGAGAGATAATTCATGTATACAAAAGTTCTTTGGGCTTGTAGCAATTTTTAAGCACATAAGGGGGTCATGACATCAATGTCTGAGAACCGTTGGCCTGTGTAGGATTCTTGTCAAAATGTTTAACTGGCATATAATTATGTGGGGGAAAAAATCAGACAAAGCCAGATTATGGAACTTTCTACAAAACAGCTGGCCTAGACTCCTGAAAAAAATGTTAATGTCCTGAAAGACAAACAAAGGTGGGAGACCTTTTTAGACTAAAGAAAACTAAATAGAGTTGTCAACCAAGTAAAATACACAATTCCTGACTGGATCCTGAATGAAAAAAAAATTATATACAAAACATTCTGGGAAAAACTGAAGAAATTTTCATACTGGCTGAATATTAGAATTGTTTTATCAATGTTAAAATTTTGGGGTGATAATATTGTGGTTATAATGGAAGATGTTTTTGTCCTTAGGACATGAATTTTGAAGTCTTAAGAGGTGAAATGTCATGATGTCTGCAACTTACCTTCAAATTGTTGATTACAGATATTTGCTGTACTATTCCTTAAAGTTTTTTTTTGTATGTTTTCTAGCATCCAGCATATTCTGAAGATGCATGCAGAATGAGACAAAGGTTGAGACCAGTTTTTCACAGTAGTAATCAGGGGATGGTCATGTAAAGTGGAATGAAGAGTGACTATCTAGCAGAGTGTGAAAGACAGCTGGACAATAACAAACCAGTAAGTTTTAAAATATCTTCATGAAGATCCAAGGATTTTTGATAAAAGTGAAGGAAAAAGGTGTGGGGGGAGGGAGAGAAGGAAAATCTTGTTGAGCATATTAGAGACCAAAATAGTAAGAATTTAACTGGTTTATTTCAAGTAACCTTGTAACAAAGTAGATACATAAACATTTAATTTTCCCTAGAACATCAGTCCCCAGCCTTTTTTGCATCAGGGACAGGTTTCATGAAAGACGAATTTTCCATGGACTGGGGGCAGTGGAGGGGGGTGGTTGGGGGAAGCAGTGATTTCAGGATGAAAGTGTTCCACTTCAGATTATCAGGCATTAGTTAGATTCTCATAAGGAGCACAACCTAGATCCCTGGCATGCGCAGTATGCAATATGGTCAGTATGCAATATGGTCTGCGCTGCTATGAGAATTGCATACTGCCACTGCTCTGATGGGAGGTGCAGCTCAGGCAGTAATGCTCACTCACCTGCTGCTCACCTCCTGCTGTGTGGCCTGATTCACAGCAGGAGGTGAGCAGCAGGTGAGTAAAATGGCAGGAAAAATAATAATGTATGTTCAAAAGTTCGAGCAATGAAACAGTGAAAGTCAGTATGGTATGGCCCACAAGTCATAGGCTTGTTCTAGGTTGGAGATCCCTGCCCTAGAAGAAATAATAAAGTGCATGGAAATTCCCAAGGATACAGCAGATCTAAATAGTCTTTGGACTAGAATCTAAGACGACACAGAATATGCTGGCTAGAAAACAGACCACTGGGCACTGAACACCAGGTGTGAGCATCTGAGAGACCTTAAGGACGATCCTGGGGAGGGATGCAGCACACTGGTGGGCAGCAGGGCAGAGAATAGCAGCTTGTGTCTCTTACCCCAGCATGTTACTAAACTTCACCCTGAGCTACAGGATACTACAGAAATCCCAAATTAGTCCAACCATCAGACAAACAAGTACTTCGCTATTGACTGGGCATATTCCTGACCTCTTACATATATAAGAATATATGTTATCTTCACCCAAGAATAGCAACTCAACCTGATGGAATTTTGCCAATCCAAGCATTTAGTACTCAAAAAGGAAATCTAATGTCAACACAATTTTTATGTCTTAGTAGTTAACCAGTTTTATTAATCCTACTTAAATGCATATAGGGTGTTTTTTCTTCGTATGAAAAATTACCAATATATACAAAGTTTTAGCTTTTAAAAATTATATGTACCTGGGATGCAGTGAGTTTTTTTGATCTAAAAAGTAAAATTTTTATTTAACTGCTAAACTTACTTCTGTTATCCGTGTTCTGCCACCTATTATTAAAAATATAACCTTGAACAGATCATTTAACTTCTTGGTGCTACATTATCCTCATCTATAAAATAACCGTTTAAAAGTTGCTTTGAGGGTAAAATAATGTATATAAAATCTATAGCACCATGACAGACACAGAATAAATGCTTAATAAATAGTAATTATGACAGTTCAATAAACAAATATTTCTTGAATATCTACCATGTGCCAACATTGTTCTAGGCGCTGATGACACAATGTAGGAATGATCTCGTAAAAAAGATACATAAGAAAGAGTAATTTTCTATAATCAATTAATACTTTTGCTTGCCTTGTTTTTTAGTTTCTTTTTCAGAATCACTGGATATTTATGGGTTGCATATGTGCTCTCTATTCATCATATCTGTTGTCCAACAGCATAGTGATAAGTCCTTTCCTAGACTTTCATTCAAATTCAGTTCTGTCACTCTCTGCAGCATGATAAAATTATTTAATCAAACTCTTAGTTTTCCCACATATATTATAGAGATAAACATTTTATAATGCTGTTATATGGATTAAGTGAGCTAAATTAGATGAAATGTTATCACAATGACTGGTACATAATAAAAACAATAAATCATAGCATGTAACTTTCTCAAGTTTACAAATTTCCCTTCATTCTGAAGTAAATCCTTAAATGTGAATTCTACCTAATTGGTGTTATTTCCTGTTCTTTATGACCACCAATATGGATTTTAACTGTTATTGCATTTTAGATCATACTGCAGTAGTTTCTTATCTCATCCAGCTATGCTTTTCTCTAATCCGGTTGTTTCCTTATGACACTCAGTCTTGTTTCATAGATACTGTTGTGTTTGTAATAATTCAAAGCAGATTATTATCCAAATTTTTTTTTTTCAGCAAATAAATTTTAGGCATATTTTCCCTAAGATTGAATCTGCCTATTACTGATATTAAATGTTACTGGTGTTAAATGAGACAACTTGACAACACTCTAGTGGGGGAACGTGTTAAGTGAGACACTGGCAGTCACCAAACTTTGTTATGTTTCAGGATATTCATGGAAGCTGGAAGCTGGAATGGGCTGGAGGAGTGGGGAGTGTTGGGAAAAGGAATTAGAGAGGAAAGAAGAAATTGCTAAGATGTTAAGAGATGACGGATTGTTTGAGGATGTGAGTAAGGCTAGAGCTGGCTAAGCCAGGGAGAAGAGTAGCAGACAGTACAATCAGAGTGCAGCAGAGTGCAGATGCTGTAGGGCCTTGAAGGCACTGTAAGAACTTTGATTTTTCTCTAAAATATATGGTACCACTGGAGACATTGAGGCAGAGGGCTAACATGATCTGACTTATATTTTAACAGTATCACAATGGCTTGTAAGTTGAGGGCGGACTCTCACCCTCTGGAATCTAGGAGGGTAAGGATAGAAATGAGACTGTCAAGAGACCACTGCAATACATCCAAAGGGGAATAAGAGTGGCTTGAACCAAAGTGGTCAGTGGAGGTAGGGAAAAGAGGTCAGGTTCTGGATGTTTTCTAAAGGAGGAGCCAAGTGATTTATAGAGTCCTATTTGGTAGCATATTCCTTTTTTTTTTTTTTTTTTTTTTTTTTTTAAAGAAATTAAGTCTTTCATGGACCTCTTCAAGGAGAACTACAACCACTGCTCAAGAAAATCAGAGAGGACACAAACAAATGGAAAAACATTCCATGCTCATGGATAGGAAGAATCAATATTGTGAAAATGGTCATACTCTCAAAGTAATTTACACATTCAGTGTTACCCTCATTAAGCTACCACTGACTTTCTTCACAGAATTGGAAAAAGCTACTTTAAACTTCATATGGAACCAAAAAAGAGCCAACGTAGAGTAGCCAAGACAATCCTAAGAAAAAGAACAAAACTGGAGGCACCCCACTACCTGACTTCAAACTATACTACAAGACTATAGTAACCAAAACAGCATGGCACTAGTACCAAAACGGATATACAGACCAATGAAACCGAAAAGAGGCTCAGAAATAACACCACACATCTACAACC
This sequence comes from Piliocolobus tephrosceles, assembly GCF_002776525.5. NCBI lineage: Eukaryota > Metazoa > Chordata > Mammalia > Primates > Cercopithecidae > Piliocolobus > Piliocolobus tephrosceles. The sequence goes on from NC_045446.1 coordinate 90,987,383, forward strand.
ATCTGATCTTTGACAAACTTGACACAAACAAGCAATGGGTAAAGGATTCCCTATTTAATAAATGGTCTTGGGAAAAGTGGCTAGCCGTAAGCAGAAAACTGAAACTGGACCCTTTCCTAACACCTCATACTAAAATTAACTCAAGATGAATTAAAGTCTTAAATGTAAGACTGCAAACCATAAAAATCCTAGAAGAAAACCTAGGCAACGCCATTTAGGAGATAGGCATGGGCAGAAACTTCATGTACAAAACACAAAATGTAATGGCAACAAAAGCCAAAATTGACAAATCGGATCTAATAAAACTAAGAGCTTCTGCACAGCAAAAGAAACTGTCATCAGACGTAACAGGCAACCTACAGAATGGGAGAAAATTTTTGCAATCTATCCATCTGACAAAGGGCTAATATCTATAAAAGGAACTTAAATTTACAAGGAAAAAAACCACCTCATAAAGTGGGCAAAGGATATGAACAGACATTCTCAAAAAAAAGACATTTATGCAGCCAACAGACATGAAAAAATGTTCATCATCACTAGTCATTAGAGAAATGCAAATCAAAATCACAATAAGATACCATCTCACAGCAGTTAGAATGGCAACCATAAAAATTCAGGAAACAAGAGATGCTGAAGAGGATGTGGAGAAATAGGAAAGCTTTTACACTGTTGGTGGGAGTGTAAATTAGTGCAACCATCGTGGAAGACAGCGTGGTGATTCCTCAAGGATCTAGAACTAGAATTACCATTTAATCCAGCAATCCCATTACTGGGTATATACCCAAAGGATTATAAATCATTCTACTATAAAGACACATGCACACATATGTTTACTGCAGCCCTATTCACAATAGCAAAGACTTGGAACCAAGCCAAATGTCCATTAATGATAGACTGGAGTAAACAAATGTGGCATATATACACCATGGAATTCTATGCAGCCATAAAAAGAATGAGTTCACATTCTTTGCAGGGACATGGATGAAGCTGGAAACCACCGTCAGCAAGCTAACACAAGAACAGAAAACCAAACACCACATGGTCTCACTCATAAGTGGTAGCTGAGCAATGAGAACACACACACATGGACACAGGGAGGGGAACGTTACGTACCTGGGCCTATCAGGGGATGGGGGGCTAGGGGAGAGATAGCATTAGGAGAAATGCCTAATGTAGGTGACGGGTTGATGGGTGCAGCAAACCACCGTGGCACGTGTATATCTATGTAACAAAACTGCAAGTTCTGCACATGTACCCTACAACTTAAAGTAAAAAGAAAAGAAATTAAGTCCTTCATGTCATCTTTCTAAATAATGTGTTCTTTTTTCTTCCCTTCAATTCTCTTAAATTGAATTATTTCTGACCATGAATCAGCTTTTCATCTACCTTTCCTGAAGCTGTTCTGCTCCTCTCTTTCTCAATAAAACAATCTCTCTGGAGCTCTTCCAAATGCCCTAATTATTCACATATCTTCTAACTTATAAAACATGAAATTATATGAAGTATCTAGTTATAACTGACATCAATAATAACATAGTTAGCTAACCAGTAAGCATTTAGAGAATGTAAGGAACTACACATTACATGCAAAATTAAAAAAAAGAAACCACAATCATTTGACCTCACATACCATTGAGAAAGGAGTTTAAGACAGCTACATAAAAAACATTAAAAAATTACAAAACTATTTGTCAACACAGTTGTTTACGTCCTTGTGCTACTCTGATGCAGGATTATAGCAGTTATATACATGCAAATGGTTAATTCCTTCCCTCATATCTACACAGTTTTTTTTTTCTTCCTGATTATAGAAATCCTAAATTTATCAATGTTCAGCTTCGTTACTTCTTCAAACTCTGTTTAGGTACATCAAGTGACTTAAGATTCTGTGATAATTTTCCAGAATCTCCTCAGTCTCACTTGAAAATGGCTTTGTTAAAAAAAAAAAAAAAAAAAGAAAAGCAAAAAGAGGTAAAGGTAGAACTATATGGGTAATTAATTAACATTTTCTTAAATGTTATTTAAGTCTAGGCACCCAAATATGTAAGATCTGAGCCGGCCGGGTGCAGTGGCCGGGCGCAGTGGCTCACGCCTGTAATCCCAGCACTTTGGGAGGCTGAGACGGGCAGATCACTTAAGGTCAGGAGTTTGAGACAACCTGGTCGACTCAGTGAAACCCTGTCTCTACTGAAAATGAAAAAATTAGCTAGGCTTGGTGGTGGGTGCTTGTAATCCCAGCTACTCTGGAGGCTGAAGCAGAAGAATCACTTGAACCTGGGAGGCGGAGGTTGCAGTGAGTAGAGATTGTGCCATTACACTCCTGGGCGACAGAATGAGACTCCATCCAAAAAAAAAATAAATAAATAAATTGAGCTTAGGCAAGATGGTTCATGCCTGCTCTAACCCCAGTACTTTGGGAGTCTGAGTTGGGATGACTGCTTGAGTCCAGGAGTTCCAGATCAGCCTGCAACAAAGCAAGGCCCTGTCTTTAAAAAAATATCTGGAGGTTGAGGTGGGAGTATCACTTGAGTCCAGGAGTTCAAGGCTGCAGTGAGCTATGATCATGCCACTGCATCCCAGTCTGTCCCTAAATAATAATACATTTTTTAAGTAAAAAATATTTATAAAAGTTTTGACTACAATAAGATTTTTAAGTATTTTCAATAAATCTTTCAATCAATTGCTAGTATCATCTCGTACTTCACAGTGCCCAGTGGTGTGCTTTAGTGAAAGCGGTTTAATTTTTGGAGTCTGCCAAAACTGGGTTTGGTTACCAGCTCCATTACTAACTGCTGAGGTATCTTTAGGAAAGTTAACTTCCTTCCTTGTTTTAATTTTTATATCTGAAAAAAGGAGATGGTAGTAACTTCTCAAACAGCTCTTAGCTGAAAATTAAGGGAGATACAAGCATATAGTATCTTATTGTGCTTTGTTTAATTGTACTTCACAAATATTGTATGTTTTACAAATTCAGGGTTTGTGGCAGCCCTGCATCCAGCAAGACTATGGGCATCATTTTTCCAAAAGCACATGTTCACTTCCTGTCTCTGTCACATTTTGGTAATTCTCAAAATATTTCAAACTTTTTCATTATCATCTCTGTTATGGTGATCTATGAACAGAGATCTTTGATGTTATTACTGTAATTGTTTTTGGGTGTCACGAACCTTGCCCATATAAGACTATAAACTTAACTGATAAATGTGTGTGTTCGGACTGCTCCACCAATTGGCCATTCTGTCCTTGTCACTTTCTTCATGATTTCCTATTCCCTGTGTCACAATATTGAAATCAGGCCAGTTAACAACCCTACAATGGCCTCTAAATGTTCAAGTGAAAGGAAGGGTTGCATATGTCTCACCTTAAATTAAAAGCTAGAAAGATTAAGCTTCATGAAGGAGAAATGTTGAAAGCCAAGATAGGCCAAAAGCTAGGCCTCTTGCACCAGTTAGTCAAGTTGTAAATGCAAAGGAAAAGTTCTTGAAGGAAGTTAAAAAATGCTACTCTAGTGAACATATGAATGATAAGAAAGCAAAAACAAAAACAAAAAAAGCCTTATGGCTGATATGGAGAAATGCTTAGTGGCCTGGATAGAGGATCATGCCAGCCACAACATTCCCTTAAGCCAAACCTAATCCAGAGCAAGACCATAATTCTCTTCAATTCTATGAAGGGTGAGAGAGGGATGAAAGCTGTAAAAGAAAAGTTTGAAAGTAGCAGAAGCTGGATTATGAGGTTTAAGGAAAGAAGCCATTCCTATAACATAAAAGTGCAAGGTGAAGCAGCAAGTGCTCATGCAGAAGCTGCAGCAAATTATCCAAAAGATCTAGCTAAGATCACGGATGAAGGTAGCTACACTAAACAACAGATATTCAACGTAGATAAAACAGCCTTCTCTTGGAAAAAAGAGATGCCATTTAGAACTTTCAGAGCTAGATAGGAGAAGTCAATGCCTGGCTTCAAAGCTTCAAAGGAAAGGCTGACTCTCTTGTTAGGGGCTAATGAAGCTGGTCATTTGAAGTTAAAGCCAATCCTCATTTATCATTCTGAAATTCCTAAGGCCCTTAAGAATTATGGTAAATCTACTCTGCCTGTGTTCTGGAAATGGAACAGCAAAGCCTGAGTGACAGCACATCTATTTACAGCATGGTCAACTACTTTAAGCCCACTGTTGAGACCTACTGCTTAGAAAAAAAAAAAAATCCCATGAGCTCTGATGGAAATGCACAAGAAGGTTAATGTATTCAAGCCTGCTAACACAACATCCATTCTGCAGCCCATGGATCACTGAGTAATTCTGACTTTAAAGCCTTATGATTTAAGAAACTTATTAGGCTATCGCTGCCATAGATTGTGATTCCTCTGATGAATCTGGGCAAAGTACATTGAAAACCTTTTAGAAAGTGTTCATCATTGTAGATGTCATTAAGACCATTTGTGGTTCACAGGAGAAAGTTAAAGCATCAGCATTAGCAGCAGTTTGGAAGAAGTTTATTCAAATCCTTATAGATGACTTTGAGGGATTCAAGGCTTCATGGAGGAAGTAGCTGCATATGTGGTAGGAATAGCAAAAGAACTGGAATTAGAAGGGGAGCCCAACGATGTGACTGAATTGCTAAAATCTCAAAAAATTTGAATGCATGAGGGGTTTTGTCTCATGGATGAGCAAAGAAAGTGGTTTCTTGAGATTCAATCTGCTCCTGGTGAAGATGCTGCGAACACTGTTGAAAGGACAATAAAAAATTTAGGATTTAGGATATTATATAAACTTAGTTGATAATGCAGCAGCAGGTTTTGAGAAAACTGACTCCAATTTTCAAAGAAGTTCTACTGTGGGTAAAACACAGCATTTCATACTACAGAGAGATCTTTTGTGAAAGGAACAGTCTATGGATATGGTAAACTTCACTGTTGTCTCATTTAGAAATTGCCACAGTCACCCCAACCTCCAGCAGTCGCTACCTTGATAAGTCAATGACCATTCACATCAAGGCAAGACCCTCTACCAGCAAAAAGATTACAACTTGCTTAAGGCTCACATAATCATTAGCAATTTTAGCAATAAAGTATTTTCAATCAGGGTATGTACATTGTTTATTTAGACAGAGTGCTATTGCACACTTAACAGACTACAGTATAGTGTAAACATAACTGTTTTAGATATTGGGAAAGCAAAAAATTTGTGTGACTTGCCTTATTATCATATTTGCTTTATTGTAGTTGTCTGGAAAGAACCTGCGATATCTCTAAGGTATGCCTCTAACAAATACATACAATGTGTCTACTATAGTGCCTGGTACGTAGTAAGGACACAAAAAGTGGAAGTCTCCAACCACCCTCCCTAGCCTCTCAATTTTTTAGAATTCTTCCTAGAGAAGGGAGCATTCTTGGTAGGGGCCACAGCCTACTTGCCTTCTATATTTCAGCTTCACTGCTTTAGGGAATTAAAAAGTAGTGTTTTCTCAGCAAAAGACTGACAGTCCCCAGATCTCGATCAAAGAGTATTTTAAATAATCTTAGGTCTGATCTCCCTGGCATGACCTTCTGCCTCTATTCACCATTGCTTCTAGAGTTAACTTTCTCAAAAAAAAAAAAAAAAAAAAAAAAAAAAAAAAAAAAAAGCCAACCATGTCACCTCTCAGCTTTGTATCTGCTGGCTCCCCTCTGAGCCAAGCAGAACTTTAAGAAACAGCCAAACAGCTATCTGAAATGCAATTTCTGGGTCCCTTTCTTAGATATTTTGATTTGGCTTACCTGGGGCGAGGCGCAGAAATCATCTCAAACCAGTACCCACATGATTCTGAGGCAGACAGCTTGAAGACCAAAAGAACACTGGCTTACCAGACAAAATCCAAAGTACATCAGGAGCCAACTCTGGGATGTGTTGGTTTGAGATATTCAGTACTCATACTATGAAGATATTAGGTAGGCAATTAGACACACAAGTCTGGAGTTCAGGGGAAAGGTCTGGGCTGGAGATAGAAATTTGGGAGTGATTGGATTATGGGTGATTTATCCAAAGTTTTGAGACTGGATTAGATAACCAAGGAAGTAAGTATATAAACAGAAGGGAAGAGGACCAAATACTGAACACTGGACCCTCTCATATTAAAAGCTAAAGGAGAAGAACAGTTTGAATGGGAGCCAGTGAGGAAAATCAAGAGAGGGTCGTGTCCTGAAAACCAAGCGAATAATTTCCAGGAAGGTGGAGAGATCATTTGTGAAATGCTACCAATAAGTCAAGTAACATGGGACTGAAAATTGCCCACAAGATTTAACAACATGGTAACCTTGACAAGAGAAGTTTTGGTGGAGTGACAGAGGTAAGTAACTGATTGGGTTAGGTTTAAGAGTGTATGGGGGAAGAAAACGTGTTAGAAGAGTTTTGCTGTAAAAGAAGAAGAAAAATGATTGGTGGCTGAAGAGTAAGTGAAATCAACAAAAGTATTGTGTTTGTATTTTAAGATGGGAAAAGACAGAGCATATTTGTAGGCTGACAGGAATGATCCAGTAGAGAAGGGGGAAATGATTTAAGCATTGTGGGAGAATTGGGAGAGCCTGTCCTTGAGTCAGCAGGAGTCCTCTGGATCTAGTGGTCAAGGAGAGAGGGCTGGACTTGAGAACTGCAGATCTCTGGTAACAGAAGAAAAATGGTATTATAGTTCAGATGCCACTTCTGTCCATACAGATGGTGGTAGTAATTTCATAAAGTTTGTTTTCTGAAAATTAGGAAGCAAAGTTGTTAGCTGAAAGTGAGGACAGGGGAGTGCTGGCGGGCTGAGAAGAGAAGGTGTAAGACAGCCATCCAGAAACCACAGAGAACGAGGGGACTGTCTGCAGGGCAGATTATCTAGTCATAATATTCATTTTCAATTCCACATGCCAGTTGTGAAAAGTTTCTTTTACCCCAGAAATTCAGCTAGCAAGTATCTACTCTCCCTTATGTCAATCAAGTTTCATTACAAATACTTAGGACAAAGAGACACTAGATAATGAATAAGAGATAATGTAACAAATAAGAGAGAAGGTTCTGTGGGTTCCAATCTCAGCTCTACCATTTTATTTACTATTTATCCGTGCAAGTGATTTAAAATCTTTGTGTTTAATATAACACATTTAGCCAAGTTCCTGACATATGTGTTCAATAATGTCACTATTATTATGAAATGTGTTTAGAACCTAACCACTGAAATTCTGTGATGTTTTAACAAGTTAGAAAATCTTATTTCAAAGTGTTTACGCATGTAACTATAAAATTTTGATCTCTTATAATATCTTCACAATACAATCAAATAACAGTGGAATCATCCCAAAGACTTGTTTTCAAAATGCTATCTACAAACCACAGATGTCTTTCAAAAGAGTGGATGCCTGTGAAAATCTCCCTATTGCAGGTAACAATCCATAAATCCCTAGGCTGGTAGTGCCTGATAGCAAACTTGGAATTGTTTACTGTCTCATGTTTTAATTACCTCCAGCTACCTCCCAAACCTGAAGTAAATTTTTGCTGTTTACATTTTCCTTTCTAAAAGGATATGTATTTCAGATTGCAGACCTTTCCTATGATGACAAGTGTCTCAGTAGTATGATACTTAGAAGATATATAGGCCGGGTGTGGTGTCTCACACCTGTAATCCCAGCACTCTGGAAGGTCGAGGTGGGCAGAACTTCTTTTTCTATCCTGAACATTATCTTTAACTTGAAGGGGGCAGATTAACTGTACCTTCTGCTAAATACCTTTTTTTTTTTTTTAAAGACAGAGTCTCGCTCTGTCCCCCAGGCTGGAGTGCAGTGGCGTGATCTCTGCTCACTGCAAGCTCCACCTCCTGGGTTCACGCCATTCTCCTGCCTCAGCCTCCTGAGTAGCTGGGACTATAGGCACCCGCCACCATGCCCAGCTATTTTTTTTTTTTTTTTGTATTTTTAGTAGAGACAGGGTTTCACCATGTTAGCCAGGATGGTCTTGATCTACTGACCTCATGATCTGCCCACCTCGGCCTTCCAGAGTGCTAGGATTACAGGCGTGAGCCACCGCACCCAGCCTATATATCTTCTAAGTATCATACTACTGAGACACTTGTCATCATAGGAAAGGTCAGCAATCTGAAATACATATCCTTTTAGAAAGGAAAATGTAAACAGCAAAAACTTACTTAAGGTTTGGGAGGTAGCTGGAGGTAATTAAAACATGAGACAGTAAACAATTCCAAGTTTGCTATCAGGCACTACCAGCCTAGGGATTTATGGATTGTTACCTGCAATAGGGAAATTCTCACAGGCATCCACTCTCCTTGAGCCCTTGCTTCCTACTCAGTTGCTAGGCCTTTTCTATTTCCTACTCCTTGCCCCAGCTGCTAGCCTACAATTCCCTAATTTCTATTAAAATAGTACATAGAGAGGTTCGGTTCTTCATACTTTCATCCTCCTTCCCCCAATCCAAAGTGGCCTCTGGATGGGCCTTTGCACAAAGAAACACTCATTGAAGTGCTCTGTTTAACAAAAGATAAATCATTGTGGTCTCCACTGTTAATTACAAAAAAGCTGCCACAAACTTGGAAATTACAATAATTTTTAAAATTTAGTATTTTTTATCTAATGCTTAGTCAGGATTCAGACTTTCCCCTTCCATACACCAGCATTTAAACACCAGGGTTAGCTCTCCCTGTCCCATTCTTCCACAATTATCAGCTCACACCTCTCATAGATATTACCAGACTGCATTTCAATAATGCATTTCAATAAAGTTATGAATTTGGCTTATCCATTTTTGAGTCTCAATATTTAACACAAATCCAGGCACAAAAAGGCATTATTTTTGGTGAGTTAATAAATAAGCAGATGGCTAAATGAAGTGACAAACAAGAACATCTCAATTCTCAGAAGTTATTTTGTGCACAAAAAATTATATTATTTCAATATCTTGCTGAGGACATTATGTAGAATATAATACAACCAATTTGAAATTAAACTACTTCTCAGAATCCATGTTATCAGTTCCCTAGCTGTTCTCTCTGACTTCAAGCTCTCTAATCTCTGTTCAAATATATTCTGCATGGTGCTTTGAGGATAATCCTCCCTAAATACTACTTTCAACATCACTCCTTTACTGAGTAAAATGATCATGTACTTCCTATTTCTGAAGGTGACTTCCCCCACCCCCACAATTCTCTTGTGTCGCTTTCATTACCGTTCTCAATGGGTTCCGGTCTACCCATTGAATCCATTCCTCTCTCCACAACCCTGGCTCAGGTCCTTAGCGCACCATCCCCAGACTGTTTTCCTTGTCCCTTACCTTTCTGACGTTAATCTTTCCAACATACTGCTGATATACTAATTTTCCTAAATATTAAAATAGGCCACTACACTGCCCAAAAATATTTAGGGGCTTCTGACTCTTTACTCAATTAACTGTAAACACTCCATTGTGTCATTCCACATTTTGTTTGACCTTCTATTTTATAATAATCTTCACCATTCCTTTAAAGCAGTGGTAAGCTAACTTCTTTGGGGGTGGGGGAAAGGGGTCACTGATCTCTTTCAAAAGCTCATGAAATGGATTATCTAGAAAAAACACAAATAAATTATATATTATCATAAGGGATTCTGATCATGTTCCCTGCTTTAGCCAAATTGTCCTTCTGCTCAGTCTGTAGTTTTTGTTTATAAAAGCCATTACAATTATCGCTATCAAAAATTTCATGCATTCTCAGCAGCCCATCTAGCATGCTCCCCTTTCCATAAAAACATATTTTGGTCTCTCTAGTTAAATATGATCTTTTTCCCCTTGAAATCAAAAACACATTTGGTTTATATATTACCTATATTATACTTGCATATGGGATAAACTCCATGATTGAATGAAAACTATATGAAGTTAGGTAATATGGCTTGTTTATCTTTTATAGCTCCCTGCAGAACCCAGCATGGTAGTAAGAATTTATTAAAAATGATAAGAATAGTCTGGATGCCGTTGCTCACGCCTGTAATCCCAGCACTTTGGGATGCTAAGGTGGGAGGATCGCTTCAGGTCAGGAGTTCAAGAGCAACCTGGCCAACATGGTGAAAGCCCATGTCTACTAAAAATACAAAAATTAGTGTGCATGGTGGTACAGCCTGTAATCCCAGCTACTTGGGAGGCAGAGGCAGGAGAATCACTTGAACCCAGGAGGCAGTGCAGTGAGCTGAGATTGTGCCACTGCACTTCAGCCTGGGCAACAGAGTGGGAATCCGTCTCAAAAAAAAAAAGATAAGAATAAATGATAAGAATTGTTTACAAAAATGTTCAGGGCTGCCACACAGTAAAAAGTCAGCAGGCACCACTTGCAATCTAGTCTATAAATCATCTCTGAGTACATGTCCAAAATCTCTGAGCTGAAATGTATTGGGCCAGATGTGTTTCAAAATTCAAAACTGTTTGTATTTTAGAAAGATGAAATAGAGCAACACTTAATAAAACATTATATTTATGCAGCAAAATGTATGAATATTTACAGAGACTACAAGATATCCTCATGTGATTTCAGATCAGATTTTGCAGCCAAACAAATTCATGTCAGGTTAGGTATTGTTGACAAGTGACTACAACAAAATTTTTGTTTGCAGTGCTTTTTGAATATTGAGATTGTGTGTGAGGAATTGTGGGCCTGTGTCCATTCTTGGCTCCATCTAGTCAGGAAGGATTCCTTAATTCATGACATAGAGTAACCTCAAGCTTTTGCTTCAACATTCTTCAAGTTTCATGCTTTGTTAGTCTCTTTCAACATTCTAGGGTACCTGAAAGTGAAAAGTGGTGCATATGGTCACTAGACAGCATTAGGGCAGGAGAGGCTAGCTGAGACTAGGCGGGGCCAGTGTGGAGGAAAGTCAGGCACCAAGTTGATCTGTAATCGCAGCCCCTTCAGTAAATACTTGCTTAAAGAATGAAGCTGGGTGCGGTGGCTCATGCCTGTAATCCCAACACTTTGGGAAGCCGAGGTGGGCAGATCACCTGAGGTCAGGAGTTCGAGACCAGCCTGGCCAACATGGTGAAACCACATCTCTACTAAAATAAAAAAAATTAGCTGGGTGTGGTGGTGGGCGCCTGTAATCCAGCTACTCGGGAGGCTGAGGCAGAAGAATCACTTGAACCAGGGAGGCGCAGGTTGCAGTGAGCTGAGATCAAACCACTGCGCTCCAGCCTGGGCAACGGAGCTAGATTCCACCTCATAAAACAAAAGATAACAACAACAAAAAAATAAAATAAAACAATGTCATCAGAAATTGGAAGTCTCTCATTGTCCTGACAGTAAGCACTTATTTTCTTTAGATAGCTCTCTACAGCTAGTAAGATCAAATGGGTACAATTTTTACCCAGAATGATATTATTCCTTACTTTTTCATAAAATCAAATATTTTAGAGACTTTTTCACATCTGTAATATAGATGTGAAACATTAGATGTGAATATTTAGACCGCTAATTCACTCTTTTCATTGCAAGGGTATACCACAAATTGCTAATCTCTTTTTAACAGACATTTGGACTGTATTCAGTTTCTCAGTTATTACAAATTGTGTAATACTGCAATAAACATTCATCTAAAGGTATTCTAGAGTTCTGTAAGGGTGAGTTTCTAGAAGCAGAATTGCTGGGCCAAAGTAATGCATATTTTAATTGACAATACCAAACTATCTTCAGATTCTCCAATGGTCACTGTTATTCATTATTATTCCAGTAATTGAATTGCTGAAATTCCCATTATTATTTTAATCAGTAGTGCTTATTAGTGAGTTGAGCCTTTTTCATACTTCTATGGGCTGTATTTTGTGAACTGTCTCAATAATTTTTGTTCATTTTTCTTCCTGTTGTCTTTTTCTTGATTTGTAAAAATATTTTGTATATGGGTAATAATTTCCTTTTGACTTATATACACGTAAGTTTCCTAATTTATTGTTGTCTTTTGACTTCATGAATTTTTTGAGATTATATAGCAAATTGAGCAAATTTGTTTTTGAATTCTGGATTTTATATCAAATTTAGAAACTTTTTCCATCCCAATATTATAAATACATACCTCCATCATCTTGCCATACTTTAGGTTTCCTTTCTTTAAATTAAAACAATTAAGTTGTTGACCCACATGAAATTTTTCTTGTGTATAATAAGCCAGGAGTCACAATATTATTATATTAAAAAAACTATTAAAAAATAAATGTTTCTTAATTACTGTCTCTATTTTTAAAGGCTTTGAATAAATCTTACTAGCTCAATAAACTACCTTTTCTAACTACTGAAGACAAGTCTCTGCCAGTACTACTATTATTTGGGGTAAGTTAATTAACTTCTGAGTCTTTGCTTACATATGAAGTGGAAATGGTAAATTCTACCTTTTAGGATTGTTGTGAAGAATAGAAATATTATATAAAGCATTTAGCATGGTTTCTATTACATATAGGCAATCAGTAATGACAACTCTTGGTACCTTCCTCTCTAGTTCACTTATAGCACCCTAAGTCTGCAACACACAATTTAATCAAACACTAAATTGCAGTGTTGTCTGTTAATCACTCACTTCCACACACACATTGCAGGCTCCTTGAAGTGAAAGACTATATCTTTTGCTGCAAAGGAATACCGAGTGAAAGTTAAGAGCATTGGCTCCAGGAGGGGAGTTCTGCTCTACTGTTGACTAACTGAACGAACCTCATCTGTAAAATGAGGAAAATAGAACCTGTCTCATAGGAATGTTGCAAGTGTTAAATGAGTTAGTACACAAAAAGACATTAGAAGAGTACCTGAATTTAGTAAACACTCAATAAATAACCATTATTTTTACCCTTTAATTTTTATATTTCCTACAAATGCTACAGCATTGTTTTGAGCTCACAGTTCATACTCACTACATGTGTATTGAATCTCATAAATAAATCACTTGGTCATAGGAGAGTAAATAGCATGAAAAGTATTTGCATTTTTTTCTAAAGAAATAATGATTACTAGTAAACACTATGCTTTAAGAAAAAAGTTATGATTCCTTAAAATGTCATCTAAAGTACATAACACAAAATGCTGTAGTAGCAGTTTAAAACAAAGCTCAAAACCTGTTAATTTTTAAAAATTGAGCATTAAACTTTACTTGTTTTGTAGGAGTTAAAATTAAAAGGAAAACACAATAGGCTATTTACATATCACTTGTTAGAAAGCATAACATCTCATCAGAGGAGAAAAAAATGTCTTGATGATAAGCTATACGAAGTATGCATTATATAGTTAATTATATGAGGGCTGTCTAGCCACAAGAAGGATATTGTGTTCATCAGCCCATCCTCAAATTAGATAGATAGGGATGATATATAGAGTATGTGACTTTCTGATGTTCTTAAATGACAATGAAGTTTAAAAGCCAAGGTGTAAACCAGCAGTCCTCAACCTTTTTGGTACCAGGGACCAGTTTTGTGGAAGACAATTTTTTCACGGATGGTGTGGGATGGTTTCTCGATAAAACTGTTCTACCACAGATCATCAGGTATTAGATTCTTATAAGAAGTGCACAACCTAGATCCCCGGCATGCACAATTCACAATAGGGTTCTCACTCTTATGAGAATCTAAGGCTGCTGCTGATGTGACAGGTGGCGGAGCTCAGTCTGTAATTCTCACTTGCCCACTGCTCACCTCCTGTTTGGCCCACTCCCTAACTGGCCATGGACCCGTATTGGACCATGGACTGGCTGTGCTATCAGTCCACATCCTGGCGGTTGGAAATGCCTTGTGTAAATGATTAGTGTGCCTATTTTTGAGTGTCTGTCTTAAGTATCAATTATTTCAATCCTTCCTTTAAAGAAGTGACTGATAAAGGATTCCCTGGAGTTACTTTGTTTTTTTTGCTGACAAAAGCAAAAGCTTTATAACTCAGATGTGATCTTCAGCTGGTAATGTGGATATTCTGTTAGAATAGTGAATAGTTGGACTTTAAATCTTGATCACAAATGGTCAACCTATCTTTGCACAAATGCCAAAAAGATAACAGCAAATAGAGCCAAAAAAGTCTTAGGAGTCACTCGAATAATTCAACACTTGACTGAGATCTAAGGTTTTCCTGTTTTTTTGGTTTGTTTGTTTGTTTTTTTTTTTACAAAAAGGTTGGCTGAGAATCCTTTGTCCCAATAAAAATCTCAAGTGGAAATATAAACCACATAAAGAAATACAGAGCTGTTCTGAGCAGAAGAAGGAATTTGACTGAGTTAAGGAGCACAATTTGAAAACCAGTCTCCTATAAGAGACCATGTATTTATCTGAAAAAGTATAAAATAATTAATATTTGCTCAAATACAGAACAGTCTGGGGAAACAGCACAGAAGTTAGAGTCAGACCTCCTGAATAGTAGAAACCTCTCTTTATACCCATCTGTAAAATATAGATACCAACAGAACCTCCATCTCATAGGACTCTTACAAGGATTAATTGAGCTAATCCAGTGAAGCAGTTAAAACCGTGCCTGAGTTACAGTAAATGAATAAGCCTCTTGCACAACATCAAGATATGATAGTAGACTAAACTGCCATCCTTCTCCATGTGTCTAACTGAATACTACGGTGTGTCAGCTATGGCTCTGGCATAACGTATATCAAGGTATTCTCATGTTCACTAGTTGTACCATGGGTTTGTATTGTTTTGTTTTCTTCTTCTTGGTTTTGTGCATGTAAAAGAGAGGGTCTGTATACATTTTCATCTTCAGTCCTAGCACAAGCACTTTTAAATGTATCAATACATGTATCTGAAGTGAATAAATTAGTGAATCAAATCATCTTAGCAGCAGGTAGAAAGCTGTCGTCTAGTTCATCCAGAACTGTATCAAAATACTTCAATATATTCTGGAAAGAGAAGACATGTACCAAAGGAGAAAAGTACAAAAAGTGTTTACTTAAGTAATAGTGTAGTAATTCCTAAATATAACGATTTTCATATTATGAAGTATTAAGTAGTGGTTAAAAAACACAGGTTAGAACTACATATATGAACAATAGAGCTTCAAGTCATTTTTGTATCAAAATAACATGAATGATGCATAAATTATGATATATAACATTTATATATTAACACACCCCAGAGAACATATTCCACACACACACACACACACACACGTGAAAAACTGAGGTAGAGGAAGAGAAAAATGGTAGGCAAGGGAACAGATTAGAGGTATTGATCAAAGAGGACTTAAGCCTTATTGGTAACATTTTCATTGTTTAAAGGAGATGAACTGTTGAGTTACTTGAGTAATTAAAGTACAATGATTCAGTGGCCAGAACAGGAGCAGTTATTAGCACTAGCATGCATGGCTAATACTACTGCTTCTCCTCTGGCTCTAGTAGTGGTATTAAGGTATAGGTTAAAAGAGTATTAATAATTTGGGAGCTCTAAATAACCAAATATGAACACATGACACCAAATGTTATCTTTTTGACCATTCTTTTTCAGTAGAGTAGAGGTTTATATCAGTGAACCATAATGTAAAATGGTGTGTAAAACCAGTCTATCATTACCCATGCTAAATATTAAACTGAGAGACCCCAGCTTGAAAAGAAATTGGATATAGAGTTTTGAAATAAAGTCTAGTGAATTACTACATATTTATTTTTAGGGTAATGTGAAAGCCATTATAGAGTAGACTCTATTGGAGAGTAATTGAATTTAAGTAAGATTATCGGCAAAATACCTTCTCAGAGTCCAAATATTATTCAAATAGATTACAGTGGAAGAGATTGCTGGATAATCTGTGCACTACAAAAGATGGAGAAAGCATTACAGAGCTCTAAATATAGAACAAATAAATCACAGAAGTTGCTAATGAAAAATTGGATGTTCAACATTTCTCTTTCTGATGCTGTATCAAGGAGAACTATGCTACCAAACCAGTTTTCATTACTATCCTATGACACCAAGTATACTCAACTTTTGAAAGAAATACTTTATTCATAAAAGTATTTCATTTCTGTCTAGTTTCCTCTGTAGTCTATTTATTGTGATGTCTAGGTCTGAAAAACTTTCCCCATTATCTGACAGAGGGGTCAATTCTCTAGTTGTCCAAACATTGCATAAACGAATCACTTACCACACATGCAATTAGTCATGTGTACACAAATTGGTAAAATTTCTCTCTCCACCACTACACTATAAACTTTAGTCAACAGCTAGCAAGGTCTCTCTTGTTTTACTGCGGTTTCACCAGCACCTACCATAGTACCTGGTGCATGGCAGGTACTCAATACATACATGAACTAATGTAATTAAGGTAATTACTTCATGAACAATATATGAATAAAAGAATAAGGATAATATTGCAATGCAATTGAAAATCCATCAATACCTACTTAGCTTAGTGTCTTCTAAGTAATACATTTCAACTGCATTATAACATGTGTTTAATCATATTACATCAAATGTATTCACAACAAATGCTGTCACTGAGTAAAGCATCCAAGGAATAAAAGCGTGGCATTATCAGTTATGATGAGTGGATCATGTAGCAGTTATGTACTGGATGCCTAGTATATTCCTAGCACTGGGCTGGTTACTGTGTACTGGCAAAGATAAGTCATTGAAAAACTGTCCTTTCTTTCATCACACCAGGTTAGTAGTCTGCATTTGCAGGACTGGCAGGTCATTATTACTTCCTCTCCTTGGAAGGCATTAAGTCAATTCCTGACTATTTCCTGGTTCATTCCAAACCTGTAAGTCTTGGTAAAGGAATGCAATGGGCTATCCCACCAACTGGTTTTTGACCAATACTATATTTTAAACAATTCAGTTAGCTTAAAAGAAACCATCTTTCCCAACTCCTTTCTCCCATTTCCTGAGTGGTATCTTATTTCTTTATCTCTTCTCTCTTCTGTCTCATATCAAGGGAAACCGAGTCACCCAGAATGACTTTATAGGCTTTATCACCTCCCACCCCTAACATGGGAAGGAGGTGAAGAAACTGTTGGCTCCTGCTTATGTCTTCTTATTGTTGCCCTAAATATGAAGTTAATATGATTCATCCTTTTATACCACACACTTCTCATTACCCCTGCTCTTGCATTCTCCTTTAGGATTCACTTTTACCTTCCTAGATGTTTCATCACTTGGCTCACATCTTTTCCTCGAACCCTCTATTGTTTTTTCTTTGATTGCATTTCCTATTATGAGAAAGGAAGCGTAGTGGTCGAGGGCAGGGATTCTGGATTCATACCACCTGGATTTGAATCCTGACTTTACCATTTCCTAAGTGTATTAAGACAGCTTAACATCTACAGACCTTAGTTTCTTCATTTGTAAAGTGGGAGTAATAATAATAATATCAATATTACAACAATTAGATAAGTTAAGACCTGCAAAGCACTGAAATAGTCACTGGCACAGAGAAAGCACTTTATAATGCCATCATTTTCATTATCATCTTGGTAACATTAGTATCCATATTGTTGCCTGTTGACTTGAAACTTCTGGCCATTTTGGAAACCACACATAGCACCACCGTGAACCAGCTCATCACGCAGCATTGCTTTATTGAAGATTTTGAACCTAGTATAAGTCCTTCTACTTATCTTTCTCATTCCTGAAAACTCCTAGAACCTTCTCTCTATTCTCTTGCCTTAAATTACTAATTCTCCAAATTCACCCAAACACTAGCAACCTAGTTTCCCAACCTTTAACTCTCTCAATTTCCTAATGTGAACATTCAACACTTAGTCAGTGCAATCTTAATTTCTTCACTCTTCTTTGACTATGTACACTTAAAGTTTTCCTCGATGCCTAGAGATCTTATCTGTCCTTTACTAATCAAATGTTCATATCTTCCATGAAGCCTTCTTCATCATGCAAGAATATACATATTCCAGCCCATGACCACCTCGCTTTGTCCAAATACAAAAACTCACAAACCACAAAGATCTCATATACATTACAGAATTGCTTACTTGGGCATTTACTGAGAATCTTTATTTAGATGTTTTATGTGCATATGTTACTTCCCTAACTGTATTACAAGCTCCTTGAAAGTAGAAATGCCAATAGAAACTGATAATATGTCAGGCCTTTTACATACTTTACAAGTATTGGTTCATTTAATCTTTACAGCAACCCTAAGAAATAGCCACTGTTATCCTCATTTTATCTCAAGGCAGAGAAAAGTGAAGTCAGGGACAAAGGATATCTTTGGTATAAATTGCTGAATGAAGGAACTTACTAATATAGTTCATAATCTTGTTCTAGTTTCATGAATGATTTATCTGCATCAAATCTTAAGTAACTCTTTGTAATTATAGATAAATAAAGGTGCTTCACTTCTACTGCTCAAGACTATAGGACCATGCCAACAGCCAGAGTCCAACAAATGCTTTCTAAGAGTACATTTGGAAAGATTTCCTCACAGTTTTGGATGCTATTCTAACAAAATGATGAGAAAGCATTTGTATTTTAGTTAGGGTGCTCTTTGCTCTACATATGCACTTTATGAAATAACTTCTATGAATCAAACAGAGTTTATATATCTACTTTTGCATATCGTCTCTGATTTACAAGACTGCAATTTAAAAATATTTAACCTATGTTTACTAACAATCAGCTACTAACTAGTTTTGTGACTTTTGGAAACTCATATTTATGTCTTTGAGATTTGCTTATCTTTAAAAGAAGGAGCTGGGGTAGGAAAAATTGGCCTTCAGGGGATTCTAAGGGAGTCATTTACTTATAAAATTATACTATCCTTAGGAGACTTTAGAGGAAATCATATTAATGCAGAAGGGAATGTTTAAGAAACCAGAACCGAAGTCAGATAAAAATGGTAACTCCAATTACCCACTGGAAAACTGACTTTTCCACATAAAGAACTTCCATCTGAAACCGTAAATAAACTATGTCAATGGGTAAGAGCCACTCTCAGTTGCCCTATTTTCTCCAGTACCACTTTTAACACTGCCTCAATTAGTTTAAAAGGCAATCAAACCCCCTGAAGCTGAATATGTTCAACATCAGTAAAATATATTTATCTTTTGTTAAAAAAAAATCACGTTCTAAAAATATACAAAACAAATATTTGTTATGAAGAACTCCTTTGAAAGCTCCCTTAAAGTGAAATTTCCCATTCCCTGCTTTTCTGCTTGTAAGCAGAGTGCTTTTCAAACAAACAAACAAACAAACAAAAAACCTCAGAACAGGAGACAAAAAGCCAACATTCAGATCTTTGGTTCCTTGTCTAGGTGTGATCTCAGCACTCCAGAGGGAACACTAAGCTCCATTTTACATACTTCTACAATACATTTATTGCTAGTATTAAAATATGAAATCTTTCTATGTATTTTTATCTTCGACTGTAAAGATGTTTGGCTGCTTAGAGTTTAGGTAGAAATAAATTTTAAAAATTTACTTTGAGAAAGTCTGAAACACACCATGCAAGTAAATCTGAAATCATTAAGCATGTAAGTTCAATGGGTTTAAAAACATGAAAGTTTTACTTAAAGCAAAATACTTCTTTAGAGATTATGTTACTGTGATGGCCAGATTTTTTGTTTTAAACTGTTTAATGCTGTCCTTATACACTTACAAAAATATACTGAACAAAAAGAGAATTTAAAAATTTGTTTAGAATTACTATTTTGTAAATATTACATAAATATTCATGTAGTCAAAAGACAGTATCATGTAGAAAACTAACTGCATCATATATATGTTGTGATATATGTTCGTGTATGTATAGGCAAATATGTATATGCATACAGGTACATATGTGTCAACTACCATTTTTCTTTTAATCAAAATTTTAAAGTACTGCATACATATATATCTACATAATAGATATATAAAAGTACTATTAGAACGAAACTGTTTCCTGAAAGCTAAGCAGTTAAGGAATAATAGAAGCACTTTCCTCAAGATTTTTAAGACTTATGTCTAATACTGAAAGTGTAGTCAAAGAGTATGCTATTATAATACCCAACCACATTCAATCTTGAGTATCATAAATAAAAACATATTGTTTAAATGTCATCATATATTTTAAATTATATGAAAATATCACCATTTCTCAGAAGAAACAAGGAATAATTGAAATCTATGCAATAATAGATGGTCTCCATTTACAATTAAAGCAATAATAAAGGATCATGGGAAAGGAGCCTACCTTCCATTGCCCTTTTAAAGAAGACCTTACAGCTCCCACAGGTAAGGACACCATAATGACAGCCTGATGCTTCATCCCCACAGATTAAACAAATCTTCTGAGGTAATGACTCGAAGCTGTATTGGGGGCTCTGGCTGGCTTCTGAATCCGGCCTTGAAATGCAAAACAAAGTACTCCAATTATTTTTAAGTGCACCACTATCTAATACTAAAGGTTTCTTAAACCAGTATTGAGACGGTGAAAGGAGATTTTAAAAACAGAACTGTATATATACACTTGAAAGACATGCAAATTAAACTTGGTAATAGACTACCTGTAACTGGATTCAACACACTTGCAAATGATTAGCCATTCATCAGTAGCACCAATATAAAAGAACAATTATTACGGTATAATATTAAGTTCTGGAAAGCTAAAGTCAGTTAAAAAGAAATCTTTCTACAAAACTCTTTATATAGCAACGATTTAGTCTTTGACAAATGAAATGTTATGTCCTTCCTGTGGGTATGCTGCGTCAAAACAAATACGATTTGGCTTTAAAAGTTCGATGGTACTTTGCAATGTTTTGGTTTTGAGTTTTTAAAACACAACCCTGTAATCATTGCTTACTTAAACAAGTATATGTTTGTCATTTTAAAGTATTGTCCAATACACTGACACTGTTGCCTATTCACAACATAAGATTCCAAACAGAGCATTCTTTTTTTTTTACATTCCATTACTTCAGTATGCAAATTAGTGTTTTTTAAACCTGCGTAAAAAAAAAAGTTGTAGTGAATCGCAAGCAATAATTAGAAAAGGGTGCAATGCAGTGATAGGTGTTTAAATCCACAGTTTAAACATCTCTCACGTGAACTTAACTTTAATCTTGGGATTCTTAAGAAAATAGAGCCATTAAAGTGTTCAAATCCCTAAGATGGTGCTGCTTTCGGTTCTGGCGGGCCACCTCTCAAGTCCCACCCCTCCCGGGGGAACGGTGCCTTAACTCCTCTCCAAGACAGGCACTCCTGGTAAACGTCCTTCCTCTAAGAAAGAAGCATTTCATAAAGCCCCCAACTCGCCGCGCACTTTCTGCCCCGCTGGGCTACAGCGGACCTAGTGTGACGCTGCACGTTTTAAATCAGGATTGGTTCTGCTTCGGAATCTGGAAGATTCGGAAAGTTTAAAATAACAAAAAAGAAAAAAACAGCTTTCAGGCAGGCACGCCCCCAAAATAGTATATTCTGCGCCCACCTTCGTGTCCCCAAGAGTGAGGAGAGCAGGGAAGAAGAAGGGAGGCAACTGCCCCTGTGCTGTGTCCCGCTGCCCACCCCCTCCGGCCGCCCGGGGGAGCGCAGCGGTGCGCCGGGTCTGGGGCTGAGGGTTGGCGGCTGCCGCCAGCGGAACCGCTACTCCCGGACGCGCCCCGCCCCGGGCCCTCACCTCAGGTAGTTGAGATAGGGCGGGTAGACCTGCTGCAGGCCCTCCTTGAGCACGGCTGCCTGGTAGCCGAGCTGCGGGAGCCCGTTGAGGCCGAGTGCAGGGTAGAGCGCGGGGGCCGCCCCGGCGGCGGCGGCGGCGGCAGAGGCGGAGGTGGAGGGCAGGCCATCCCGCGGGAGCAGGCAGCCGCCCGCGCCCGGCACCTTGCAGGGCGGCGGCGCGAACTGGCCCTGCTGGGGCGGCGCGCCCTCCGCTTTGTACAGGATGCACTCCAGGGTCGACCCCGGGGAAGACGCGGACGAGACTGAGGCACTGGCTGGTGCGGCCGTCACTGCCGCTTCCCCAGGTCTGGATGGGGGCGCTCGCAGCGGCAGCTGGGGCGGTGGCCCCAGCGGGAAATCCGGGAAGGCGGCGGGGTTGGCACCGGCCACCAGGTAGGAACCCCGGGAGCGCGCGGAGGCCTCCGCGCCTTCCTCCTCCTCCTTGATCTTTAGAGTGGGCGGCTGGAAGTCGCCATAGAGAGGGTACGCGTTGTCCTTGGGCTCGGCGTCGGGCGGGTACGCGCAGTCGGGGAAGTCGCCGACAGCGACTGGAGTGGATGAGGCAGAGGGTGAACTCTGCGGCGGGGCAAAGGCGCTGGCGGCTCCGGCGCCGCCGTCGTAGCTCTCGTCTTCCAGCAACTGCCGAGTGCGGGCTGCCAATAAGGCGTGATTGAGAGGCACGATGGGCACGTGGATGAAATCCATCATCGTGGTGGCCAGCGGGGAGCGCCCGGGCGCCATGGGCGCGTCCTGCTCCACCAGAGCGACCCTGGGCGCTGAGAAGCGGGAATCTTCCTTGGGGACCAGGCCGACGCCTCCTGCGGCCGCCCCTGGGGGGACACCCGCGGCTCCTCCTCCAGCCGCCGCGCCACCCAGAACCCGAGGTTTGCCCTTCAGAAGCGGACCCGCAGAGTCCTCGGACTCGGAGCCATCCTCCTCCTCAACCTCCACCGCAGTGGGCTGCGGAGACGGCTTCACTGGGGCCCCGGACCAATGAGGGCTCCCAGAGGCCGGGAGCAGCAGCTGCCGGGATGGTGACAGGCCCCGGGGCAGCACCTTATGGGCAGCTGCCGTCCCGGAGCTGTCTTCAGTCTTGTCCCCGGACCGGCTCATGAGCGGAGACAACACCAACACCCTCTGGGTGGCAGGGGCAGCTGGTGGGTCTTCAGGAAGTTCCGGGCCAAACAGGCACCAAGAGCTGGTGACCTCGCAGGCGGGAGGGCTGGGTTGGCTCTGCCCGGGACCTGAGGGCGCCAACAGAGTGTCCAAGACACTGTCCAGCAGTCCGCTGTCCTTTTCGGGGGGTCTAGAACTGCTGCCTCCAGTACCCCTTGTAGCTTCAGCTCTGGAATATGCTCCCTCCACGTCGGACAGCGACTGCTGGTCCTGCGTCTTTTCGTCTGGGGGATCCTGTCCCTGGCAGAGCCGAGGGAAGAGTAGCCCGTCCAGGGAGATAGGTATGGCCGAAACTTCAGGCAAGGTGTCCGAGGTCTGGCTCCCCTGGAACGGGCCTGCGGCTGGGCGACACAGCAGTGGGGATCCTACCTCGGGGGAGGGCGGGCCGCCCGCCACGTGGGGAGCCCGGGGACCCTTTGCCTTCAGCTCAGTCATGACGACCTGGACTCTCCTTTTCTCCTCCCCCGTCTCCAGGGAGGAGGGAAAAGGGAAGGAGGAGGGGGTTTCGGGAATGTAGGGGCAGAGGGAGGAGAAAGTGTGTTGAATGTGGCTGGACCGGAGGGATCTCCACCTCCTGGGTCGGGGGGCGGGGGAGGGCGGCGCTGGTCAGCTCCTGCCCTTGGCCTCCATCCTGTCGTCAGGGGAACGGTGGCTGTCGTTTGTCCCAGCGAGCGGCAAGTGGGGAGCGCAAGAAAAAGTAGTAATTGTAGGGATCTCGTCTCCTAACTCGGAGAGTTTTCCGAGAGTTCTCCGACTTCTGTCCGAGGACTGGAGACGCAGAGTACTCACAAGTCCGGCACCTGAGTGACTGCGACGGCGACAGCAATTCAGTGACATGCGGCCCCTTTATCTCCCCACTTTTTCTCTGGCATCAAACTCGTGCATGCTGTGAAGCTCTCAATCCCTCGCTGAGTTCCACTGCCCCTCTCACTAAAACCCTGGGGCTAGTCGGACCTCTCGGTACAGCCCATTCCCAGGAAGGGTCGGGCTTCTGCTGGCTCCCTACTGCGGGCGACAGTCATCCCCGAAGATCTCAGTTCCCAGCAGTGCGGGAGCACTAGCCGCCTCGGGTTGTAGATTTCGCTCAAATGACAAGTGAAGCTAGTTCTCATTGGGAATGCCACCCACACGCGCAAATACAACAAGGCTTACCCCGATTAGTGACAGCTGTGTACTGGCCAGACAGCTTTCTAACAACGCCTCCTCTTCTAGGGAGGCCCCGCCCAAAGCCCCTCCCTACCCCAATTAGGGGTAGAATCTGAAACTCTGGAATTGGCATTTCCACCCATTATTCTGAATGCTACTCTCAATAGCAGGTTCTTTGGGATGGAACCTCATAAGCATATTCCATTTTGTTTTGCAAATTAAGAATTATGCCCTATCTAATTGGAAAAACGAATAGATTCTATCAGAAGTAGAGTTTTTGTCACCATTTTAAGATTTCAGTTTTGTAAATATTTAACACAGGAAGATATTTGACTACATTATCTTTTAAAATAATAAATGTATCAAAGACGATTCTAAATACTTTAAGAGATTTTCTCCCTTATGCGTTCCATCAAAGTGAATGCTTTCAAGTTTCTCCTGCTGCAACCAACATGTCCTGATTCTCTTGAGTAATCCTCAGCGTGACAAAGAAATTTGGGAGTAGGAGATGGTCACACCTCTGTACCTATGATGGAAGTTTGGATGTTGTGTGCCATACTTTGATTTGTCCTAAGGAATGTGTTCCAATTTTTAGTAAATAGCACTTTAAGGAAAGTTTCCTTTAGCTCCAGCTTATACCCTGTGCTACATCATAAGATCCTCAGTAGAGATGTTGAACAGTACTTTTTTCCCTAAATATTCTTAGTCTGAAAAGTAATTATCTTTGAACTCATAAAAATGGATCCCGTCTAAATTCATGAAGTCAGTAGAGAAAGGGAAGAGTATTGCAATATATATTTTAGATAAACAGTCATAAACTATATTTGACCCAAGACCATTGGGTATTTTAACATCATTTTAAATATACCTTGTTCAAAACAGAGTGAATGATTTGCAAATTTTCTTATAGGACCTCAAGGTCTAGCTATGCTAATGACTCATAGTTTATCTCAACCATGTATAGAAAATACAGAAGAAGACTCCAAGAGGTGGGGGAGCCACTAGAGGTAAGAAGCCTGGACCCCTCGATCATCTGGGGAAGAGCTACATGAGTGAGAAACAAACCTTTATCATGTTAGATCACTAGGACTTGGAGTTGATTGTTCTAGCAAGTGGTTTACTCTGATTAATCTTAGGTATGTGGGAATTAGGCAGATAGAGGAAAGGTAAAGAGAATTCCAGGAAGCAGGTATAGTATGTTCACAGGGCATCTGCAAGGGGACCATTATAAATAAAGCAGGAGCGATTGTGGGCACAGAAGTATATGAGACTAGAGAAGTAAACTGATTTATTAATATCATTATTGTTGTTTTCAGGCTTTCTCTTTCCAACCTATCTTAAAACAGTTGCCGTGCTTTATTGAGGTATAATTCTAATATCATATGACTCACTCAAAGTATCAATTCATTGATTTTTCATGTACTCAGAGTTGTGCAACCATCACCCACTATTAATTTTGTAACATTAGTATAACTCTAAATCTCAGTATACACTAGCAGTTACTCCACATTTCTGCCTAAATCTCCCAGCTGCCACTAATATGCTTTTTGTACTTGTGATTTGGCTATTTTGGATCAAAGTTCATCCATGTACCACATGAATCAGTACTTCTTCACTCTTTTTATTGACAAATAATATTTCATTGCATGGATAAACCACATTTTATTTATCCATCTCTATCAATTGTTGGACATTTGGGTTGTTTACACCTTTTAGCTACCATGAAAAATCCTGCTAATGAATATTCATGTAGAAGTTTTTGTGCAGCATATATTTTCCTTTCTCCAGGTATATACCTAGGAGTGCAATTCTTTTTTTTTTTTTTTTTTTTTTTGGAGACAGAGTCTCGCTCTGTCGCCCAGGCTGTAGTGCAGTGGCACGATCTCGGCTCACTGCAAACTCCGCCTCCTGGGTTCACGCCATTCTCCTGCCTCAGCCTCCCGAGCAGCTGGGACTAGAGGCGCCCGCCACCGCGCCCGGCTAATTTTTTGTATTTTTAGTAGAGACGGGGTTTGACCGTGGTCTCGATCTCCCCTTGTGATCCGCCCGCCTCAGCCTCCCAAAGTGCTGGGATTACAGGCGTGAGCCACCGCGCCCGACCTGGAGTGCAATTCTTGCGTCATATGGTAACTCTAGGTTTAGTCTTTGGAGGAACTGCCAGACTATGGTTCAAATGATTGTACATCTTACATTTCCGCCAGCAGTGTATAAGGGTCCTAGTTTCTTCACATCTTTGACAACACTTTTTATCTGTCTTTTTTGTTATAGCCCTCCAAGTGTGTGAAATGGTATCTCACTGATTTATTTATATTTTCCTGATAGCTAATGCCACACAATGTATAGAGTTTGTAAAATCACGACAGCATTGCCAGGTAGTCTTCTAATCCCTTTACCTGTGTTAACTGTAATCCTTCAGCAGTCTCACAAAATAGGTACTTTTATCCCAATATCATAGCTAGGGAAACTGAGGCACAAGGTTATCCGGTATTACAAAGTTAAGTACTGTAACCCAAATCCAAGACATCAAATGACTCCTTAAGAGTGTGTTTTTAAATGTCAGATGCCATATAATTTGGTTTCCCGGTCGCTACTGTAAAATTGGCACTTGGCTTCATTTTAAATCTGACAAACTATATTTGGCTTGATTTTGGTTGATTATAATAATTCCCTTGTCAGAATGTCTGGGGAGGTTGTTTCCAAAAGATTGAAAATCTTGACGTGGGAAGACAATAACAAAGATGTCCAACATGTCCTAAATCACCATTATTCCATAAATTTTGTTGCTGAGTGATTAGCATTTTTGGCACAGGAACTCCCCAAATGTATGAATCGTTGAATGAAACAAAATTAACTGATTAAATTCAGGTGCGATGGGGCTAACTTCAGATATTCCTGAAGACTGTTTTTGGAGAAGAGGATGTAAACGTGGAAGTTTTTTTTTCTATAGTTTGGAAAAAAACCACGTTATCAAGATATAGTTGTCATATAATAAACTGCATATATTTAAATTGTATAATTTGTTGTTATACCTGTGAATTAAAATGATAAACATACCCTTTGCCTCCAAAAGTTTCCTCATGCCACTTTTTAAATTCCCTCATATTATTCTATCCCATCCCCTTCTCCTAGTACTAATCACCACTTTCTGGCAAGCCACTAATCCGCTTTCTGTCACCATATATTAGGTTTTAAAAAATATTTATATCAATTTATTAAACATTAAATTATACATATGCATATACCTTTTAGGTCCGTTTCCTTTAAATGTTTTATTAATAGATTTTACTTTGGGGATCAATTTTGGATTTACAGAAAAATTGAGCAGATAATATAGAGAATGCTCATATATCATTTGTACAATTTTCTCTGTTAGCATTTTAAATTAATAGGGTACTTTTGTTATAATTAATGAACTAATACTGATACGTTGTTATTAACTAATATTCACAGTTTGTTTAGAATTTCTTCATTTTCATTTAATGTCCTTTTTCCTTTCCAGGATTCCATCCAGGACCCCACATTTAATTGTTATGATGTCTTGGGCTCCTCTTGGCTGTGAGAGTTTCTCAGATTTTCCTTGTATTTGATGACCTTGACAGTCCTTAGGAATACTGGTGAGGTATATTACAAGATGCCCCTCTACTGGAATTTGATATATCTTCATGAGTAGACTAGGGTTATGGGTTTTGGTGGGGAGGGTTGGAAATCAAAGAGGTAACGTGCTGTATTTATTACATCATATGAAGGGTACATATTGTCAACATGACTTATGACTGTTAATGTTGTTCTCCATCACCTGGCTGAAGTAGTGTTTGTCAGGTTTCTCCATTGCATAGTTACTCTTTTTTCCTTATTTGCATACTCTTTACTCTTTGGAAGGAAATCATTATGAGTCACTTAAGGAAGTGTAGGGGAGTAGGGTGTTATGCTAGCCCTCCTTTGGAGTGGAGTATCTACATAATTTATTTGGAATTCTGTGTGGACGATTTGCCTGTTCTCCCCCATTTAATTCTTTGTTCAGTCTTTTCTTTATATCTATATGGATTCATGAATACTTTGTTACTCAGATTTTTCCAGGTTTGGCATTGGGAGCTTTTTCAGTTGACTCCTGTGCTCCTTGACCCACTCTCCGTATTGTGTGTATGTGTGAACCTTCTTACTCTGTGGTATTACAAGGTGCTATAGGCTCATCTTGTATATTTCCAGCCCCAGTTGTAGAATCAGCCATTTATCCAAGGAAGTTTGAGACTTCTTATTGGAAGCTGGTATAGAAATGAAGATCTGGATGCCAAATAAATTAGTTTTTATTTCTTAGAATTGTGTATAATACAGTATATGCTTTTTTCATTTGGTTTCTCTCAGCATAATTATTTTGAGATTCAGCTAAATTATAGTATGTATCGATAGTTCGTTCTTTTTGTTATTTTTATTTATATACTATAGTTTGTTTATGTATTGAACTGTGGATAAATATCTGAGTTGTTTCCAATTTTTTGATATTATAAATAGAGCTACTATGAAAATATTGTACAAGTCTTTGCATGGACACGTGTTTTCATTTTTTCTTGGTAAATACCTAGCAGTAAAATGGCTGGATAAATTCGTGGGTGCTGTGGTCTGAGTGTTTGTGTTTTCCCCAAATCTGTGTGTCAAAACCTAATCATCGATGTGTTAGTTTTAGTAAGCGGGGCTCTTGGGGAGTGATTAGGTCATGGAGTGCTGCCTTGCCCCTTCTACCATGGAGTACACAGTAAGAAGTTGCCATCTAGGAACTGCAAAGCAGGTCTTCACCAGACATCAAATCTGTCGCCTTTCTTGTGGACTTCCCAGCCTCCTGAACTGTGAGAAATAAGTTTCTGCTGTTTATAAGCTACCTAGTTTATGGTATTTTGTTACAGCAGCCCAGATGGACCAAGACAATACATGTACATTTAACTGTCAGGCAATTTTCCAAAGTGATTGTATCATTTTACATTTCCACCCAGTATATTAGAGTTCTAATTCTTCCATAAGTTGGACAACAATTGGTATAGTCAGCATTTTTAACTTTAGCAGTTCTAACAGGTAGGTAGTGGTATCTCATTATGGTTTTAATGTGCATTTCGTTAATGACTAATGATGTTGATCATGTTTTCACACGCTTATTTGCGATATTTATATATTCCTCTTCTGTGTATCTGTGTGTCTGTTCAAATCTTTTATTTGCTTTTTCTAAAAAAAAAACTTGAATTGTTTTGTTGTTGTTGAATTTTCAGAATTCTTTATGAATTCTGATAGAAGTCCATTGTCATATGTGGGATTTGAAAGTAGTTTCTTCTAGCCTGTGGCTTGTCTTTAAGTTCTCTTAATGGGATCTTTTGAAGAGCAGATGTTTTTAATATTGACAAAGCCTCTTTATTTACATTTTTATGGAATATTCTTTTGGTGTCATAACTGAATATTCCTTGCCAAACCCAAGGTTGTAAATGTTTTCTGTCATGTTTTCTTTTGGCTTTATAGTTTTAGGTTTTACATTTATATCTGTGGTACATTTTAAAGTTACTTTTTAATATGGTATAAGGTCTAGATCAAAATTCACTTTTTTTGCATCTGGATATCCAGTTGTTTCAGCGCCATATGCGGAAAAGAATACGCCTTCACTAATTTCCTTTGCACCTTTGTTGAGAATTAGTTATTCAGCTATGTGGAGATGTGTTTCTGTACCCTCCATTCCATTTAATTGTATTATTGGACAGTTTTTATGTCAATACATTATCTTGATTAGCTGTAATTTTTTAAGCTGTTCTTGTTTAAATCTGTCTGTGTAAATGACAGTGTTCTTCCTCTAACCTTCCAGCCCTGGGGGTGAGGAGGGGTATCCCACAGCTGGTTGAGGTAAGAGACAGGATCCAGGGTGCGCTCTGAAGCTACAGATAGCATGAGAGGCAACCCATAAAATTTCTAAGCAGAGTGGTAACAGTGGCCCCCCACTTCTGTTTCTGAACTCCAGCTCTCAGCGTGTTGGTGACTTTGAACCCCCTCCCCAGAAATGGAAATGCCAAAATGGAAGAGCCCTCAGTCACCTAGCTCCCTTCCCAATAGGACATAGAGTTAAAGGCTAGACCATCTTCCCTCCTGGGTGGAACCCTTCTTCCCCCCACGAATACTTAATGTACTAGTGCTCCAACTTTATTCCTCTTTTTCAAAATTGTTTTGTCTAGATCATTTGCATTTTCATGTAAATGTTAGAAGCAGTTTGTTAATATCTACAAAAAAAAAAAAAAAAAACCCTTCTGCAATTTTGATTGGAATTGAGTTGAAATTATAGATCAATTTGGAGAGAATTGGCTTCTCACTAAAATTAAGTCTTCCAACCCATACAGGTAATATATCTCTCCTTCTCTCAGCAGTGTTTTCAAGCTTTCGGTGCACAGGTCTTTCACATGTTTTGTGAGATTTCTCTCCAATTATTTCATAGTTTTGCTGGTATTTTGAATGGTGTATATATTAGCTTTCCATTGCTGAGTCAGCAAGTACCACAACTTACTAGCTTGAAAAAGCACTACGTTATTATCTTACAGTTTCCATGGGTCAGGAGTCTGGGCATCGGTTGGATGGATCCATTGCTTAGGGCTCACATGGCTGCAATTAGTGGATAAGCCAACACTGCGTTGCCATCTGTGGCTTAGGGTGCGCATCTAGGCTTATTCAGGTGACTGGCAGTTGTAGAACTCATGTGACTTTCATATTCTTTGAGGTCCGCAGGAAACAGTTTTACTCAAGCTTTTTAAGGGTTTCTGCCTGATTAAGTCAGACCCTCCCAGATGATGTCCATACCCGTATTATTCAAAACTGATTGCAGAGTCTCATTCGGTTGTCCAGGATGGGGTGCCATGGCATGATCTCGGCTCACTGCAACCTCAAACTCCTGGGCTCAAGCAATCTTCCTGCTTCAGTCTCCCAAGTAGCTAGGACTACAGGCATGTATCACCATGCTTGACAAATTTTTATTTATTTATTTTGGAGATAGGGTGAGTCTTGCTCTGTTGCCCTGGCAGCTCCCAAACTCCTAGGTTCAAGTGATCCTCTCCACTCAACTTCCCAAAGTGCTGGGATATGCAGGCGTGAGCCAGCTCACCTGCCCTGATTTGGGATCTGAATTACATCTTCACATTTCCTTTTGCCATAAATGTAACATTATCCACAAGAGTGACATCGATCATATTGGCAGTCAAGTCCACATTCAAGGAGAGGCAATTATACAAATACTGTACCACAGTGGGACAGGAATTTTGGAGACCATTTTATAATTATACTGAATTTCTGTATTGTGCATTCTTAGACACAATTGATCTTTAGCTGGAGTGATGAAGTTGGGAATCCTTGCCAGTTTGTTGATTTTAGGAAGAAACCATTCAGTCTTTTAACATTAAACATGATGTTTGCTGCAGGTTTTTCATAGATACCCCTTCTCGGGTTGAAGAAATTCCCTTCTACTCTGAGTTTGCTGAAAATTTTATTAGGGGTAGATGTAGGTTTTTGTCAAATTTTATTTATGCATCCGTTGAGATAATCATACAGTTTTTCTTTTTTAATTGGTTAATATAGTGAATGACAGTCCTTGGGCTTTGAATGTTAAATGAATCTTGTATTCTTTGGCTAAATCCCACTTCATCATAATGTAGTACTTTCATGTATTGCATTTTGATTTGTTAGAAGCTTGTTTAGAATTTTAAAATTTCCACTCATTAGGAATACTGGCCTGTTGGTTTCTTTTCTTGTAATGACTTTATCTGATTTTGGTATCATGAATGCCACTGTATACATAGTATATTTTCTTTCTTTCTTTGAGATGTATCTCGCTCTGTTGCCCAGGCTGGAGTGCAGTGGTGCGATGTCAGCTTACTGCAACCTCCGCCTCCTAGGTTCAAGTGATTCTCATGCCTCCGCCTTCTGAGTAGCTGGGACTACAGGCACATGCCACCACACCCAGCTAATTTTTAGTAGAAATGGGATTTCACCATGTTGGCCAGGCTGGTCTTGAACTCCTGACATCAGGTGATCAGTCCACCTTGACCTCTCAAAGTGCTGGGATTACACATATGAGCCACTGTACTCATTATCTATTAGTATTTTCATATTAATAGTATAAAATAAAAGAGTACAATGATACGTATAGTCTTCACAGATAAATGTATATTGGCACAAGCTGCTCTTTGGTGTTGGCTATCCACTATGACAGTGAGCATAGCATACAAAGAAAGTCCTGACACTTCCTTAAACTTGAAAAGATGATTCAGTTTTGTCATGTTTGGTTTTCACTTTTTATAGTGACCTAAGGAATCATTCATTCATTTTTACAAACATCTGCCTATAGTATATCATTAAACAGCTTGCTTTGTATGTTATTTTCCAAGTTGTACTATATTTTCTGCACTGTCATATGTAATGCTCATAAAACTTCATGACATATGTATTATTATCTCCATTTTACAGATGAGGAAATTGAAACCTGCTGTCTTAGAGAAAATACGAACACATTCAGAAGGACATATTGGGCCATCCAGACCTATGACCTGGCTAGTTGGAAATTTTTACTGTCTGTACAAGTTTAAGAAATAGAATTTGATATCTGTTATTCTAGCTTGAGGCAATTCTTCCATATTTACATAGGGCTAATTTCAGGTGTAACTTGGGACTTGATGGATACTACAAGAGAAGGAGTATACAAAGGTCACTTCTCTGACCTTCCTGGTGCTCCCTCAGTTTCTAAGTTCACTGCACCATACAACCACTAGGTTACTCAGGCCCTTCCACAGATGTGCTGAATATTCTGCAAAGTATACCTGATTTTTATACCCATGTCAGATAGTATATATTTTGGCTGAAGTAACAGGATACTCAACAAAACGTGAGTTATATAATAGATGTTTATTATCCCTCATAACAAGAAGTCTGGAGGAAAGTAGTTCCAGGGTTGGTGAATCATTGGCTCAGTAGTGGTCTCACAGGCCCAGACTCCCTGCCTTTTCAGTGAGCTAACCTCAGAAGCTCGGGTTTTGTTTTATTCCTTGTCCGCAGCATCCAAAGATGGCTACTAAAGCTGTAGGCATCAGAGCCTCACATAACCTCATGCAGAATTAGGAATAAGGAGAATTTCTCTTTGCATTATTTTTTCAAATCAGGGGGGAAAATTCTTACCCAGAAGCCCACCCCATAGACATCCTATCAAGATATATTGGCTAGAACTGAGTCATCTGTCCGCCAGTAAACGAGTTACTCAAAGAATAATTTGATTAGACTAACCATAGTTCAACTCCTGCAGCTGTGTCTACTTCTCTGCGTACTTTGCTATCAATATGTGAACACAACTGGGGTTCAGTTAGAAGGGAGTAAGGGTAGGGAGATGGCTGTTGGAAATTCAACAAATAGTGTCTGACATTATACCAAAGTCTCATTTCCCTCAGAGTCCTAAGTGATACTTAATCTAAACTGAGAAAGAAATTCACACTAATGTAGGAATGATTTTAATAGCCCACTTATTTTTATAAATGTAATCTTTTAATATATTTATCCTGATTATTTTTATACATGTGTATGTACATACATATTGGCAATTCTATTTTATGTGATATTTCACAATAACTATCTACTCCAAATATCCCTTTAGGTGCCTTGAATTACTCTTCAACCTTATGTACTAATTGCTGATGGCTATGGCTCTCATTTCTTTGGTTCTGCAGTTTAGCATATAGTTGTTTAGAGTTTACACATACCTTCATTTGCTACATTTTAGTGTCCTTCGGGCTATATACACTTAACTAAACCTGGCTTATATTACAGTTTGGAAATACTTTTAATTTTTAATTTTGTCATCTAGTTTCTTCTCTTTAATGTAATGTAGCTTTTAGGGATTTTTCTTATTACTATTAAAAGTTTATATAGAATATTTTAGGATGAGGAAAGATTGGCAAATGTAAGTACTAAAGATAAAAATCTGCCATAATCTATAGTTTATATGGTTAATATGAATGATATATTTTGTGCAATTAAGAGGAAAGGTATCATAATATTGGGCAGGAGTATGAAGGTCAAGAACTAGAAGGTAATTCCTTGACTACATTCTGAAATCAAATCTTTTGAAGTGGGAGTCATAAATACCAGCTGTTTGTCTTAACATGCATATATATATATAGGTGAAGTAAGTTTATTAAGAAAGTAAAGGAATAAAAGAATGGCTACTCCATAGGCAGAGCAGCCCCAAGGGCTGCTGGTTGCCTGTTTTTATGGTTATTTCTTGATTATATGCTAAACAAGGGGTGGATTATTCATGAATTTTCTCAAAAGGGGGTGAGCAATTTCCGGAGATGAGGGTTCTTCCCCTTGTTAGACCATATAGGGTAACTTCTGGACGTTGCCATGGCATCTGTAAACTGTCATGGCACTGGTGGGAGTGCCTTTTAACATGCCAGTGCATTATAATTAGCAAATAATGAGCAGAGAGGATGACCACAGGTCATTCTTGTCGCCATCTTGGTTTTGGTGGATTTTGGCTGGTTCCTTTACTGCACCCTGTTTTATCAGCAAGGTCTTTGTGATCTGTATCTTGTGCTAACCTTCTGTCTCATTCTATGACTTGGAATGCCTAACTGCCTGGAACTGCAGCGCAATAGATCTCAGCCTTATTTTACCCAGCCCCTATTCAAGATAGAGCCACTCTGGTTCAAATCCCTCTGGCATATCCCCCCTCTCTTTTATAAGAGAACCCTTAATCCTAAGGGTTGCAGAAGGATGAAGATCCACTTTCTGTAACTTCTTCCTGCTGAATAGGGGTGATGATATTTCTGCCTAACTATTGGGGTCTTTTGTATTCAGGGTAGAGAGGAGCTCAGTCAAAAAGCATCAGTATGGTGAGGACATTCATAACTCTGAGTTCTGACAAAAGATGATGTTTGGAAGATGAATAAGTGTTTAAGAAAACATTCAGTAAGCTTATCTTGCATTCCTACACAAACAGTACAACAGCAATATATTTCACAACAGTAATGCAAAGTAAGTGAAATTATCCCAAGTAAACTAAATAAGAAGGCTTTCCATGAACTGGGCAACTGGTGGGACCAAGCTGATAAGGGGTTGCTAGCTGATTCCGATATGTGCCCGGAATTAGGATATTGATCCGAATTTTTACATGACCCATCCTTCTTGTTTTTCCTGAGCTGCAGTCAGAGATCACTGGCTGGTTCATAGTAATAAGCAAGATCAGCCTAAATTGCAGGAAGAAAAACAACTGATGAGACTAGAATACCATAGTATATGGTATAGGTATATAACAAGTATACCATAGTTCTTGAAACATAATTTTTTTTTCTCTCTCCAGTCTTCCATTTTTACTAAAGACAAATCATGATAGTCTAGTTTGCTTTATTATACTTTAGTTGTATAAAGTGCAGCAAGAATAATTATTTTCACATAGGCTTGTAAAATTGGCTTTGATGGAACTCTCTTCCATAAGAAATTTCAGATAAGACCTTTTCTTAAAGCTGAGCTCAGCCATGGGTTTGTACCCTCAACTACCTATGAATTGGGTACATTCCTCTCCTCTTGAGGTCCAAAGATAACCTGGGGTTCCTGGGTCTGTCAGAAAGTGACATTCTTTATTTACCACAGGTCAAGAACCTTGTACAGGGACGGTATAGATAAGGTATGAAGGCAGTTTTCCCAAGGGACTTTTATTGGCTCTGTTAAGTCAAGTTTTATTTCTCAAAGGAAAGCATAACATTCAAGTCAAAGCCTTGTTAAAATAACAAGTTTCTCCAATTGTGTCCTGTTACAAATGAAAACAGATTCTTATTGTATTTATGGAAATAACTATATTGCCATAAGATAAGAATACTTACAAATGGTTTCTAAATTATGGAGAAATCAAGCAGGGAGAAACAAGTATGGTCCAAATTTTGTTCACAGGAATATACTCAAGTGTTAAAAACTGTAAATAGCTTAGAAAAAGTTTCCTTGACTCTGAAAAACAAAGGATCAACATTTTAAGCAAAAATGTCACACAAATTAACTCAGTCTTCTTTTACTTCACTCCATGCAGTTAACTCCTGTCCTGCTTGATAGGAACATTTCAGCTCTCCATGATGCCTGAAAGTTTTTTTCTCTATTCTAATATCACACAATCTCCAAAGTTATTAGAAACCTGCATTCAAGAACACCTGTTAGAGTCCTATAGTTGATTATAGACCACCTTCTAAAGAGAATTAAAACAAGACAACAATTATCTGTGGATGATAAAAAGTTTTAGGACAGCCACTATTAAAGCCACAATTGACTAGGAATTTTGATTACTTCTGTGGCATACAATATTTTTACATAACAATTGTAATTATTAATAATACACTAAGTCATATGTGAATTTTTGAAGTTTCTCAAAATTTTGGAATACATATCAATAACACATTTACACAAATACAGCCCAAAGAAAGCCAAATACCATTTCATATTTGACAATGCTTTCTGTATGATTTTTATACCAAATAAGCCAAATGTCACTTTTGGACTTTAGGTGACCTAATAGCTAAAAGATTAATTAGGTCAGAAAAAAAATACTTTATAATTTTAGTTTGGAAAGTTTGTAAAATATCAAAGATTTAAGACACTTGATATTATAAAATAGAATTCCAGGTTACCTTAAGCCATTCATTTAGCCAAAATAATAACATAAAAATTTTAAAAGGAGAAAAACCTTTACTCACTAATAGAGGGAAGACTTAGCTTTTCCAACAATGTTTTTTCTTTCCTTTCTTCTTCCTACAGTTTATTCAAAAGGGCAGACAAAAACCTTTCATTCCCTAATTTATCTATGAGGAGGGAAAGGAATATAATACTGTTATGGTAATTTTGATAAAAAAGGAACAAATGCTATGTAAAATAACTGTGTTTTTACAAGCTTGAACACCAGAAATAATACTTTCTTATAAGGTTAACAAGATCAATAGTAATTTTATAGTTGAGTTTAAAATAAAATAATGATAATTTTAAGTTTAAAACTATAACATGAGACACAAAAAGACTTTCTCTTACTTTTACAGTTATACTACATATAAGTACTATAACTATTGAGAAGGACATTAGATTCCCAATAAAAAGAAAAGGAATGTTTACGTACAACTGGAAAATCATACGTTAAAGAAAATATAAGATGCATGATCAAGTGCAAAAAAAAAAAAAAAAAATCTCACTATCACCAGACCATTTCTGGAGCTGTAGGCCTTTTTCAGTTGTGAGCCAAACTCATTCCTAACAAAAAGCCTTCATTTTTTCATTATTCTGACTTAAAATAGAAACTAGTCAATCCATTGAATGTTAGAAAATTTTGGCTTAGCAAAAGCCATTATCTTTTACAATACCAGTTATTGTGAAAGCACAATATAAGCAGCATAGCTAAATTTGGAAAACATAAAACATGGTAGTAGTTCTCATCTTAAATAGCTACCTGTATAGAACAGGAATAAAAGAGAAGGAAGGGTCTCAAGCTTGGATAGCCATTTATATTTTATTGCCACAGGAGATCCTACTTCCCTTTCTTTCCTCTGACATTCTCTTTCTGTGTTGCTACTTCTCAATTTGGTTCCTGCATTTTTGTTGCTATTCCACATTAAGGTGGTCTTCAACTCTACTTTCCTAGATGATTATCTTCAACTGACTGCCAATTTTCATTCTACACCATATATCTTTCTTCCCAAAGTCTTATCATTATCTGTGAAGGAATGAGAGATACTATTTATTGGTAAAAACTGTAAATACAAAAAAAAGTTTGACATGGTATAGGCTTTGAAATAAATTTTTGATAATAAAAAAATTTTTAAGAATTAAAACTCCTGTTAACCACGGAAATAACCACAGATGTTTTCTTTTGGCCTTAACTTTAGTGTACCTGAGGAAATCGTGATGAAAACTAGTTATTAAGAAGACTTGACCAGGCGCGGTGGCTCACGCCTGTAATCCCAGCACTTTGGGAGGCTGAGGTGGGCAGATCACATGAGGTCAGGAGTTCAAGACCAGCCTGGCCAACATGATGAAACCTTGTTTCTACTAAAAATACAAAAATTAGCCAGGCATGGTGGCACATGCCTATAGTCCCAGCTACTTGGGAAGCTGAGGCAGGAGAATCACTTGAACCTGGGAGGTGGAGGTTTCAGTGAGCCAAGGTCGCACCAATATACTCCAGCCTGGGTGACAGAGCCAGACTCCATCTCAAAAAAAAAAAAAGAAAAAAAAAAGATGACTTAATTTTATAATTCAAATAATGTATCACTTAAAGATGTCTGTATCTTTATCCTCCTCCTCTTTCTTCCATAAATCAATTTAATCATGTTACCTTTATTGGTGCTTCCCACTGTACTCTTTAATTTGTTTTTCAGCTTTATTTTAATATACTTCCTTTCCTACTTACACGAACAGGTCAATCATAGAACATTTTCTATTTTTCACCTTTCTTCCCATTCTCTTTCCGCTTGTAATATTCTATCCAGTGATTCTTATTCCAATGTCAGTTTTAATTTTAGATTTTCATTGGTTAAAATATCTAATGCTAACTGCTGTAGATTTCATTACCAAATGTGGTTTCTTTAGTATTTTTCAAAAGGTAAACAATCCTCACTAAGTTCTCACATGTTCAAAGTTCTTGGTCTTCTGTCTTTATACTTGCAGAAGTGCTTGGTTGTGTATAAATCCTGGAGACTTTCTTTTGTTGTGTATCTTGTAGATGTTGCTCCTCTGTTTCCTGAATGTGGAGAAGACTGATGCCATTGTGTTTTTCTTTCCATTACAAGTTTCTTAAGGAAACTTTCTTCATCACTGAAGTTTAATAGAATCTCTAAGATAAATATTATTGTTGACTATTCTGAATCAGATTGTGATATGATTTTGGTGTGCTGTTTCAATATGTAGATAAATTATTTTATTTTAGGAAACTATTTCCTTTTTAAATGACAGCTTAAAATATTCATACTTTTCTATTGTTATTTTCTTTTTTGGAGACTACATTTTTGAAATTGTTAGGTCTGTTCTGCCTGTGTTATATATCCATTTTCTATTTTTAAAGTTTATTTCTCTTTCTTTTTTCTTCTTTTTGCTGTTTAGTTGCTAAAATTACTTGTGTGTCAATTTCCCACAATTTCGATAACAAATTACCACAAATTTGGTGATTTGAAACAACAGAAATATATTCTCCTACAGTGCTAGAGACTAGAAGATCAAAATGAAAACGTTGGCAAGGTCATGCTCTATCTGAAGGTTCTAGGGACGAATCCATTTTTTGCTCTTTCCT
Organism: Piliocolobus tephrosceles; assembly: GCF_002776525.5. Lineage (NCBI taxonomy): Eukaryota > Metazoa > Chordata > Mammalia > Primates > Cercopithecidae > Piliocolobus > Piliocolobus tephrosceles. The sequence goes on from NC_045446.1 coordinate 91,026,610, forward strand.
AGCTTCTAGTGATTCTCAGAAATCCTTGGCATTCCTTGGCTTTTGTCTGCATATGTCCCATTTCTACCCTCATTTTTACATGGCCCTTTTCTCTGTATGTGTCTCTGTGTCCTCTCCTCTTATATGGACACCAGTCATTAGATATAGGGCTCAGCCTAATCCAGGATGATTTCATCTCAAGATCCTTAACTAATTACATTTGCAAAGACCTTATTTCTAAATAGGTCAAATTCACAGGTATGAGGGTTTAGGACTTGAATATATCTTTTAGGGAGACACAATTCAACCCACTACACAGGGTGTCTATTTTGTTTGTTCTCATTTAATTTTTTAAAACTTTTTTTTTTTTTTAGATTCAGGGAGGTACATGTGCTTATTTATTACATAGGTATATTGCATAGTGGTGAGGATTGGGCTTCTAGTGTACCCATCACCCACATATTGAACATTGTACACAATGGGTAATTTTTCAATCCTATTGTACTACATTTTGGAGTCCCCAGAGTCCTTTGTCTCCAACTTTATGTCCATGTGTACTCATTGTTAAAGTTTTTATTTGGAAATAATGTCACGCTTACTGAAAAAATTTCAAGAAGGGTACAAAAGCTCCCATATATCCTTCATCCAGATTTTCCAACATCTTGTCCAATTTACTATTTGCTCTATCTAATCTAATCTATCTAATCTATTATATAATATCTATTCATTCATCTACAGATACAGATTGAAATACATTTTATTCTGAACCATTTGAGAGTAAGTTGCACAGATCATACTGCTTTACCCATAACTACTTCAGCGTGAAACAGGACATTTTCTTACATTAACATGGTGTGGTTATCACCCTCAGGAAACTTGACACTGAAACAATACATTAATCTATCATTTTTCTAATTTTTTTCAATTGATCAAATAAAATTCCTTACAGCATTTTTTTCCCTCCGGTTCAGGATCATGTATTACATTTAGTTGCAATGTCTTTTTAATCTTCTTTAATCTGCAATAGCTCCTTAGCTTTTCTTAGTTTTTCATGACTTTCAAATTTCAAAATATGCAGGTTATTTTAAAACAATAGACTAATCCTCATTTTTGGTTAGTCTGTTGTTTCTTTATGATTACTTTCAAGTTAAGCTCTCCAGTTGGAGTGCTGTATTAGTGATTTTGTGTCCTTCTGAAGACATTACGTTCAGAGGTACACAGCCCATTTGCCCCTCATTGCTGATATCAATTTTGATCACTTGGTCAAGGTATTATTCAATTTATCCACCATGTAGTTGCTGTTTTCCTCTTCCAATTTTTACTATTGTGGTTGAAAATGTTTGATTTTCCTATTCCAGTTTTCCCCTACCTTTATCAGTCAGCATACTCCTATAAGGAAAAGCTCTCCCTTTTCCCTCATTTGTTTGTTTATAGATGCATTATTAAAATGAATTCATGGATTCCTATTTTTTCAAATTTAAATTTTTTTAGTACTGTCTTTATCTCAGCTCTCAAATTGTCTAAGATTTGGCCAGTAGGAGTCTCTTTACACTGGCTCCTCTGTCCTTTTAACATGCCCCGATCATTTTTTAAAAACACTTTATGACTTAAAAACACTTTATGACTTAACCATATATTCTAGGATCATTTTGCAGATAAGCTTCAGTGTATCTTCTTTGCTTGCAGACCTTTAGAAAGTATGAGATCTACTGGGATGATGGTGCACCCCTGTAGTCCTAGATACTGCCTGAGAGTCAGAGGTTGCAGTGAGCCAAGACCGCTCCATTGCACTCCAGCTGGGTGACAGAGTGAGAGACTCTATCTTCCCCTCACAGCCCTCCCTCCCCCAGAAAAGAAAGAAATCATGAGTTCTTACTGAACTTCCAGATTCCATTGATTGCCATAGAGGTTTCCTTGCCTTTCCCCATTCTGTTTGTATCTCACTTCTTCCATAGGCAAAGAGAACATTGGTTCCCAGCAACATCAAAGTATTTACTCTCTTATGCATGGTATAATCTCCTAATTATTTTATGCATACCACTATAAAAATACCTACACAAAATTCCAATTTAGTTTGCTCTTCTTCCCCTCATCCCTACCCACAGACTGAAGCACTATAGTTCAATATTTTGTTTTTAAAAATTGGGGTTTTAAAAACAATTTCTCTCCAGGATGATAATGTTATTCATTTATAGTACAGTTGTGCACATTTGTTTCAGTTTGCTTTAAGTATTAGTTATTTTAATATTTTGTTGCTCAACTCCTTGGTGATTTATTTTTGTGGAATATGTAGAACATTAACATACTTCCAAAAGTCATAACTACACAAAAATTATCCTCAGTGAATTATCATGCCCTCTCCTGTCCCTTTCACTTTACTCCCAATTTCATTTTTTTCTAGTTAATCCTCCCTTTCTTGTTGTTTACACATTCAGATGTGTTTGCTTTTTTATTTATTTTTATTTCTCATACAAGAGATAGCTCTTTTTATTTACTACATTCCAGAAATAATTTTGTGTATATATATATATTAATATATATGCACACACGTATATATATCACACAATGTTGTAGACTGGTGATAAGTTATATGTAATATGTGTATATATATATACACACAGAGACAATAAGAAGCTATGAATACTTAGTGTAATATATATATTCTGAAAATTTTTTTGGTCTTTTTCTTATTTTTAATCCTTGAGTTTTTCAAGTTCTTGATTCATCTACACTTACTGTTCTATCATAAACCACTGTTTTCTGGCCATCTCTTCCCTGAGTTTTTGTATTTCTGCTTTGTGGTTTTTTTCCTTTCTTCAATATTTGTCTAAAGCCTAGTGGTTTACAATTTTCATACGACCAATGCAACATTGGTGATTTTTAAAATGAAACTATTTTGTTATTTCCAATATTTATTTATTTATTGACATGTAATTGTATATATTTATGGGTATAATATTTTGTTTTAATGCATATAGATTGTATAATGATTGAATCAGGGTATTTCGTGTATCCATTGTCTCATGCATTTATCATTTGTGGAGAGACCATTCAAAAGCCTCTATTCTAGCCATTTGGTAATATACAATATGTAAGTGTTACCATCATTACCCTACTGTGCAATAGAATACCAGAATTTTTTTTTTAATTTTTATTTTAAGTTCTGGGATATGATATGCAGAACATGCAGGCTTGTTACATAGGTAAATGTGTACCATGGTGTTTTGCTACACCTATCAACCCATCACCTAGGTATTAAGCCCAGCATGCATTAACTATTTATCCTGATGCTCTCCCTACCCCGACCCGACCCCCACCCACCGACAGGCCCTGGTGTGCACTGTTTCCCTCCCTGTGTCCATGAGTTCTCATTGTTCAGCTCCCACTTATGAGTGAGAACATGAGGTAGAACACCAGGATTTATTTCTCATATCTAATTGTAACTTTGCACCCATTGAGCATCCTCTTCCCATCCTCCTTTTTCCCCTCCTCCAGTTTCTGGTGAACATTCTACTATCTGCTTCTATGATATCAACTAATTTTTAAAATTCTGCAGATGAGTGAGATCATGTGGTATTTATCTTTCTGTGTCTGACTTATTTCTCTTAACATAATGTCCTCCAGGTCCATCTGTGTTGTCACAAATTACAGGTTTTCACTCTTTATTATGGCTGAATAGTATTCCATTCTGTAAATATGCCACATTTTCTTTATCCATTCATGTGTTGTTGGACACTTGGGTTGATTACAGTTCTTGGTTATTATAGATAGTGCTGCAATAAACACGAGAATGTGGATGTCTCTTCAATATGCTGATTTCATTTCCTTTGGATATAACCAATAAGTGGGTTTGCTGAATCATATGGGAGTTCTGTTTTTAATTTTTTGAAGAGCCTCCATACTGTTTTTCATAGCAGCTCTAGTAATTTATAATACCATCAATAGTGTCTAAGTGTTCCTTTTACTCTATTCCTCCCCAACACTTGTTTTCTACTGTCTTTTTGATAATCACCATTCTGACTATAGTAAGTTGGTATTTTATTATGGTTTTGGTTTGCTTTCCCCAATAAACTATTTTTCCATTTTTAAAACACAACATTGTTGTGTAGATGGAGTGATTATTCTTTTTGTTTCTCACACTTGATTTAATTTTATTTTTATGAACCAACTGTTTACAAGAATCTCGTGTTGGGGAAAGGGGAAAGACCGGGGTAACCTGGCACCTCTATAACTCAAAGGCTGTCACCTCTGTTATAGTGACAGAGCTAGGTGTTATTTCATTTTCTCTACTACTTTTTGAATCTATCTTGGCTCAGAGGAGGTTCTACTGCCATACCTAAACTTCTTCAGGTTCTAATCTACCTGTATCACCAAGGAAGAGATCTTGCCTTCTGGAAAATCTCCCTTACATATAGAATATTTTAAAAATTGTTATTATACTATCCCTGGGTCACTTCTGAGCTCTCTTTCTCTACCTCCAAGTGTGCTCCCCAGCCTCACTCATAGCAGTTCCCATTCAGAGTGTGGTCCTCTCCTGGGTATGTTTATGTGGTGATAGTTGTTACACTATTCTCCCATTGTCCCCTACTTCCCCTTGAGTTTTATCATATCTCATTTCAGTTTTCTGCAAGGTTTCTGCAACGTTCTGCAACAGTTTTGCTTCAGGCAGCATTTACTCAAAATTTGTAGCTTGGAGGTATTTATTCTGTCTTCTGCCTTTGTTGACCATTGAATGTGCATCTTTTTTTCTAATTATGCTTATTTCCCTATGGCTTTCTAGAGAAGTGGAGTAATTCTTAACTTAGTTGCCACCAAGTTTTTACTGGAAGTTGAAACATATTTTACAATATTTTCTCTATTTTACTTGTCATATGACTAGACTAGTTATTTAAATTCTTTGTATGACTGTTAACTGATTTTCAAAGTAGATTAGTTAGTATCTAGTAAGGTTGATGTAGGAGCACATTGAGATACTAAAGTTGACATAATATCTGGTATGTGGTAGATGTTTATTATGGACTGAATTGTGTGCTACCCCACCCAATTCATAAGTTGAAGCCTTAACCCCCAATTTGACTATATATGGAGGTAGGGCCTTTAAGGAGGCAGTAAGATTGATTGAGGTTATAAGGATGGAGCCTAATCTGATTCGACTGCTGTCCTTATAAAAAGAGGAAAGATAGAGTTCTCTCTCTCTCTTGCTCTCTTCCCCCCTCTACATACATGTGAGCCCACAGGAAGGACTGAGAGGGCACTCTAAGAAGGCAGCCATCTGCAAGCCAGGAAGGGAGGCCTCACCAGAAACCAACTCTGGCACCTTGACCTCAGACTTCCAGCCTGCAGAACAGTGACAAAATAAATCCTCTCATTTAAGCTACCCAATCTTTGGTATTTTGTTATGTCATCCCATGCAGACTGTATTAGTCAGGGTTCTCTAGAGGGTCAGAATTAATAGGATATATATATATATATAGGAGTTTACCAAATAGTATTAACTGATACGATACAAGGTCCCACAATAGTCTGCCTGAAGGCTAAGGAGCAAGGAAGCCAGTCTGAATCCCAAAGCTGAAGAACTTCGAGTCCAAGTCCAAGGGCAGGAAGCATCCAGCATGGGAAAAAAGATGTAGGTAGGCTGAGGCCTTTTCTTGTATTTTTGCCTGCTTTATATCCTGGCTGCATTGGCATTTGATTAGATGGTGCCCACCCAGATTAATAGTGGATCTGCCTTTTCCAGCCCACTGACTCAAATGTTAATCTCCTTTGGCAACACCCTGACAGACACACCCAGGATTAATACTTTGTACCCCTCAATCTCATCAAGTTGACACTCAGTGTTAACCATCACACAGACTAGTAGAGTGTTCATTAGATTGTAACTGCTAATAAAACAATTGGTGGTGATGGTGATGATGATCCTAGAAGTCCAGGCCTATGGATACTTACTGATAAAGCATTAAAAGACCTGCTTTGAATTGATAGGGAGTTTTTAGGAGGGATATAAATAAACTTTCTGCTCTGTTACTCTCCCCTTTCCTTTTATTAACTGGATTTAGAAATACTTTTATTTGGTAAAAGAAATGTTATAAATCTTCATGCATATGGCTAATATTTCTGGCTAATTACCATGAAGCAGAATAGCCATTAAGCATATTATTAGAGATACCCAATTTCATTATGTGCTTGATTTTAGTACTAAATTTAAGCAGTTTATGCCACCTCTCTTAGGTCAACTCCAATTATGATACACATCTTTCTAGTATTAAATGCAAAACCAATGAGATGTCTGTAGCTACCTTTATTATTACTTGCATTTCTTCATCTTTCTTTTTTTTCTGAATTCACAATTTATGATTTTGATACCGAGTGAATAAATTTGTTCTTTCTTTCTCACTGGGAGGCCTGCCTTGCAAGCTGCTTTTTTTGCCAAAACATTTACCAGGACTTTCAAAGTCATCTCTTGTTTTCAGTTATTATTCCCTTTTATGACAACTACCTTTGAAGAGATTTGGAAGTTAGTCTATATTTGAAATTACTGTGTGTGTTTTCTGTGTTTATATGTAATTCCAACTTAAAAATCAAAACATCTTCACAATTCCATTGGTAGCTCATTTTAAATAAAAGCATCATTTTTTAACTGAAAGTCTAGATTAGATATTACTTCCTCTGTGCAACCTACCTGGACATTCCCAGTGCAATCAGAGAAATTTACGGTTGTATCAGAGCACTTTCCATGTTGTGTTGTATTTTGTGTACAGCATGTGGCATGTAGTACAGAATTTAATGATTAAATGTGTCTCCAGTTAGACTCCATGTTTCTTGGGAATATAGACTATCTTTTCACATCCTCAGAACCTAGCATTTCTTTATGTTGATTTCATTATTGTCAGATCATACTTTGCACGCTTTCAATTCTTATAAATTTAAGTTTTCTGATTCAGAATATGGTCTGTGCTGGTGAATGTTCCATCTGCGGTTTAAAAGAATGTATATTGTGCTGTTTGGGGAGGTGAAGCTCTATAGCATTTCAGTTGGTTGATGGTGATACTCACTTCATCTGTATCCTTGCTATTTTCCTGTCTACTTTTATTTATTATTGAGGGAGAACTGTTGAAGTCTCCAACTATATTGTGAATTTGTCTATTTTTCCTCAGTTCTACTAGTTTTGGCTTCATGTATTTGCAAATACTGTTTGATGCATGTACATTCAGAATTATTGTATTTTCTTGATGAAATGCCCCTTTTATTATTATATAATTTTCTTCTTCTTCTGGTAATTTTCTTTGCTCTGAAGCCTACTTTGAATAATATTGACATATCCATTTTAGGGTTCTTTTTCTTAGTGACTGCATGGTATATCTTTTTTTGTCCTTTTGCTTTTTTTAACTGAATAGATGTACATAGTTTTGGAGTACATGTAATAATTTAATACAGTCATATAATTTACAGTGATCAAATCAGTATACTTGAGATATCTATCACCTTAAATATTTGTCTTTTCTTTATGCTAAAACCATTCTATAGTTTACAATAGTGTTAGATGACAAATAGCTAGAAGACAAGAATTTGTGCAATACCTTATTGTAAACTATAGTTAGCCTACTGATCCATCAAACATGAGGTCTTATTTATTCTATCAAATTGTATATTTGTACTCAATTGGTATAGTTTGGCTGTGTCCCCACCAAAATCTCATCTTGAATGTGGTTCCCATAATCCTCATGTGTTATGTAACTGAAGTAATTGAATCAGAGAGGCAGATACCTTCATGCTGTTCTCATGATAGTGAGTTTTCATGAGATCTGGTGGCTTTATAAGGGGCTTTTCCCCCTTTTGCTTTGATACTTCTCACCTGCTGCCATGTGCAGAAGGACGTATTTGCTTTCCCTTCTGCCGTGATTGTAAGTTTCCTGAGGCCTCCCCAGCCATGTGGAACTGAGTCAATTCAACCTCTTTCCCCTTATAGATTACCCAATCTTGTATATGTCTTTATTAGCCAGCATGAGAACGGACTAATATAGTAAACTGGTATTAGGTAGTGGGGTGCTGCTGTAAGGATACCCAAAAAATGTGGAAGCAACTTTGGAACTTGGTAACAGGCATAGGTTGAAACAGTTTGGAGGGCTCAGAGGAAGATAGGAAAATGTGGGAAATGTTGGAACTTCCTAGAGAATTGGAGGACTCAGAAGGCAGGAAGATGTGAAAAGTTTGGAACTTCCTGGGGACTTGTTAAATGGCTTTGACCAAAATGCTGATAGTGATATGGACAACGAAGTCCAGGCTGAGGTGGTCTCAGATGGAGATTAGGAACTTGTTGGGTACTGGAGTAAAGGTCACTCTTGCTATGCAAAGAAACTGGCCATATATTACCCTGCCCTAGAGATCTGTGGAACTTTGAACTTGAGAGAGATGATTTAGGGTGTCTGGCAGAAGAAATTTCTAAGCAACAAAGTGTTCAAGAAGTGACTTGTTTGCTGTTAAAAGCATTCATTTTTGTGTAGTCACAAAGATATGGTTTGGAATTGGAACTTATGTTTAAAAGGGAAGCAGAACATTAACATTTGTAAAATTTGCAGCCTGAGGGTGCAATACAAAAGAAAAACCCATTTTCTAAGGAGAAATTCAAGTTGGCTGCAGAAATTTGCATAAGTAATGAGGAACCAAATTTTAATCACCAGGACAATGGGGAAAATGTCTCCGGGGCATATCAGAGACCCTCACAACAGCTCCTCCCATCACAGGCCTGGAGGCCTAGGAGGGAAAAATGGTTTCTTGAGCTGGGCCGAAGTCCCCTCTGCTCTATGCTGCCTCAGGACATGGTGGCCTGAATCCCAACTGCTTCAGCTCCAGCTGTAGCTAAAGTGGGCCAATGTACATCTCAGGCCTTTGCTTCAGATCCCTAGCCTTGGCTGCTTACGTGTGTTGTTGGGCGTGTGAGTGCACAGAAGTCAAGAATTGAGGTTTGGGAACCTCCACCTAGATTTCAGAGGATGTAGGGAAATGCCTGGATGTACAGCACAAGTTTGCTGAAGGGGTGGAGCCCTCATGGAGAACCTCTGCTAGGGTGGTATGGAAGGGAAATATGGGAAGCTAAAACAGTAAATGTTCCAGTGGGGACTCCCCACACAGAGTTCCCACTGGAGCATTGTCTGGTAGAACTGTGAGAAGACAGCCACCATCCTCCAGACCCCAGAATGATAGCTCCACCAACAGTGTACCTGGAAAAGCCGTAGACAATGCCAGCCATGAAAGCAGCCAGGAGAGGGGCTATACTCTGCACAGCTACAGGGACAGTGCTGCCAAATCTGTGGGAGACCACCTCTTACATCAGCATGAACTGGATGTGAGACAGAGTCAAAGGAGATAATTTTGGAACTTTAAGGTTTGATAACTGCCCTATTGGATTTCAGACTTGCATGGGACGTGTAGCTCCTTTATTTTGGTCAGTTTCTCCAATTTGGAATGGGTATATTTACCTAATGCCTATGCTCCCATTGTATCTAGGAACTAAGTAACTTGCTTTTGATTTTACAGGCTCATAGGTGGAAGGGACTTGTCTCAGATGAGACTTTGGACTTGAAATTTTGAGTTAATGCTGGAATGAGTTAAGACTTTGGGGGACTGTTGGAAGGGCATGATTGTGTTTTCAAATGTGAAATCTTGAGATTTAGGAGGGGCCAGGGGCAGAATGATATGGTTCGACTGTGTCCCCACCCATATCTCATCTTGAATTATAGCTCCCATAATCCCCATGGGTCATGGGAGGGACCCAGTGGGAGGTAATTGAATCACGGAGACAATTACCCTCATGCTCTTCTTATGATACTGATTTCTCATGATATCTGATGATTTTATAATGAACTTTACCCCTTTTGTTCAGTTCCTCTCTGTCCTGCCACCATGTGGAGAAAGATGTGTTTGCTTCCCCTTCCACCATGATTGTAAGTTTCCTGCAGTCTCCCCAGCCAAGCTGAACTGTGAGTCGATTAAACCTCTTTCTTGTATAAATTACCCAGTCTCAGGTATGTCTTTGTTAGCAGCATGAGAATGGACTAATACACCAATTATCAACTTCTCTTCATTCCTCCCTCTCCCTTACCTTTCCTGGCCTCTATAACTACCAATTTATTCTCTATCTGGGATTCACTCTTAGCTTCCACATATGACTGACAACATGCAATGTTTCTTTTTTTATGGCTGGATAATACTTCTTGGTGTATATATACAACATTTGCTTTATCCTTTTGTCCATTGATGGCACTTAGGTTGATTCTGTATTTTAGCTACTTAGAGTAGTGCTACAGTAACCGCGGGAGTGCAGATGTCTTTCCAATATATTGGTTTCTTTTCTTTTGACTATATATACAGTAGTGGAATTACTGGATCATATGGCAATTCTATTTTTAGTTTTTTGAGGAACCTTCATACTGTTCTTCATAATGGCTGTACTAATTTACGTTTCCACTAACAATGTACAAGGGTTCCTCTTTCCCCACTTCCTTGCCAGCATTCATTATTGCCTTTTTGATAAATGCCATTTTAACTGGGATAAGTTGATATTTCATTGTAGTTTTGATATGCATTTTTCTGATGGTTAGTGATGTTGAGCATCTTTTTAGATACTTGTTTGCCATTTGTATGTCTTCTTTTGGGAAATGTCTATTCATATCTTTTGCCCATTTTAAAATCACTTTATTAGATTTTTTTGCTATTGAGTTGTTGAGCTCCTTACATAATCTAGTTGTTAATCCTTTGTTGGATAGATAGTCTGCAAATATTTTCTCCCATTCTGTGGGTTGTCTTGTCACTTGTTGATTGTTTCCTTTACTGTGCAGGAGCTTTTTAGCTTGATGTAATCTCATTTGTCTATTCTTACTTCGGTTGTCTGTGCTTTTGAGGTCTTACAAAAAATCTTTGCCCAGACAAATGTCGCGGAGTATTTCTCCAATGTTTTCTTCTAATAGTTTCATAGTTTGAGGTTTCAGATTTAAGTGTTTAATCCATTTTGATCAGATTTTTGTATACGGTGAGAGATAGGGGTCTAGCTTTATTCTTCTTCATATAGTTATCCAGTTTTTCTAGTATCATTTATGTTAGAGACTGTCCTTTCCCCATTGTATGTTATTGGTAGCTGTGTCCAAGATGAATTGACTGTAAGTACATAGATTTATATCTGGGTTGTCTATTCAGTTCTATTTGTCTATGTGTCTATTTTTATGCCAGTACCATGCTGAATTGGTTACTACAGCTTTGCAATAAATTGTGAAGTCAGGTAGTGTGGTGCAACCACCGTTGTTCTTTTTTGGGATTGCTACAAGTATTCTAGGCCTTTTGTAGTTCCATATAAATTTTAGGATTATTTTTTCTATTTCTGTGAATAATGTCATCGGTATTTTGATAGGGGTTGCATTGAATCTGTAAATTGCCTTGGGTAGTAGTGTCATTTTAACCATATTAATTATTTTAATCCATGAGCATGGGATATTTTTCCATGTTTTCCTGTGCTTTACAATTGATTCCCTTAGTGTTTTATAGCTTTTCTTGTATTTGTCGTTCACTTTTTTGGTGAAATTGATACGTAGATATTTTAATTCTTTAGAGGTTTTGTAAATAAGATTGCTTACTTTACTTTTTTCAGATTGTTTGCTGTTGGCATATATAAGTGCTACTGATTTTATTGTTGATTTTATATCCTGTAACTTTACTGAATTCATTTATCGGTTCCAGCAGTTGCAGCGTGGGTTCTTTAGGTATTTCTAAACATAGGATTATGTCATCTGTGAACAAGGCTAATTTGACTTTTTCCTTTTCAACTTACATTGCCTTCATTCCTTTCTCTTTCCAATTACTCTGGCCAAGACTTCCAGTACAATTTTGAATAAAAGTTGTGAAAGTGAGTATCCTTGTCTTGTTTCTGATCTTAGGGGAAAGGCCTTTTATTTTTCCCTATTCAGTATAATATTAGCTGTGGGTTTGACATATGGTCTTTATTATTTTGAGTTATGTTCCTTCTGTATCAAGTTTGATAAGAATTTTTATAAAGGATGTTGAATTTTTACCAAATTTTTTTTTGCATCTATTGAAATAATTATTTAGTTTTTGTTCTTGGTTCTATTAATATGATGTATTACATTTATTCATTTGTATATGTTGAACCATCCTTACATCCCTGGGATAAATTTCATTTGATCATGGTATATGATTTTTTATTGTGATACTGAATTCTGTTTGCTAGTATTTTATTGAGAATTTTTGCCTATGTTAATCAGTGATATTGGCCAGTGTTTTTCTTTTTTCACTGTGTCCTTGTTTTGGTATCAGGGTGATGCTGGACTCATAGGTTGAGTTTAGATGTATACCCTCTTCAATTTGTTTGAAGAGTCAGAGTAGTATTGGTATTAGTTCTTTAAATGTTTGGTAGAATTTAGCAGCGAAGCCATCAGGTCCTGGGCTTTTCTTTGATGGGAGACTTTTTACCACAGCTTCAATCTCATTACTCATTATTGGTTTAGTAAAGTTTTCTATTCCTCATTGAGTCTTGATAGGTTATATGTGTCTGAGAATTCATTCATTTCTTCTAGCTTTTCCAACTTGTTGGTATATGGTTATTCATAATAGTTTCTAATGATTCATTATATTTATGAGATCTCAGTTGTTTTGTCTCCTTTTCATTTCTGATGTTATTTATTTAGGTCTTTTGTTTTTCTTAGTCTAGCTTTTAGTTTGTTTTTCAGTTTGTTGACTTAGTTTGTTGATTTTAGTTTGTTGATTTGGGTCTCTTACTTTTCTTAGTCCAGCTTTTAGTTTGTTGATTTTGTTTATCTTTTAAAAAACAATTTTTCATTTTATTGATCTTCTGTACTTTTTTAGTCTCAATTTATTTCTGCTTTGATCTTTCTTATTTATTTCCTTCTACTAATTTTGGGTTTGGTTTATTCTTACTTTTCTATTTCCTTGAGGTGCACCATTAGGTTTTTTGAAATCTTTCTACATTTTTGATATAGATATGTATTGCTATAAATGTTCCTCTTAGTACGCTTATGCTGTATTCCATAGATTTTACTATGTTGTGTTTCCATATAAATTTGTTTTAAGAAATTTTAAAATTTCCTTCATAATTTTTTTATTGACTCAATATGTTCAAGAGCATGTTGTTTAATTTCCATGTGTTTGTGAAGCTTCTGAGATTCGCTTTATTATTAATTTCTAGTCTTATTTCATTGTGGTCACAAGTGATACTTGATGTGATTTCTACTCTTCTGAATTCTTTCAGACTTGATTTGTAGTCTAAGATATGTTCTAATCTGGAGAATGTTCATGTTCTAATTAAAGGAGTTTATATTCTGCAAAGTTGGGTGAAATTTCTATAATTGTCAGTTAGACCTACTAGGTCTAATGTGTAGTTTAACTCTGATTTTTTGTTTTGTTTTGTTTTGTCTTGGATGATCTGTCCATACTGAGAGTGGAGTGTTAATGTTCATTACTAGGTATTGTACTGCAGTCTGTCTCTCCCTTCTAATCTACTGATGTTTGGTTTATATGCTTGGGATCTCTGGTGTTGGGTACATAGATATTTATCATTTTTATATCCATTTGTTGACTTGGCCCCTTAATCATTATGTAATTACTGTCTTTGTCTCTTTTTATAGTCTTTGATTTATAATCTGTTTTTTTTTTTTTTTTCCTGAGATGGAATCTTGCTCTCTTGCCCAGGCTGGGGTGCAGTGGCACGATCTCAGCTCACTGAAACCCCCACCTTCTGGGTTCAAGCAATTATCTGCCTCAGCCTCTCAAGTAGCTGGGCTTACAGGCGCCCACCACCATGCCCAACTAATTTTGTTTTGTTTTGTTTGTATTTTTAGTAGAGATGGGGTTTCACCATCTTGGCCACCCTGGTCTTGAACTCCTGCCCTTGTGATCCACCTGCCTTGGCCTCCCAAAGTGCTAGGATTACAGGCGTGAGCCACGGGGCCTGGCCGATTTGTAATCTATTTTATCTGATATAAGTATAGCTACTCCTGTTCTTTTTTGATTTCTAGCTGCATGGAATATCTTTTTCCACCTCTTTACTTTCAGTCTGTAGGTGAAATGGGTTTCTTATTGGCAGTATATAGTTGCATCTTGATTCTTTATCTGTTCAGCCACTCTGTACTTTTTAATTGAGTCAATTTACATTCAGTGTTCTTATAGATAAGGACTTACTACTGCCAATTTGTTGTTTGTTTTCTGGTTGTTTTGTAACTCCTTTCTTTCTTATTGCCTTTCTTTGTGATTAAGGGATTTTCTCTGGTAGTATATTTTAATTTGTTGCTATTTAATTAATTAATTTATTTATTTTTGAGATGGAGTCTTGCTCTGCCACTCAGGCTGGAGTGCAGTGGCACAGTCTTGGTTCACAGCAACCTCCGCCTCCCGGGTTCAAGTGATTCTCCTGCCTCAGCCTCCCAAGTAGCTGGGATTATAGGCACATGCCACCACACCAAGCTAATTTTTGTGTTTTTAGTAGAGACGGGGTTTCACCATGGTAGTGAGCCTGGTCTCGAACTCCTGACCTTGTGATCCACCCAACTTGGCCTCCCAAAGTGCTGGGATTACAGGCGTGAGCCACTGTGCCTGGCTGCTTTTTATTTTTAGTGAATCTGTATCAGTTTTGGTATTGTGGTTAACATGAGGCTTATGAAAAACATCTTATAGATATAACAAGTTATTTTAAAGAGGTGACAACTTATCTTTGATCATAAATAAATGCATAGAAACAAAGGAAAAACAACAAAAAGCTCCTTAGACTTTAACTTTATCTCTGCCACATTTTAACTTTTAGTTGTCTTAATTTATATGTTTTTATATTACCTATCTTTTAACAGGTTGCTATAGCTATTACTGCTTTTGATAGATTTGTGTTTTGGGTTTCATACTAGAGTTATGGGTGGACTCCATACCACAATTACAGTATTATTTTGGGTTTTTCTTTGTAATTTTACCAATGGACTATATATTTTCAAATGTTTGTTGTTTTCTTTGATGGTGGCTTTTTGTGTTACGTATTACTGTTTCTTTTTTTCTTTCAGATTTGAGGAACTCCCTTTAGCATTTCTTGTAAGACATGTGTGGTAGTGGTGTATTTGCTCAGCCTTTGTCTGGGAAAGACTTTATTTCTCCTTCATATTAGAAGGATAACTTTGCTAGCTGCAATATTCTTGGATGGCAGTAGATTTTTGTTTTCTTTCAGCACTGTGAAAATGTCCTTCTTCTTACTCTGCGCCCATATGGTTTCCATTGAATGAAGTCTGTTAACAGATAAATTGGAGTGTCTTTATTCATTTTAGCTTCTTTTCTCTCTCTTTGTTCTTTGTCCTTGACATTTGAGAGGTAGTTGTTTTTGTTTGTTTGTTTGTTTTGTTTTTGTTTTTGAGACAAGGTTTTGCTCTGTCATGCAGGCTGTAGTGCAGTGGCATGATCATGGCTCACTGTAACTTAAACCTTCCAGGCTCAAGCAATCCTCCCGCCTCAGCCTTCTGAGTAACTGGGACTACAGGTATATACCACCATGGCCAGCTATTTTTATTGTTTTGTTTTTTGTAGAGCTTGGGTCCCACTGTGTTGCCCAGGCTGGTCTTGATCTCCTGGCCTCAACCAATCCTCCCACTTTGGCCTTCCAAGGTGCTGGGATTACAGGCGTTAGCCACTACAGCTGACTCTGGGGTAGTCTTACTTGGGTCAAATCTGCTTGGTGTTCTCTGACCTTTCTGTACCTGGATAAACTTATATCTTTCTCATGTTTTAGGATATTTTCTGTTGTTTCTTCTGTGAATAAACTTTCTACCCCTTATTGGTCGTCTCTCTCCCTTTCTCTCTTGAACATTAATAATTCTTAGATTTGGTCTTTTGAGGTAATTTTCTATCTTATAGGTGATCTTCAATGCCTTTTTTTCTTCATTTTTCTCCTCTGACTGTGTATTTTCAAAATAGCCTGTCTTCAAGGTCACTGATGTCTTTCCTCCATTTCATCCATTCTATTGTTGATAACCTCTAATGAATTTTTCAGTTACACAAATGTATTTCTCAGTTCCAAGATTTGCATTTGATTTTTAAAAATTATTATTTCAACCTCTTTGTTAAGTTTCTTCAATAAATTTGTGAATTGCTTTTCTGCGTTAGCTTGGAGATCACTGAGTTTCCTTAAAACTGCTATCTTGAATTCTTGGCCAGAGAGCTCAAGCATTGCTGTCTCATTAGGGTCAATTCCTGGTTTCCTGATTTGTCTGTTTCGAGAGATCATGGCTGGTTCCCTGTTTGCTGTTATTTCTTGTAGACGTCTATGCCTTTGCATTGAAGAATTAGTTATTTATACCAGTCTTCTCTGTCTGGTTTGTTTTGGTTTTTATTGGATATATTTGTATAGAGTTTCTTTACTGCTAGGTTGCTGCCTCCTTTTTGGTTCTAGGTGGTACCTTAAGCCAACAGGGGTGATCCTAAAAGGGATGTCCCAAAAGTGTGTTATGGGAAGGCTGGTTAGGAGTTCATGCCCAAGGGACCTATTAGATGAACCCCCTACAGCATAGTGATGCTGAACAGTCACTCTGATTTGGTATCTTCTTTGGCCAAGTTACAGAGCATTTTCCAGAACTGGGTATGGTAGTTCCACCTCCCTGCTTTGTTTCTGCCTGTCTTCAGGGTTATACCTCCCTTCATACACTCGCAATGGTTCACATGGGTTAAGGCAGGGACAGGTCTCCTGCCAGGGAACCCACAATGGTGGGGAAACTAGTTTTCACCGTGAGCTCACTTTTTCCAGTGTACAAATAGTGAATTTGGGGGAAATTTTCCACATGCTTAGTGTTGGGCAGAATGGGGGAGAGGTATCATGGATGTGGATATCTAATTCTATTACAGTCTTCTCAGAGTTATTTTACTTCTCTTTTGCTCTGTGAACTGTCTTATTTTCATATTTAAATTCTGGGATATTTCTGATGAAAAGTTTGGTGTGGTGTATTTGTTTTTTGTCTTCAGGAGGTTGTAGAGAGTGAAACTAGCTTGCCTCTATGCTGCCATTTTGGAACCACCGTCTTTGTGCTTTTAACATACCTATGTCATTATGTTTGAAGTGAGTTTCTTGTACAAAAACATATATTTTGGTCTTTTATTTTTTGGTTTTGGTTTTATTCTGAAATTTTCTGTATTTGAATTGGTGTTTTTAGAGAATTTGTACTTATATTTGGATTTCCATCAATTGTTTTATTTGATTTCAATTGTTAACTATTTTTTATTCCTGTTTCTCTTTTCTGCCTTCTTTTTACTCGTTTGAACCTTCTCAGCATTCCAGTTTTGTTAACCTAGCGTGTTTTTGATTATGTCCCTTAATCTAACATTTTAAATGGATGCTCTAGGAATTAAAATGAAATCACTTAACTTTGACAGTTTACTTATAAACAATATCTTACCACTTCAAGTGAGATGTAGAAACCTTACCGGTATATAAGTCCTTTACCATCTCTCCTTAATTGGTAGTTGTCTTATGTACTACATATCCATACATTAAAAATCCCATCAGAAAAATGTAACAATTGTTTTTAACCATCAAATGTATTTTAAAGAGCTTGAGGATAAAGAACTCTAGTAGATTTAACCAGATATTTACCATTTCTGTTCTTTCACTCCCTACATTCAAGGTTTCCTACTCACATCATTTCCCTTCTCTCTGAAGAACTTCCTTCAGCAGTTCTTTTAGACCAGATATGCTGGTGGAATTCTCTCATTTTATTTTTTTTCCTGCAGATAATGTCTTTATTTCATTTGTCTTTATTTGTGAAGGTATTTTCACTAAATATAAAATTCTAGGTTGACAGTTCTTTTGTTTCAACACTTTAAACCTATTCTATTTCCTTCAGGCCTCCATGGTTTCTGATAAGAAATTCACAATTATTTGAATCATAACTAGTCATTGTTTATCTCTTCTTGCTTTCAATTTTTTTTCCTTGCTTCAGTCTTCAGCAGTTTGATTATGTCTCTTGATTTTGATTTCTATAGGTGGGTTTATTCTATTTAGTGTTCTCTGATATTCTCAAATATGTAAGTTTATATTTTTCACAAATTTCAAGAGTTTCAGACATTTTTTACTCTAAATTTTTTTCTGCTTCATACTCTTTATTCTCTTAAGTATTCCATTGACATAAATATTAGACCTTTTATTATTTTCTCACAAGTCTCTGAGGCTCTGTTAATTTCTTTAAATTTTTTGTTGTTCAATTTGGATCATTTATTTTGATCTATTTTCAAATTCAATGATATATTCTATCTTCTTTATTTTACTTTTGAGTTCATTCAAATTTATATATATATATGTATATGTATATATAATGAGTTATTATATGCTGTAGTTCTAAAATTTTAATCTGGATCTTATATTTCTTTGCTGATAGTTTATACCATCTGTTCATTTCAGAAGTGTGTGGCTTTACTTCTTTTGGCATTTTTATAATACCTGCTTTGAAGTCTTTGATAATTCCAACATCTGTACTATCTTGGTTTTGGCATATGTTAATTATGTTTTCCTATGAAAATTGACATTTTCATATATTTTTGAATATGGAGTAAATATGAATTATATCCTAAACATTTTGAATATTATATTATGATATAAATCACATATATTATATTACATATACATCTTTTGTAAAATATTGATATTTTTAGTTTAGTAGATAATCCACCTGGTTCATTTTAGGCACAAGTCATGACTGACCTATTTTCTGTTGTCATGTCTGTTTCATGTCAGTTCCATATATAAAGTTTGTGCGTGTTGTTTGGATCTGTCCTATAGGAGGCCAGTCTGCGATTAGGGAGGTGTCCTATCCATAGTTCTCTTCTTGTAGCCTTTGAGACATTGTTGTGTCTGATTCATAAATATACAGCCTAGGGGTAAGCTCCAGAGTTCATAAACAACTCTATGCGGTCTTTTTCATGAGTTCTTCTCTGAGATCTCCTTGGTATAGTACTTTGCAGGTCCCAACCTTCCTTTTTCTGGTCCTCTGGCCAAAGACTTGAGACTTTAATTACCTGGTCTGCTGCACATGCACACTTTTGCTGACTGTCCATGTCTGGAGCCTAGCACCAGAAAGACAAATAATTAAACTAACAAAACCTCCAAACTGAAAAGTAGATATTTATTCTACCATTTTTGGAACACAGCTGTCTGATCAGAGAGGATGTTTCCCCTCTGCTATGGTCTGAATATTTGTATGCCCCCAAAATTCATATGTTGAAACCTAATTACAAAAAAAAAAAAAAGAGAGAGAGAAAGAAATCTAATTACCAATGTGATGATATTAGAAGGTGAGGCCTTTGGGAAGTAATTAGGTCATGAAGGCAGAGTCCTCAAGAATGGGATTAGTGCCCTTATGAAAGAGAACCCAGAGATCTGCATTGTCCTTTCACCATTTGAGAAGGTATCATCAGGATAGTGAAATGGGCTCTTACCAGGCACTTAGTCAGCTGGTGCCTTGATCCTTGGACTTTCTAGCTTCCATAACTGTCAGAAAAATATTTCTGTTGTTTATAAGCCACCTAATCTAAGGTATTTTGTTGTAGCAGCCTGAACAGACTAAGACAGAAAATTGGTCCAAAGAAATGGAGTGCTGCTATATAAATTACCTAGAAATATTCATGTGGCTTTGAAACTGGGTAATAGAAGCTGGAAGAGTTTTGGGGTACATGTAGTACACATCTACTCCCGAAGAAAGGAAGGATAAACAGATGACTCTTTGAAGAATTTTAATTAAGAAGGAGATATGGCAGTAACTAACAACAAGGTCAAGGAAGGATTTTATTTTTCTTAGAAGAAGAGAGAAACTTGAAATGTGTATAAGGTGAGGAGAAGAAGCTTGTAGAAATGGAAGAGACTGAGAATGTATGAGGAAGAAGGACCTAAGATCCTGGAGGATATGAGAAGATGGAGTTCAAACCATTGGTGGAGAGACAGGCTTTGATCAAGGGTGAGATCTCTTGCAAAGGTTGAAGAAAGGAGGCAAGGAAGTCATCTCTTAAAGCTCAATTCATGCATTTACTGGACATGATATGTGCTCAGGACTTTGTTGGATGCTGGGGTGGGATGGAGAAGGGAATAGTAATTCAAGACAAGTACAAAACACTCTTCTCAATAGTTATGCAATATGTTATAAGGTACAATTAAGTTCCAGCTTCTTAGTGCCTCAGGAGAAAGAGAAAGATAATCTTGAAAGTATAAAAGGCTAACAAATATAAGCTTTATAGCACTGAGTTTAAAAATTGTAATCAGAGAATATAAATGGATATCCACTCTGTATCCTTGTTTTGTTAGACTCTCACATTGTGCTAAAGCACGTTCTGTTTGTTTTGAACACATTTGAAGAGGGACCTTCGCTCTCTGCTATGGTACACACACTCCACTTCAGTTTTCTGCCTGGCCTCTTAAAGCATTAAACAATTGGACTAGAAAATCTGCATGATCTTTTTTAGCTTAGATATCATGATTCTCAGGCAGCTTCCCTGGAGATCATGTTTGTTAGCAGAAAACTCTATGCTAGGGATCACTAGAAACAAAGGATAAATTTAGGAGGGTAACCAAAGGAGAGCTTTTCCTTTCCTTTTGAACTTGACTTCTGGTAACTTCCTAAGCATCATATATTAAATTATTTTTTCCCATATAAAGTACAATCTCACTAGACATCTGTTTTCTTCTCCTATCAAATTTTGAAGTAAAAATGAATTACTGCCAAAACAAAGTCAAAAGAATTATTTTATACTAGTCTGAAATAACACCATCTAAATTACGTGTGTTGCATAACCTTATGTGGAAAACTTTTCCCTTGTGGGTAGATGTTTTTCACCTATGGGTATAATAAATCATGTATGAAAATAATGGAGGATATTGGTATGACTCGGAAAATTTTTAAAAAATATTTAGCACCTAGGAAAAAAAATCGACTGTTTAAACATTTTTAAAGGTGTTCTAACATTATGTACTCTGCTTCCCTTTCTCTCTGAATGGACTACATGGACTACTGAAATTAATATTTAGGAAAGGTGGATAACGATTAGTATAACTGAGGCTGAAGAGAAATCGTTCATTATCCAGGAAGATCATCTCTGTGATGGCAGAGAAAGGAAAGACAATCTTCCTGGGCAATCAGGGCAGCTAGTTCAAGATTATTCTCACAAATAGTTGTTCCTTTGTCATTCCCCCAACATACTTTGTTTTGCACCGTTATAAGACAAATAATGCAAATATGAGATATTATACTAAATCTTGTCCTCACTTTTACTTTTGTATAACATGCCAGGATTTGGGTTAATTTACAATGCTTTAGAAATAGTGTATTCTGCTTTTATAGTATATGTCCCAACTAATTAATTTGCCTGGCCTTAATAAGTGTTTTTGCATTTTCATTTTAAATTTGAATTTCAAAATTAAACATAATCTTTATGAACAGTTGTAATGATCACCATCTCATATACATAGAAAAAAGACAGTCATATTTGAACTATATTCAGAGTTATTTAAGAATTCATTAAAGACTTTAACCTCAGAAATTATTTTTCCTTGGTACCCTGATGTCAGACATTTTTATTTTTATTTTTTAATCATTTGTTTATTTTTAAACTTTGTGGTTATATAGTAGGTATATATAGACCTCTTTAATAATTGCAATACGTGCTAATCAACTTTTTCCCCATATAACTTCATTCCTTCCATTTCTCCATTAAACTAGTTTTCATCTTTACCAATAAAGTGCAAGACTTTGGAATGAACAAGTATTTGGGTAGAATGATAACTCAAAGTGAGGACTCAAAGTGAAGCAGTCAATTGGAGGAGCCTGCCTGAAAGACTAGAGTATAAAACCTGTTTTAATATGGAAAAACAAAAATGCAGAGACCACATTGAAAAGCAGCAAGTGGGAAAGGGAAAGGAAGAGAGCAAGAGAAGGAAGTAGACTTTCATGGACTCCTTCATAGCAATAAATCTCAATCACCTGGAGCTCTTTCTTTTTCAGTGACTTTTATTTCTGCCTGTAGAAATTGTTATATGCAGGTAGCAGTTTAGAATGAGGAATACGATTATGTTTCCTATTTTTAAAGATTTGTTTTATTGATTAAATTGAACTTTCATAATAATTGGTAAGGTGAGAAGATAATGACTTCTTCTAAACTCAGATATTGCCTCATTTAAAAATGAGCTAGTATTACAAAAAAAAGAAAAAGAAAAAGCAAACATAAAGCATCTTTGTCAATAATTTGCTTGGTAATGAAGTTGGAAGATTTTGCAATTAATTTTAATTGATCAACCTGATATTGTATTTTGTATTTATCTTGTAATTTGCTGCTAATATGGGTACATTCTGTTTCTTAACATTAATAATATGTGCATATTTATGTACATGAAAAATTAATATAGACAGGCATTATGAGAATCTTTCACAAACAGAAAAGTTCAATAAGTATGTTGACTGTGTAATATGTTTTAAAGTACATTAGTCTCAGGGTTAAATAAAATGTCTATAGTTATTCACTAGTACAATTTATTTAGGGATTAATTCATTAGACTCCCTATTTTCATTCCTTTTCCTTGGAAAAGGTGCCTTTGAAAACAAGTTTTGCCAAATTGACCACGACTGGCTCTCCTTAATGTATTTTATTATAAACCTTTAGTCACCTTAAATCAATTTCAATGGAGAGGGGAGGGGGAAGGGATTGCATTGGGGAGTTATACCTGATATAAATGATGAATTGATGGGTGCTGACGAGTTGATGGGTGCAGCACACCAACATGGCACATGTATACATATGTAACAAACCTGCACGTTATGCACATGTACCCTAGAACTTAAAGTATAATAAAAAAAAAAAAAAAAGAATCTTTCCTTGCCTATTTTAAACAAACTGACTTAGACATGATTCATTGTTATCTTCAGGTTACTGTGTCTTTTGTTTTTCTTATAGGACCTTATTCTTCTCTGTTGTATATTTATATGTAAGTTTCCACCAAAGAAGAATCTCCTTGGTGTATGTGACCTTCAGACTGTCAGGAAAATGTTACCTGTTGGCATAAACAAACCACCACATCTTAGTGGCTTTCCACAGTAGAAGTTCATTTCTCAGTCACTGAAAGTGCAGTAGTGGTGTTTCTGATGTGGACAGCATTTATCATGGTCTTTCAGGTGCAGAGGCTCCTTATAACTTGTGACTCACCACCATCCTCTAGGGTCTCTGAGACCTCTGTATTTAACCTTCAGATGAGAAAACAAAGTGGAGAATTTTACCTGGGGTTTTAATGACCAGGCTTATAAATAGTGCTGATCATTTGTGCTCACATTCCATTGTTCAGAACTTAGAAGACCACACCTAACTGCAGGGCAGACTGGGAAATGTGGTCTAGTTAGGTGCCCAGAAAGAAGACCTTGTGTTTTCCAAATTTCAGCCATATCATGTTTTTTTCTTATGCTTCTTTTTTTCTCTTAAAATAATACTGATTTTCTTTTTGTTGAATGTAATCATTCATTCATTCAACAGATGCTTAATGAATGTGTACTACATGGTGGGTACATACTATTCTAGGCACTTGGGATGTATCAGTGAACATTTCTCATTTGGAGTTTGTCTGATTATTTTTCATGATTAGATTCAGGTTGTGCATTCTTGGCCAGAAGCTACTGCTGGTTCTTTAATGCATTTGGTTAAATACATGCTGTCTGTCTTTTACGTTCTAAAAACGACACACAGCTTGGGAGTAGTTGAATATGAAAAGTAAGGTTACAGCATACTTACGGAAAAGGTATGTCTAACATTATGTAATTTTAATTTAAAATGTGCTTAATAGCTTCTACTTGACATGCCCACCCAGAAAAGAATATATTTTTATAAGTAAATTATGTATAATACAGATATATTGATAATCTTTACAGTTACTATTAGTGACTCATTAATATAAATAAAGCTTATTTTCTCCATATATCAGGTAAGAAAAAGAGATGTACTTATTAGAAGCCTTTGGTAGGTAAAATTCTCTAGACCTGAAATTATAAGATTTTTAAACTTCTTGCTAGGCTCTGAGCTTCTTGAACTTATTTATGTGCTCTCAGTACTTATCATAGTGCTCAATAGAAGCAGTAAAGATTATAGCTAGTGTTTCTTATATGCTCCTATGTACCAGATAGTGTTGAAGTATTTCACATGCACAACTCTATAATGTAGATACTATCATTATCTCTAATTTATGGTGGGGACACTGAGACATACAGAGTTACATACCTAACAAGTGGCAGTCAATATTTAAACTCAGGCATTCTGACTTCAATGCGCATGCTCCTAATTTCTATACTACTGTAGACTCTGGAAATGTTTGCTGAGTGGATTAATGAATGTATGAAGAAAATGGAGGCGGTAGACCAGATATGCCTTCTGGATCAAAGAGTTTATGATTCTGTGATATGATACTTATGACTCTTTGAGTTTTATTACAATTGGATTATAATGGGTTTTATTCCACTTGATAAAATTATTAATTTTATGATGCTAATCAAGTTTTATAATACTTTTTAGCTACAGGTAAAAAAAGAAAACCCTATCATGACCCATCTTATTATTTATGTGATTATTTATTCGTTATTTATTCATTCATCAGATAGATATCAAGGCTCTACTATGTGCCAGGCCTTGTGATGAAAACACTTAAGAACAAACAGCAACAAAACCTAAACTCATATAGAGTTCATAGTCTTAGTGGTGGATTTGAAATTGATATAAACAATAAATGATTACCCAAATAGAAATTAATTCCTGTGGTGATAAGTGTAGTCAGAAAAGTACAAGACTGTTTTTAGAGTATATAAAGGGAGGACTCAACCTGATTTGAATAGTTAGGAAATGCCTCCCTGAAGAAGATGTTTAAGTTGAAAGCTTGAGTGGAAATCAAAAGTTGAAAGCTAAGTTAAAAGAATGAGCAGCAGATAACCAGGGAAGGAAGAGGGAAAAAGACTTACTCTAGGCAGAGAGTATGTGAACTGAGTCCTGATAGAATGAGATGTATGGATTTTTCTCAACAGGTATCTATCAAGCTCCTATTGTGTGCCAGGTAAGATGAGAACTGAAAAAGGGCCTTGAATAAAAAACCTGGTCATTGGTGCATTGATGTCCTTAATGAAGGCAGGCATTGAATTGGTTGGGGGTGGAGGGGTTAAATGGGAAATAAGGAAGTAGAGATAGTATTGTTTTATATTGGTTAAAGTCATGATTAATAGCTACTGGTTTTTCCCCAGGTTGGACTTACAATTCCGTTCCTCAGTTTACATCCTCCATGGTCAGGTCTTGTTCTGACTTCCCGGCAAGTAATGGATTTGTCTCATTGTTTATTGTATTCCATGATACTCCTATAATTCTGCTTTATAGCACAGTAGAGAAGAGCTTAGACTCTTGAGTCAAAGTAGATTGAGTTTGAATCCTGGCCTCAGAACCTGCTGACTGATTTGGCCATGGGTATTATATAAACATGCTGAACCACAGCTTCCTCAGAGGTAAAATGGAGCTATTAATGATATCTCCCTTGTAGCATTTTTGAAAGGACTAAATAAAATTTTCTGTGAATCTGGCATAGGGTAGTGCCTCAGTTAAAAATAGTATATTTTTTGCCCATATCTTGACTATTGTGAATAATCCTACAATGAATACGGGAGTGTGGATATCTCTTCAACATACTGATTTCAGTTCTTTGATATTGAGTGCTCGATGAGATGATAATTCTATTTTCAGTTTATTTTTTTAATTTTATTTTTATATTTTATTTTTTTGAGGAACTGATATGGGACTGGGGCAGGGAAACGCTGGGTGGTGAAGGGTGTGGGGTCCCTGGCAAGGGCTCCACCCTTGGACCTGTACCCATGGACCTAACTGAGGAGAAGCACCACTGTTTTCACGCCCAAGTGTTGCCCTTTCCAAGATCACTCTGGCCTGTCATGCCCCCCCCGATCCTGTGCCTATAAAAACCCCAAGACCCTAGCGGCCACATATAAGTGGCTGGATGTTGAGAGGAACACACTGGCAGAAAAACACACTGACAGAAGTCGGCAGGCCATCCACAGCAGAATGACGCGGATGCCGAATGAAATTCAGCCAGTGGTGGTTGGAGGAGAGCCCGGTTGCTAAGCGTCCAGACTCCAGGGGAAGACCATCTTCCCACTCCATCCCCTGTCTGGCTCCCCACCCATCCACTGAGAGCTACTTCCACCACTCAATAAAACATTGCACTCATTCTCCAAGCTCACGTGTAATCCAATTTTTCCGGTATACTAGGGCAAGAACCCAGGATACAGAAAGCCCTCTGTCCTTGCAATATGACAGAGGGTCTAATTTAGGTGATTAACACAAGCCGCCTGCAGACGGCCAAGCGGAAAGAGCACACAGTAACACATGCCCACTGGGACTTCGGGATCTGTAAACAATCCTAGACACTGCCGTGGTATTAGAGCCCCATGACTTACCCATCTGCATGCTTCCCCTAGAGGTTTGACCAGTGGGGTGCCGAAGAAGTGAGCCACCCCCTGTCACATGCCCTGCGAGGGGGATAAGGGAAAACTCCTCCCGTTTCAGAGCCTTTATACTGTTTTCCAAATGGCTATACTAATTTACAATAACATTTGTTAAAATAACACTTTGAAAAACTGTCAGTTTTGTTGTTATTGTTGTATTTCTAGTAGCTAAGTCCCCTTTAACAGTCTTTATAAAATGAATATAGTGATAAATTATTTTAAAATTTACTAGAAAATAGTTTGTCATTTGAATAAAGTAGGTCTGAGGACATTTGTGCCTTCTCAGAGCTCAGTTCATGGCAGTGACTGAGAAGGAGGTTATTAGGTTCATGATTTTGAGGGTGTGGGAAAGCCAGGATTGGCTGAAGTCTTACTACTAGCGTTTTCTTCATCTAGTTAGTTGACAGGAGCCAATGTAATTATCTGTTGGGCATTCTGCCCCACAACTCGTCCATCATTGCCATTGGCTCACTCATGACTTTGGGACCAATATTCTTCATAGGGATAGGAAAATATGAAAGTTGCCCCATCAGTAGCTCAGTGACTCAGCTGTTGGGACTTTGGACACTGTATATGTACTGCAGTGTTAATAACTGAGCACTTATACTATGTTCTTTACTAATGTCCTGTATGACTAAGGTCTTGCCCTCCACTCTTACCTAGAACTAGGTTCATTCTCCTCAATTCCAGAGCTGAAGTCTTCCTAAGATTGGGTCTTTTCTGTTGCCCTCAGTGACTTCTGATTCTGATTGCTTCCTTTCCTGGATCTCCACTGATTTTATACTATCAGGCTCCACCCTGAAAGAGTTCATCTGCCTGCTAGGATCTGTGTCTATTGCCACTTCAGACCTCTCTGATGTTGAGTACTTACCTGCCTATGCATCATATCATTGTCTTGGGTTATAACTTTGCAAATTACCTGGTTTCCCCTCATGATACTTTATGGATTGGATCCTAGCCAAACCAAGTCTGCCCTGTTCTGTTTCCAGCCAATCCCAGGTTCTGCCATCCTTGTCCTTCTCATGGCCTTTGCATCATGAGACAAGGAACTCTGTAAAGCAATTCTGACTTTGGACCCATAAAATTTTAAAGTTTGTATTAGCCACATTTTAAAACATACAAAGAAGCAGCTGACATTAATTTTAATTTAATCCAATATTTTGTTTGTTTTATATTATTTATCTAACTGAATATATATAAAAATACCATTTAAATATGCAACAAATGTAAAAATACTAATAAGATATTTTTTCATGCCAAGACTTTGAGATCTGGTGTGTATTTTATACTTTATCACATCTCAATTCAGAGTAGAACTGCTGGAATGTAATTCACATTTAGCATGCCTCATAGGTGGTGGCTACTGTACTGAATAGTGTTGTTCCAGAAATGGATGGGAGCGTCTGTCATTCGCAGGCAGAGAAGAAAAGCTCATCTCTGATACACTGAATTTCAACTAAGAGGAAATCCACATCCTGACATATCTCTATATGTCTCTTGCATTATTTACAACTCTGACAACTATATTCCTGGCCACTATAATTCTTGTTACAGTATGCATTTATGCATGTAATCAAATAACCTCATTTATTCATTCATTTATTTATTTGCCAAATATTTATTGGGAATGTTTCCATTGTTCCTGGCACTGTTCTAGCTTCTTGGAGTACCTCAGTAACAAAAGAGAGAAATATTTTGCCCTTGTGGAGTTTACATCATACCAGGAAGAAGCAGGTAATAGATCACTAATAATAAATCATTATATAACATGAATGTTTGAATGTGATAGTGGTATGTAAAAAAGGAAAATTAGGGAAGCCTAAGTGGGTTGGTAGTCTGGGATGGGGAAGTCAGTTGCAGCTTTAAATAGAACATAAAATATACAAGATAATAATATAGAAGATAATAGAAGAAATATAGAAAGAAGAAATATAGAAGATAATAGAACATAAATGGAAGATGAAGAAGTAGGTGATGAGATCACAGAGGTTACTGGGGTCAAGTCAGATCTCTAGGCTAGGTGCTGTCTGAGATTCAAAGATAAGTCAGACAAAGCCCCATTCTTAAGGGAATCTATCGGGAGCAACGTAACAAATATATTGATAATTATGACGCAATGCTAAATGTAACAATTGTCATGAACGAATTTGCAAAAGATACCACAGGAATTAAAAAGAAGATTCCTAAAGAAGGCAGTGTGGTAGAAGAAAGAACATGGGCTTTGAAGTTAAATAGACCTAGATTTGCATCCCAGCTATCATCTTGCCCGCTGTCAATAGGAAGAACAATGATCCTGGATTGCCCAGGTCAGTCTGGTTTTAACACTGAAAGTTCTACATCCTGAGAAACCACTCATGCTCAATTTTAGCACTGAAAGCCTGACATGAGAAGCATCTCAGTCCATTTTTACCATTGAAAGTCCCCACTTCAGTTCCTGGCAATCTAGTTTGGTTGGTTTGTGTGACTCTGGGCCTGTATCCCCACAATTAAGAATAAATCCAATCTTGTGTGGTGGACTTAAGGATTATATATAAAATACGTAAGACACTTGGCACATTGGAGGCAGTAAATATATGGTATTTGTTATTTGATTGATGGGGTCAAAGGAAGACTTCATGGAAGTGGTAGGGTTTGACTTAGACTTTGAAAGAATAATGAAATCTTATTTGATACAGGGCAAGATAATGCTTAACTGGCAAAGAGGGATAGACATAGGGAATAGGACAAAGAGAACAGGATGACCCAAAACACAGGAAAAGAAAAACTGTGGGGCATCTTCTAGGTATTGGCTAATGTAGCTCACATTGGGTTAAGTGTGGGATATGGTAAGTACAAGAAAGGATCAAGGTTTAGAAAGGTGATTTAGGGTTTCTTCCTATACATCTTAAATGCAAGAGGAGTTTTTAAATTCAAATTGCAAATACTGTTAGATTTCCCAAGTTTTATCTTGGTAAATATATTTAATGAATGCTTACTTCTGTTGCTATTAAGCCAGATAAGCCAAGCTCAGAGACATAATTTCTGTTTTTTAATAGAGTGTTGCAGAGTCATATTGTTCATGAATTACATGTAAATTATGGTGAGCTGTGCTGATTTGTAGTCTGTAAAGAGTGGTATAGCATGAAAGTTATTTCATAGCCATTTTTATTTTTATTGGTATTATCTAACATTTGGCATTAGACCTAAGTGATTGATTATTTTAAAGTACAGATTATTCACTGAAAATTACAGCAATGATCCCATGAACACATATTAAACTTTCACAGTAGGATAAAGTATATTTCAATTCTGTGGAAGCAATCAAATGATCAATAAGTTTTTGGTTTCAGGAAAATTTGGGTTTGTCTTAGTCCTTTTGTGCCACTATAAGAGAACATCTGAAACTGGGTAATTTATAATTAACAGAAATGTATTGGCTCACAGTTCTGGAAGTTAGAAAATCACTGGCATCGGTCTGATGAGAGCCTTCTTGCTGTGTCCTTCTATGGCACAAGGTACAAGGACAAGAGAGCAAGGAGGTGGCCAAACTCACACTTTATAATGGCATGAATCCCGCCTCTGAGGGTGGAGCCCTCACTCCCCATCACCTCACAAAGGTCCCATCTCCGAACACTGCCACAACTGCAACCAAATTTCAACATGAGTTTTAGACGGGAGAAGCATTTGAACTATAGCAGGGTTCAACTTCAGAACACCACATTTTATTAAGTTAGTAGATTAACTCTGCTGTGCCTTATTTTTTTTTTTTTCTTGTATTTCTAGGTGTTAAAAATGTCTAGCACCTTGTAAGGAGAGAGTGTGTGGTATAGTGGATAAGAGGGAAAACTCTTTAATCAGACTGCCTAGATTTGGATAATGGCTCTCCCTGGTGGTGACCTCTTGCTTCAGTGCCTATATCTCCGTTCAAAGAAGGATTTGTTAGCCCCTCTGGATTGACAAAGCTGTAGAGAGCCCCCTTGCCCAAGTTCATACTGCCCCCTACACTGCCCACCACCACCCAGTGGTAGCCGACACGCATTTACTGATTGAGCCAGTGGCGTAAAGACCTGGCCATTTTTGCCTAATGAAGGATAACACCAATGGGCCATTTTTGCTCTAGCCCTGTGGGGTTTGTTGTTGAAATTATATTACGGATGAATATCTCCGCCTGTGAACTCTCTATACCTTCTCCTCTCTCTCTCACAGATACTGATCCCAAGGGTAATCTCTAATAAGCAGTTCTGCAGAGCAAACCTCATATCAGAGTCTGTTTCCCGGATAACTCAGTCTGCCACAACTGATGCCTAGAATGATCTGAGAAAGCAGGTAATAAGATAAGGTTTGGTGGTGAGATTGCTTGCTGCCTGACTGGCAGTGTTAGCCCCATCTCTGAGGTTTGTGGAGCACAGACAACCCTGCACATGTCGTGGTGATCCTATAGTTAAAACTTTTACTAGTGGCAAATTGGGCTGGTAAATGGGTAAAAGGGGATGCAGTAGCTGATTCTATATATCAAGCATCCACAAGTATGGGGAGAAAGTAATGTTAGGGGAAGTGAACTTGGATGGCTGTTGCTAAGCTCATTTGACACTCCAGAAAAAGAGAACAAAAGACAGACTGATTAATAGCCAATTGAAAGCCAGTGTGCAAGAAAGTGGGCTTCCTTCCTATCATACAAACAGGCCCTTGTTTCCTGCAGAGGGAGGTCAGAGAAAGCTGGATCAGGCACAGTACTTAATCATCAGAGTGGCTGAGCCTCGCAGAAGATTAAACTCCCAGTCAAGGTAAGTCTGCCATGAAAGAATAGGACACTGGCACATGCAATAGCAACATCTGGGTTGTTACTCCAGAACTTTTAAACCCCTAGACTCCTCTGAAACTTCTGATCCTTCAGAACTGGCCAGCTCTCTCTCTTAATAGCTACCACCAAATCCCTTGTATTTGCAGACAGTACAGAGAGGTCTCTTCTTTGCAAGTCAACATGTGACCCTTCAGAATGTCTCCTCATATCCCTGCCACCACCATGAATAAAACTAATTAGGATTAAATAACAGTGTAATCAATCTGGAAAGTACTGAACTTGGAAATAGAGGAAAGGTCAAAGGAGCTGCATGACCCAGCTAGACTGTGGACAGGAGCCGGGGTAGACATGTGGGACTGGATTCTGAAGGGTGCTTGATCAAAGGGGCAGGAACATAAGAATGAAGGACAGTTTGATAATTCTGGGAGTACACTCCCAAGATATAGAATGTATACCCTGATAAAGACCCCAGGAAATGGTGAGGAATTGTTATTACAGTGGGCTAGAAGCATGGGAAAAGCAATGGCCCATGCTCAGTGAGGTTGAAATGCCAGATTTGCTAGGGAAGATGGTGAAAGAATGGATTTAAAAATTCAGGGAACTGGGCATGTGGCGTAAACATTCTATGTAAGGCTGGAAAACCCACCAGATGATTAGGTTTTAGGAAAAGGGACAGAGAATACACCATTTACGAAGGCTATAAAAAATTGCACCAGCATCACTAAGAAGTTCCGTCAAGACTCTTCTCTCTAGGCCAGAGCTGGTGATAGGAAAGGCCAATCCAGAACTGGTCTCATTGATAGCAATGGGGATAATAGGAGCAAAAACCATTGAAACCAGGTGGTAGCACTGAACTTTTAAGATCCAGGTGAATGCAATTATCATTAAGACCGTTAAGGTCAGAGAAGCAGTGAAGGGGGAGTGATCCACAGATCATTCTGAAGGTGCTGAATAAAGCACACGTTGCTAGGGCAACATAAGAGGCAATCCAAAAAGACAGTGCTCAACTAGCACCATCAGAAGAAATCAAGTATGGATGGTCAAGGAGACTGAGTGTAGTTTCCCCAACAAAAAGACATAATCACTAGCCAAATGTTTGAACTAGAGCCAGCATTTGGACCTAGAACCCAGAGATGGAAGAACCTTAGGAAGAAGCTCCTAAGGGAGCTGGCAGTATCTCAGTAAGCAGTGGCAGTAGTGATTCTCCATCCTTCCCCATTGAAAGCAACAACCATGTTCCAGGGTAACTGAACATAGGGACAGAGAAATACACAAATGTTTGGAAGATTGTTAGACACAAGGCCTGAGTTGACACTGAAAGCTAGAAACCTGAAGCATCACATGTCCTCCTATACTCCCTCTTTTCCTCTTCTAATCAGTGTACATGGAATCCACTCAATAAATGGAGTTCTAGCCAAAGTACACCTCAAAGAGGGACTTTTGGGTCGTTAAGCTCAGTTTTTTGGTCACTGAAGGCACAATTTAAATAGGCATATTTGATATTCAGTACAACTATTACATTGGACTTTTAACCTGTGGATTAAGAGCTATCATAGTGAGGGAAGGCCAGGTGAAAACTTTCAAATGCTCTCCCCTGCCTCATCCAAATTAATGAATCAAAACAGTATTACATCCTGGGGTACTGGGAGTGGTGGAAATGAATACTGTCCTAAAGATTCTTTTTTTTTTTTTTTGAGATGGAGTCTCGCTCTGTTGCCCAGGCTGCAGTGCAGTGGAGTGATCTCGGCTCACTGCAAGCTCCGCCTCCCAGGTTCACACCATTCTCCTGCCTTAGCCTCCGGAGTAGCTGGGACTACAGGCACCCACCACCACGCCCAGCTACTTTTTGTATTTTTTGTAGAGACGGGGTTTCACCTTGTTAGCCAGGATGGTCTCAATCTCCTGACCTCGTGATCCACCCGCCTTGGCCTCCCAGAGTGCTGGGATTACAGGCATGAGCCACCATGTCCGGCCTGTCCTAAAGATTCTAAATGACACAGGAGTGATGTTTCACATCATATCTTCATTTAATCCGCAATTTGGACCCTGAAGAAACTAGATGCATCCTGGAGGATGATGTATGCTATCATAAACTGAAACCAAGTAGTAGTGCCAATTGTACCAACCACACCACATGTGACATCTTTGCTCAAGCAGATGACATGCCCTCAGGCACATGGTATGCAGACCTTGATCTGGCAAATTTATTCTCTTTTTCCTGTCAGAAAAGAAAAACAGAAAGAGTTTTAGTTGTGAAAAGGACAAGAGCATACATTTAACAGTTTTGCCTCAGTGGTATAATTGCCATTCTGTCATGATATGGTTTGAAGACATATGAACTGTTATATCAATAACGTCAACCATTTAATATATGCACCAAATATGCACTGGGTAGTGAGAATTCTAAGATGCTGTCACAGACTGCTGAAGTCCCAACTGAAGCACCAGTTTCGAGGTGTATATTATGAAGATGGAATGCTGTCCTCCAGGATTTAGTGTATATCTTGAGTCATATCTTTATATGGCACAGTGTTCTCAATAGGAAGAATTCATGAGTCCAGGAACTAAGGGGTGGAAAGAGGAGTGACTCTGTTTGTAATCACTCCCACAAATCCCCTTGGGAAACTTGTGCTTCTTGTCCCTACAACTTTTGTATCTGCAGTATGATCTTCACATCAACTTTGGGATTTGCAGTTCTCATGGCCCAAAGAGGGGACACTTTCACCAGGGTTACATAAAAATTATCATTGAACTATATGCTGCGGTTAACATCTGGGTAATTCAAGCTTATTGTTCATAGGGAACATTAGACAAGAAGTGAAGTCAGATTTTGGTAATTAACTCTCATGACCAAGAGTAGGAAATGCAGTTACAAAATGGGGAAAGGCAGAAATATGTACTGGGTGCCTCTTGGTGCTTTCTCAACCAATTGTGACAGTAAATACAATGCAGCCACCCTACTGTGAGGCTCCGGGGCTCAGACCCTTCAGGAATGATTGTTCAGGCCAACAGTTAAGCAACTGAAACCAGCAGAAGTGCCAGCCAAGGGTGAGAGGAATCTGGAATAGATAATAGAAGGGGGGAGAGTATCAGTATTAGTTGAGACCAGCTGTAGATCGATCTTTTTGTAAATTTCCCCCAGGAAGATAGGTTACTAGATTTTGGACATGCTGCCGCCTTCATATAAATGAAAGAGACGATTCAAGCGACATGAGGAGCAGAATGTGTTGGCCACTGTGATGTGCCCCCAAGATCTCTCTTTTTAGTGAAGGGCCTGTTGCCCACTCTCTATAAGTGCTGTTGACAAACAACTTTTAGGTCTTAAGAATTGCTTCAGCTCTAATGAGTCACTTTGCTTATGGTCCCACCCTTCTGAATGGGCCCCTGATTGAGACCAGGTTACCAAGTTCTGGCCCTTTTTGGCCCAATGTAGAACCATTCTTATGAACTGTTTCATCTCTTGAAATGATTGATAAACCTATAATCAGGTCTGCATCAGAGCTCAGCTTCAGCATTTGCATTCAGTAAACGCTAGCTATTTTTAATTGACAAACAGGATTATTTTAAGGATAGAGTAAGAAAAAAGAGGTGAGACTATTGTGAAACTATTTTAATGATCAGTGTTCATATAAATAACAGGTTTCCTACATTAAAATCTTTTTTGCCTGTTGCAAAAAGTAGAAGTAATTTTAAGCCATTAGAAATATTTTATTTTCCTCTTTTGCCTCTACTCTTGTGTTACCCATGGTTACAGTTACCTGGAGAAACTGATTTCTTTCACACACTAAGCCCTGCGAAATGAATGGGATGATGTAACCAATCTTCTAATCACACTTGTGTGTGTGTGTTTGTATGTATTCAAACCATAGACACTCAACAGAGATTGTATGACAAAAGAGTTTTCACTCAAAATGTCAGTGCAGCAAACAATATAAATATTAAACAATAATACAGTGTTAGCTTCTTTTTTGACTCTAAAAGAAAAATAACTTTGTTTCACCAATTCAGCTAATAATTTTAACACCCATTATGTTCCTTTTAACACCCATTACGTTCCTGGTCCCAGTCTGAGAATGAGGGATATAAATAAGTGATCCCCAAAATCTTACTCTTTAGAAATTTGTAGATGCCTATTTTTATGTTTTCTAATTTCCTGGTAATTCCTACTAATGTGGTCATTGAGGAGTCAACTAAAAAAGGAATCTTTTAATTTAATAATAATATAATAACTGCCATCTGTGAAGCACTTACTATGTGGCAGACATCATGCTAATAGTTGTATTAATGTTTAAGCCAACTTAATAAATATTTACGGAACAGCCTCTGTGTACCAGGCACATAGTGAACACTAGCACGATGGTCTATGCATCAGGCACATTGCCTGTCCTTACAGCACTGTTTGCCTTTTTGGGAAGACAAACCTACAATATAAAAAATGCTATACTATGGAAAGAAAAGGGTAGTATTGGACAAAGAATAGCATAGAAGCAAGTCTCAAACTATTTTTGCATGGTCAGAAAAAGTTTTTCAGAAAAAGTTATATCTAAGCTGAGACCTGGAACATAGGCAGGCATCGGCTAAGAGATTGAAAGCTTCAGAAGAGGAATAGCATACACAAAGAGCAGAGGAACCAGACAATTTTCATCAAGCTGGAAAGCAATGTGGTTATTGGGAAACAGTGATAAAGGCATCTAGAGAAGGGAGCAGAGGACCAGCCAATCATAACAGACCTTGCATACCTATAAAGTGGTACCCATGAATGTACCCTCTACTTTTTCCCAGGGCAGTGGGAAGCCATTACCAGGATGTTAGTAAGGAGACAGATGACTTTTTGTATTTGCAGTTGAAAAGTTTCATTCTGGCTGCATCATAGGTTACAGAGGTAAGCAAGACCAGAGGCAGCAAGGTGGCTGTTCAAATCGTCTCTGTGTTAGAGGTTAGGAGTTTGGATGAGAACTTTGGGGTTAGCAAGACGCTTACAGGCTCAAAGCGTGTTTAGGAAACAGTAATAATAGTTATTAGGGAATGTTTTGGGATGTGATACTGAGGCCAAGGAAGAATAGGAATGCTGCACTTAGTCCTGCAGATGTTGCCTTGAACAAAGGATGGCTGCTCAGGAAATAAGTAGGTGCTGATTCTTCTGTGAGCCCAGCTTACCTGATTGTGTGCTCTGGCATGGCCTGTGTCTGTCAGGGGAAAAGAAGATCTTTTCTAAGTTGCACAAAGATGCCATATGGGCTACTGGTGACCGTGGAGGATGTTAACTATAATCCCAACGTTTCTAGTCTGGACAGTTGGATTACTGGTAGCACCATTTGCTGAAACCGGGAACAGAAGTGGTGGTGGGGAAGAAAGTCATGAATGCAGTTCGCACCACAGGCTGGGAAGGGTGTGTGTGTGTGTCTGTGTGTATGTATGTATGTAGGTGTGTGTGTAGAGAGGTTGGTTAATCGATACAAATATATAGCTAGATAGAAGAAATAAGTTCTATTGTTCAATAAATAGGGTAGGGTGACTACAGTTAACAGCAGTATATTGTATCTTAAAAAAAAAAAAAGCTAAAAGAGAGGATTTGCTATGTTCCCAGCACAGAAATGACACATACGTGAGGTGATGGATACCCTAAATACCATGACTTGCACATTCTGTGCATGTAGCAAAGTGTCATATGTACACTATAAAAATGTATAAATATTGTGTATCAGTAAAAGCTTATGAAGTAATATTAAGCCCATTTTGTAAGAAGAATTGAGTCGTAGAGAGGTTAGTGTTTTTCTTGAGGACATATAGTTAGTAAATGGTAAAACTAGGATTCAGATCTTGATACTATATTTTTTCCTATAATTTCTAAAAAATAAGAAAGACAGAAGTCAATTACCATCTTATGGTGTCAATTACCATAGTATGGGAACTACATTGTGAAAATAGATGTGATTTTATTTGGGAAATGTACCTGAAAAATTGTTAAGTCATTTGTATATTTCACTTCTGAATATCCAGGAACTTAATTTCAAGAAATGTTTTTGCCTCTAAGCTTTGTTTTCACTTTTCCTCTCTTCCTTCTTGCTGTTCTATTGATTTTCTCTGTTTTTTTTTTTTTTTTTTTTTTAAAGCCCTTTCTCTTCTCTGTTATTCAAGCTCCAACTTCCTCCAAGAAAAGATTCCAAACATCCTACTTGATATAAATACTCCTCTCATGAGCTTCCTGGGCATCTTGTGTATACTTTCACTTGAATTATCACATTGCCCTAATAGATGGTTTACTTTTAGTTTTATAATGCTAGTACCTGGCACATAGTTACTATTCAGTAAAGAGTGTTGGATAGAACACTGTGAGTGAACCACTTCTCAAGGCACACCTCTTCTAATAAGCCTTCATTGATTTACCCATGCTATCACCTAGTCCTATGACACCCAGACGTGAGTGGACATAAAAATGAACTAGGAATTATTTTAAAAGCATAGATTTACAGGGCTCACTCCAGACCTACTGAATCTGAGCCAGGCCCAAGTTATCTGGACTTAGAAAATGTTTCCCACGTGACTATACAGTCCAACCAGCCATTTAGGAACCACTGCTTTAGCCCCCAGAACAGTCTGATAAAACTCTTCTACCAATGTGTGCTTATAGTTGTTATATTTTATATGGTGTTTATGTAATAAATTTGTTATATCATTTATTAAGGAATTTTGAGATAATTACATATATCTAAACTATTTAATATAACACCAGAAACTTAGCAGGCTGATAATGGTGATAATACATGCTTGTCCACAGAGTATTCTCCTATGTCTCACATCTTAAATTTATTTAGTTATTTACAGTCCTTTCATTTTAAGAGAAATGCATGTCACACTTTGTATATTAAGTAAAATTTATATAAACATACACATGAAACAAGTCTTTTTTTCTACTTCTTGGTAAAACATATTTTGTATGATCATATTACTGTTTTAGAAAATACAGAAAACATTTTTTATCTTGCTATCTGTTGTGCACTTTATAAATTTTGCCAACACAGAATCCATCTGGGCTAAGGCCAGCAGAACTGTTTCACTTTTGCCTTGTTTGCGTATTAACAACACAGCTAATGTCAACATGGCTTTATTTGCTCTTGCTCCAAAAAAGCTGACCAGAATCCATGTAGATACCTTATAAATCATTTAGATTTTCTTCTGCACCATTAAGAAAGTGTTGACATTTTTTAAAGGAAGGCTTTTTTTTCAGACTACAGTAATTCTAACATTGAGCACCAAAATCATTTTTAGGATGGCATTATTCATTTTCCTATAATGCCATGTCCAGATCCCCATTTTTTTTCAAGAAGCTTGGGTGAATTAAATGAGTAACTTGGCTTGACTTAACCTCATAAACTTCAATGTCTTAACATTTTGCCGTGGAAGTACATTATCATTGACAGGGCATGTTTTATGTTTTTTGTTCCCATTTCCTCTGTTAGTAATCAAGAAAACCCAGAATTTCTTGATTCAGTAAATATCTCTGCGTCAATAATGTAGTCATACTTTTTGGATTATTTCTCAACACTTCAGTTAATGTGACATCATTCCAGATTATCTTACTAAGTCTTTTATACTCTCACCATACTTTCAGATCTAAGATTTATCACTTGTCCTTCCTTCTGCAAGTATGCTGCTTCCTAGGGCTGAGATCTCTGAAGGAGTTCATGATAATTTCAACATCCCAATATTTTGCCATACCTTCTTTGGGGAAGAGCATCTCTCAAGAGTGGTATTTTCCAAATAACCTCACAGGAGCCCTGTCAAATGTAAGCACACTTCTGGAACAAGTTAATTCATTTTTACCCATTTTTTGAGATGATATTTACTGGGTGGGTTGAGTCACTGAAACTGTTCCTGCTCCACTCTCCAGTCACATCACAATTCTGTCATCCAATTGCCTGTGTCACAACATTAGTGTCCCTACCTCCATTGTTCCTAATTCTACCTCATCCTCTATATAGGGGCCATGATAAGATCTTCAAACATCATACTTGGGTCATTCTTTTGCAAAGTCTGCAGAAATGCCTTCTTTCATATTAAATCAACTTTGAATTTCTCAGTCTACAGTGAGTCCTCTTGTCACTAAGCTGCCTCAAGGCACGTCCCAAGTGATCATTTGTTGTTGTCCAGCATGATGAGCTCTTGGGTCCTAGCCATTCTATTTTTCTTTAAGTTTCTGAACTTGTTCTCACATTTCATTCCTTCTGTCATGTTCAATGCATTCCATTTTAATCACCTCCTTGTCCTGTACTCCTTCAACAATTATATTTAGACATAGCTAAGGGAGAGTTGAATTTCTGAAAATATTTGTGGGGCTCTAAAATTAGTAAGGCAAGTTGCATTTTCAATTCACTAGAGGGAGTGAATTTGAATACTTAAAATAACCTTCCTCGAAATTGCTCTAAGAAATTAAAGGAGTTCTTTTAAACAGTAAAAATTCCTCTTTAAAAGAGCAATTTAGAGTCACAGAATAATAGAAACTTAGTCTAAGGAGATCGCTTAATCCTAAACACTATTTTTTTTTTTTTTTTTTTTTGAGTCAGAGTTTCGCCCTTCTTGCCCAGGCTGGGGTGCAATGGCGTGATCTTAGCTCACTGTAACCTCTGCCTCCCAAGTTCAGGTCATTCCCCTGCCTCAGGCTCCTGAGTAACTGGGATTACAGGCACACACCACCATGCCCAGCTAATTTTGTATTTTTAGTATAGACGGGATTTCACCATGTTGGCCAGGCTGGTTTTGAACTCCTGACCTCAGGTGATACACCCACTTCAGCCTCCCAAAGTGCTGGGATTACAGGCGTGAGCCACTGCGCCCAGCCCTAAACCCTAATTTTAAAGCAACAAAATTATATCATTGTAGTTTGTGTTATATTACATGTTACTTATATGTTGCCTTGTGCTATGGTCTGAATGTTTGCGTGCCCCCCAATATATTGAAACCCCAAAATTAGGTTTCAGTATATTGAAACCTAATCACTAATGCAATGGTATTAGGAGGTGGTCCCTTTGGGAAGTGATTAGATCATGAGGACAGAGCCTTGTGAATGAGATTAGTTCCCTTAGAAAAGAAGCCCCCGAGAGTTGCCTTGCCTCTTCCACCATGTGAGGACACAGTAAAAAGGTGTTGTGAGAAAGCAGGCCCTCACCAGACACCAAATCTGCTGGTGCCTTGATCTTGGACTTCTCAGCCTCCAGAACTGTGAGAAATAAGTTCCTGTTGTTTATAAACTACTTTGTTTACAATATTTTGTTATAGCAGGCCAAATGAACTAAGACACTTTGAAGCTGATTTCTTAATGTTTCACATCTTGTTTTCCTACTTGCTCCTTCTGTATTTTCTTTCCTAGTTATTAGCACTTTCATCAATTCAGTGGCTTGAGTTAGGAACCTAGAAGTCATCAAGACCTCGCTCCTTTGCTCAACTCTATACCATAATCTCTTTAACTAGACTGTGATCCCTTGAGATCAGGATAGTGCTTGTTAGACATCCTGTCTCTCCTACCGAGCACAGTACTTAGAATACAGGAGGTAATCAATACATTCCTGCATTAGTAAATGGAACTTATCCTTCTCTCTTCCCTATATCTAAACCATTATCAGGTTCATTTGATTTTATCCCCTAAACAGTTATTTAATCTGATCTCTCTTCTCACCTCTGTTCATTCCTTCTGATTTTACCCCCTAAATGGTTATTTAATCTGATCTCTCACCTCTGTTCTCATTATCTCTTATCTAGACTGTCAAAATAATCTGTTTATCCAATTTTGCCCCCCAACCCTCTATTACCATTTCTCAAAATGATTCATTTTGAATTAAAATATGATATTGCCACTACTGGTAGAATCTTTTCAATGACTTTATATCATCCACAGAATGTTTTTTAAGCCCCGTAGCATAAGACAAGGCCCTTGGTGAGTCCTTCAACCTTTCCAGTGTGTGTTACTCTCTCACTCTTCTTTTCAAATAGTACCACATCAGTTTTGTAAACCATGAGGTATATAGCAGATGGGCTCTTAGCCTGGCTTGGCAAAAAGGTCAGAGAACGATTCCTAGAGAGGAAGACACATTAGAGAGACCGGAAAAATTAGTAAGAGTTAGGGGGAAAGAAGGCAGAGACTTTGAAAAAAATAGAATCTTACCTCTTTTTACCCCGTTTGGTTCTAAATTATAATTGTTAAACCTTGAAAATTTATTGCCTGAAGTATAAGCAAGATGCTGCATCAAGCCTTTTTTCAGTTAAGTCATGTGGTTGGCGGCAGGATCTTTCATTCATTTACTCATTCAACAATTATTCATTGATTTCTGTTTATGTGCCAAGCATTGTGTTACACACTCACGGTTTAGAGGTGGGCAAATGAGGCATGCACCCTGACCTCACGGAATACAGACACAGTCATTACTCAGTTACCCTTCAAAGCCTAAGACCTAAGGACTTGATTGGACCACAAGAGGAAACCAGAACTGCCAAAGATGTCTCTTTAGCCCCTTTTCTATGTGAATGTTGTGTTAATTCAATAAGGAATGAATAACAGTTCACCTCCTTATTACATGGTAGTGAGAATAACTGATACTTTTAACTCTTTGACAATGATACTATCGTACAGATGAATCACAAGAGATCAGCTTATTTAGGCATTATTCTAATAATGGTTAGTGGACAGCTTTGCCTTCAAGCATGGAATCAGTCTAAGAAAATCTTAAAAACTTTTTAAATTTACATCAATGTCATCACAGGAGTAGTTTTTTTTTTTTTTTTTTAGGTGGAATTGATGTTTACTATACCATTAAAGCAATAATATTGCACTGTAAGAGGCTTAACACATTTTTAACAACCTCTCTTACCATCCTAGAAGCACTGCTGGATACATGTTTTCAAGTTGCTGTGGTTTCAGTGCAGAAAGGTTCTTTAAGGTAGCATGAAACACAAATCTAGCACTGCAAATAAATCCTTGGTTTTATTTATCAGGGTTTTGGATAACTTAGGTGTCATCTGTGTAAGTAACACAGAGGTCTCCTATGTAGCTAATTACTCAACACAGTTTTTAATCTTACTAGCTGATGTATGAATGCCAAGAACATATCCAAATGGTATATTTGCTGCTCTTCTGTAAGAATGTTTTTTAATATCTAATATGACCAGTTTAACTTGTTGTTTCAATTCTCTATTTGCAACATTCAAAAAGAATTCTTTACTAAAATCTTTTAGTGTTTTATTTTCAATTCAGTATTTCCTAAATTGTGCTTTTATTTAACTGGTTTTATGCTTTTAACTCATTCATCTGGAAAATATTTTGAATTTTAAAAAATCACACATATCTGGTCATATCACTCCACAACAAGTTAAACGAATGAAGAAACCAGCAGTAAGAATGAGATGTGAAAATGGGAGGGAAAGGCGAAAGAGAACCCATACATATTCTCAGGTAGGCATTAGAGGCCAAACATAGGAAAAGAGACAGGGTAATTGTTTACCGAATGTCAGAGAAAGAAAAGAGATCCAGAAACTGTAGAATCAAATCCAGAGCCAGGTGTGTAACTATGGTTACAATGGTTACTGTCTGTTACTTTAACCAAGAAAATGGAAGGCATCAGGAATCCAGTCACAACTGGGATTGCACGGCATAAAAATCAATTAAAAAGTATTTCACCTATTTGGAGAGTAATAGAATTATAGGTCAGAAAATAAGAGACCTGATATCACAAGAAAATAAATATTATACCATTAGTACCACTACCACTCCTATGACCATTCCTTTAACCATTATGAAGATGTATGTTTACTGCAATATACCCATTGAAATGCCTACATTTTGATTAAGGTGCTCGGT
This sequence comes from Piliocolobus tephrosceles, assembly GCF_002776525.5. Taxonomy (NCBI): domain Eukaryota; kingdom Metazoa; phylum Chordata; class Mammalia; order Primates; family Cercopithecidae; genus Piliocolobus; species Piliocolobus tephrosceles. The sequence goes on from NC_045446.1 coordinate 91,069,772, forward strand.
GTGCCTGAACTCAGAAAATATTGGCAATTTTTTTATCATAAACACATTTTCTGATATGTTAAGAATTTCCATAATAGCACTCATTGGGCCCAGGTACCTGCCACTATAAACTAGTAAAGCTGTCTCAATATTTTCTTAGCATTCAGAATTCTTTGAAGTGGTATTTTTCTTATTCTTTTACAATATTTAGGATGAAGTAAAATTCACATGACAGAAAAGTTTCAATATGCACTGAGATGGAAGGGAGAATGGCAGAAACAGAGAGAATATCTATGGTTAGGACACAGGGAAGGGAGAAAGCACAGTGAAGGAGATGAAGAAGGACTGATCAGTGAGTAGGAGAGAACTTAAAGAATACAGTCTTACCAAAGCCAAGACAGTAGCTATTAAAAAGAGGAGAAATGTGTGAAGGTGAGAAATGCTTAATTTCATCAAGTGCTGTAGAGGAAACAAGAATGGTAAATTTGGTAATTAAAAAGACATTGGGGACTTAGGGAAAGTGGAAATAATAATAAGTAATGTCCGTTGAGTACCCTCTACATGGTGGCTATTATTTTAAGAACTTTTTATATAATATCTTATTTAATCTTCATAACTACATGAAGAAGTTTAGGAGGTAGGTACTAGTACTAATCTCATTTTATACATGAAATAACTAAAGCACAAAGACGTTGGGTTACTTACTCAAGCATATGACACTAATGGAGAAGTCATGATTTAATCCTCATAGTCTAGCTCTAGAACCAAGATTTTTAATGGAGGCTGATTTGAATTAGGTTGCATTTGAATTAGGTGCTAACGTTCTTGAGAAAATGTGGGAATAAGCCAGAGATGTCAGTAGAAGGTGACATGGTGATGAGGAAGGATTCTTACAACAGAAGGAAGTGGACTCTAAGGAAGAGAGTAGTTGGACGAGCTATCTATGGAATGAGTCTAGAAGTACTAGTGGAGAAGAAGGGTATGTAGACTTTTCCCTTCTTTCAGAGTGAATGGCCCTGACATGACTCAGTTGGGAAGGAAGTAGGAATCTTAAGGAAAACAAATGATTCAATTAAGATGAAGAAGATAAAATGATCAAATATTAAAAAAGAATTTGCTTTGGGGGCCATAGTGATTAGGCTTGCAGAAAATACCAACAGGTTGGCAGAAGGTTAGAGCTGTGCTGAAAGATCATGAGACAATAGTCGTGAAGAAAGGGTAGTAAATTAAGTGATTATGTACCTCAGGACAGAAGGGATAAGAGGTCAGGAGACACTCTGTAAGGGCTTAGATGTCTATAGGGATATGTTTAAAGGGGTTGTTGAATAGATAGAAAAATCCTTTTTTTCAGGTTCCAAATATAATGTTATTATGGTGGTAGGAGCATCTCCAAAACGCTGGCTCTAGAAATTAGGTCCTAAGAAAGCATTAAAAGTGGTACTCCCAGTCTTGGGAGATTCATGTTAAAATTAAACTATAAAAAATGAAGATAATTAAGAAATTATTTGAATGAAGAAGTCCTTTATAAGTATGAAAAAACTTAGAATTCTTAAAAGATTTTTAAATTAAATTAAATTGAAAACGATTTCAAAATAGAAAAAAAGAAACACTGAGCAAAGTCAAAAGATGAACTCAGAAAATATTGGCAATTTTTTTTATCATAAACACATTTTCTGGTATGTTAAGAATTTCCATAACTCAGTAAAAGGTAATTAGATAAATAAAATAATGGCCAAAAGATATATTGATGTTCACAGAAAACAAAATAGAAATGGTTTTATACATAAGGAAGATGTTCAATCTCAACCACAAGAAATGTGTTGAGTAAAACCATAACCAGCTACCATTTTTTTCTTATCAGCTTAACCAAGATAAAATAGTTGATAAGTTACTATGTCGGCAAAGATATAAGAAAACACATACTTTCATACACTATTGGTGAAAGTATAAATTGTGTATTTGGCATATATTTAAAGTTAGTAATGCACCACACCCTTTGACCCAGCAACTTGACTTCTAGTAATTTATCCCATAGGTATAGTGGCACATATGCAAAATGACATATGACAAGTTATTCAATGAAGCATTTTTGTAATTATAAAATACTGTAAACAGTCTAAATGGAAGCAGTGCAAATTTGGAATTAGAGAAACAAATTGTGGTAAAATGGCATACTTTTTAATCATTACAGAAAAGAAGTAAAGTATAAGGAAGCTATGTAAGTACCCATAAGGAACAATCTCCAAGGGAAAAAACAAAGGGTATATAGTGCATTATCCTTTGTTTAAATATAGGAGATGCAACAGAGATATATGTGTTTATTATTTTTACATAGTATAAATCTGGAAGAATGTCCATACATAGAAAATAAATCCAACAAACTTCTCTGGTTTCCTCAAGGGATCTAGGTGGCATAGGAGATGTTTAGCCATTGTCTATTCTTCTACATCTTTTGTATTTTTTAATGAGTTACCCTGTCATTGGGATTCCTTGTTTCAGGATAAAGATAAGGCCAAAAGAATTGTAATTTTCAAAAACAAAACTTGATCAGCCACAGGTCCCCAGCACAGAGTTTAAATCAATTGGAATGGTGGTGGCTTAAGGGTAGGTTTATGAGAGTCATAAATTCCAGATCAAGGCTTGTGTGTTCTATTTTGTGGGCAATGAGGAAGCAATAAAGGACTCTGAACAAGAGAATGATGTGTATGGGCCATTGTTTTGGAAGATTCATCACAAATTCATATGCAAGTAGATTGGAGGAAGGAAGTATTAACAGAAAGAAAGGCCAATTATGAGTCCATTGCAAAACTATATGGTACATATGTTGCGTATGTTTTAATATTATATATAACATGTATAAACACTTCAAAGTTATCACTAACTTCCTTCCTCCTTTCTTTCATTCTTACTATAAGCTCCAGAAAGAATTGAACTTGATAATACCTTGTCACCTAACTTTCATATTACACTTTTCTCCCCAGTGTTTGGCATTTTGACATTTTAATAAAAAACAAAACAGGTAGAAAGATCAGTTAATATTATCTTTGGAAAATTGTTAATTTGTGTTTATTTGCTTGACTCTTTTTTCCATTTGAGCTAAATGTGATTTTGAAGGACCATTCATCGTATACTTCAGTTTAAAAGTTTGACATTAAGATTTTTAGACCAAGTGAGAATTTGAACTGGAATAGGATCTAATTTTTAAAAGTAAGATTTGGAATGTTCCATGGAACTTAACATTTATGCCTACTTGGGAGTTAGTGAAGACCTTGCTTAGGAATGTGGCAATGGAAATGGAGAGGAAATGATACATTTGAGAGGAAGTTTTGACTATGCTTCTGGACTAAGTGGATTTTAGAAAATACAGAAAAGCAATGGTTGCTTTTGAACTTGGTATTAGGAGAATTACATTGACTCTAAAATGAAAAAAGAAAGTGGGAGGAAATGGAGGAAAGGTAAGCATTTCATAGAATTACTATTTTATCTTTCTAATATATCAAATTTGGTTTGGCAGTAGACATCAAAGTGGCAATAGCCAAGCAACAGACCTTGAGCTCAGGGAGATTAACATGGTTATGCAGATTAGGGAATCACTTGTACAGAGGCAGGTGAGTTTTCTGAGAATATAGAGCGTTTTAAAAAGGGATAGCCTGAAGGAAATGCTCCTTACCTTTCAATAATGTGTAGCAAAATTATTCAGCTGGTGTTTGAATTGGCACCCAAAGTCATTCTGATAATGATAGAATTTGTGTAATAGTTTTCATGTGAAAGCTGAGACTAAGATAAGCAGTTACATGCACCATGCATCATAGCCGTTCTCCTGACACATATCTGTCCAGAAAAACCAGGATTTGGAAACAATAACGAATTTGTTCAATGTGTGTTGTATGTTTTCATGGTTGTTTTTTACAAATGAGGTCAGTGTAAGTGTAATTAGATTAACTCACTTCAGTATGCTTATCTCATTGTAACACAAAATATAGATTCAGGAATATCAACTACTCTTATTCATTAAAACATTAAGTTCAGTTGTGTAATATTTATAGTTATGCCTCAAAATAATGGGAAAACAATAGGAAACATTGTTCCTTAATGTGCCAAATGGGAGACAACATAAACCCCTCAGTTCACTTTGACACAGTTTCCAAATTACCCCACTTGATATATTTTTGCACTCTATTTTAACTTAGAAATAGTATGATACATATTCTTCTCAAGATATAAATCAGTTGAAATACCTGATAACTCTAAACAGTTTAATTATTTCTTAAAACAAATGTTAGCAGTATTAAACTGTATTTAATTAAATAATTTAAGAGTTGAGAACTTTAATGTGAGAGTGTATTCCTAAACTGAATTATGCCTTCCTACCTGTAAGAGGAAAATTTGGAAGTTTTCTCAGAAAAATTATTTTTTACATATCTGATTTTAATGTACTATAGAAAGAAGAAAATTTGTGTTTTAATAAGTGAACCATTACATAGTCAGAGCTAAGTATTACTGAAACAATTATCATATTATCAATATAAATAGTTTAGAAAATTAGACTCAATAATGGGGTAAAGACTTACTGTGTTAACATTTAGGAAAAGTAGATAGTGTATCATTAAGAATGAACACTAATGCAAATTTTAACAATACTGTGCAATTTGTTGGTTCTCTATCTTGTGTTAGAGAAGACTTCTTGTCTAACCTTGATTTAATTGTACTCTGTACATAAGCATTAACCTCATTTGGGTCATAAATGTGAATCAATAGAGTAAAAAAATACCACATTTGACCTTGCCATAATGCCAAAACTTTAGATATTTAATATTGTATTCCTTATTGAATGTGTTAATTTCATTTGGAGATAACATAACCATCTTCCTCTTTAAAAACATAAGTGAATTAAACCAAAACAAGCATTTGAATCATCATTTAGATTTTAATGGCCTTAAGACTGAAATAGAGACAATGTAAGTAAGTTATGCTGACATAAAGAATAGTTTATGGTGCAGATTTAACTACATTCTGTTACAAATTGTGCCTGGAGAGTTTTATAGTTTTGTTTTCAAGGAGGTAGAATTAACAAGAATTGCATCAGGAATACCAAGTGCTATGAGAATGAGGAATCTCAAATTACTCTTATGGCTCTCTGCTCCCAGCAATGATCAGATATTTAAGTAAAGACCCCATGAAGACAGACTGACAAATTGTAGTCAATGAAACTTTACATGAACCAAAAGTATGAAGGGGTGTCACAAAATGCTAGTGCCCCTTTTGGTTTTATGTTTCTTTTTTAAAGAATAAGTTTGAAGAAAGAGAGAAAACTAATAATTTTCTTATACTGTGATATCCAACCTGCATCTCTATTGTGATTATTTCTGGGAGTTCAGAGCAGGACTGATTAACAAGTCTACTAGATGGCAAGTAGGCAAGTCATGCATAAAAAGTGACTTCAAACATCACCCAAGGAAGGAGAAAAATGATGAAACCATAGAAACACCACTAGGTCTCAAATGCTCTTAATTCACTAGTATCCCTGCCTCGAAAACAAATGCAACCTTTTGAAGTTTGGTCATTGGAAAAGTTCAAGCAAAGCTGAATGAATTTATTTTATGAAAGTTGTATATCAGATTTTGCATTAAGTAGAGATTTGAGCAGGGTGACATACAAATCACATGCAATCTAAAGATTCTATATTTATTTATATACATACATATATGTCCAGAGACAGTATGTTTGCTGATTAAATGTTGTTTCAAAATGCAAATTCAACTAAAGCTTTATTTTATCTCATATAAGTAGCTGTAATTCTCTAAATCACCCATTGCTTCTTAGAAACTTCTGAGTAATTTCTGATTCTTTGAACAGTCCCTTAACAGGCTTATATATTATTCCATTTTACAGATGAGAGCATCAGAGAAAATAACCAAGGTCTTATAGATACCAAGTGAGGAATCTGGGATTATAAGTCTGTCTATTTCATTGGAAAAGCCGTTTTCAGTCTTTTTCACTGGAAAAGTTGTCATCCTGTGTCTTTATTATAGTACATATATTAGAGTAATAAAACTTTATTTTCCTTTTCAAAATGTTTGGCGTTATGGAGTTGTAATCCTGCTTAAGTGCAACATTTCTAATTTCTAGTACGTAGAAAAATTAACAATTACAAATTCAAAGAGCTGTAGAGTCTTGCTCTAACATCAGATTGTAACATATTGATTGGCCTTATACTATCATATGCATTGAATGAGAATTCAATCAATTTCTGGATTGAAGAACTTTTGTTGTGATTAGGTAGCACCATAGATAACCGTGCCGAAATAATCCTGCCACTTCTAAAGATAAATTTTCCTGGTCAGACTCCAAACTTCATATTGATATCTATATTCCATTCTTGCATCAGAAAGACACATTATGAATTTGGTTTTATAATTACAGGGCATATATATGTCTAATGAGCCAATAACCTACAGAGCTATCTTTAACACAGCTTTCTCATCTCTAAAACACCATTGTCAGCTTTAAATACTAGGCTTCGGCTTCTGCAAAAAAACTTAATCTTTAACATAAGGGGCATTCAGTAAGCATTGCTAGCTCTTACTGAATATGAAAATCACCTTGCAATTTACCAACCTTCAAAAAAATAGAAGTAAAAAGGGGAAACCACTGCTTTGCATTTGTGTCAGCCGTATTATGACAGTAGGGGATGCAAGAAGAAACATTGTAAAGTAATAGTCCCAAAATAGGGTCCCAATTGTCTCCAACCAGGGACCCACCCAGAATGCAAATTCACAGTCCATAACGTCTTCCAGGTTCTTCGACTATATGTGTCTTGGGACAGTCGGAAAGAAATCTTTTCATGCTGTGTGAAGTGAAACAAATTTCATGCCAAAGTTGTATATCACCATGAGTTCAGATATTAGTTGCACATTTATTAGCTCATTTTGAAAATGTTGTAAAGTACAAAATGAAATTATTTTTAATAATTGAGTTTAAAGTAAAGCTGCCAGAGCCCAAAAGCCCTTGCTCTGGCTCCTGCACTGGCTCACCTGTGTGCTCCCTCCGGCGAGGGATGGAGTACAGTTGGTCCCAGTGAGTAGAGTTCACCTCTGCCGGCGCTGAAGCGGCTGGCTAGTTCCAGCACCTGTACACTCCAGTTCCCTCCTGGGAAGGGATCAGAGAACTATCGTGCTTCAGTAAGTTTATTCCCCTAAGTGGATATTCTTGGCTCCAACATTAACCCTCTTAGGTGCCAGGATACTTTCTGTGTACATGTATGTGCATATGTATGTGTGTGTGTGCAAGCATTATTAGAGTAGTCCATTAGATACAGTTTTAAATGTACCATCACCTTCATATTTTGCTTGGATCCTTAGTCAGTGTGTAATGAAGTACATCCTTGGAGCCAGAGCTGGGTTCAAATCCTGGCCCTGCCACTTATAAACTGTGCCATCTTGGAAGTCAGGTAATCTCTACAAGACTCATTGTATGTCCTTGAGAAAGTAGAGATAATAGTAATGTCTACTTGTAAGGTTATCGTATGGGCTAGAAATGTTTATGCAAATGGCCTCCTGTAGTCCCTGAATCTTCTTGTAAATTCATATCAAGTGATAACAAGTAATTTTAAAGTGTCATTTTCCTGGGAATTTGTTAGAAATGCAAATTCTGAAGCCCCACCCCTCACCTACTGAATAGAAAACTCTGCTGGTGGGGCCCAGCAATCTCTTTTAACAAACCTTCCAGGTGATTCTGACACACACTCAAGTTTGAAAAGACTGGTCTAGAACAAAGAAATTATAGCTTAACTTTGAGTCTCAAAGCTGACTTTCTTATGTCTCTAGAAAGACATTAATAGTAAAAATTAGGCTTTTTTCATTGAGAGAATTTCTAAGTAGAAAAACTTCTCTTTGCTTATGTAGTGAAAAGCATACTGGTCTGAAGATAGAATTTTATTAAAAGCCAAGGTATGGAGAATGTATAGAAGTCCCTCAGAGACAGGAGGGAGAAGGGCTGAGTGCACAGCCCTTCCAGTCCTGAGAGAAGAGAAGAGAGACAGAGAGACACACAAATGACCTTGCATTTCCCCTTCATGGTGGGAGTACCTGGAAAAATGGGGAGAAGAAATCAAGTAAAGGATAATTTTCTTTCCTAAGAACACTCCGTTATAGCAGGTCTTTCTTTTTGACTCCGAGAGTACAGTCCTGAAAATTGCTAGCCCTGAAAAGAAGTTCCACAATTTCCCTGGTACCATATCCAACAAGGTGCCAAAGCAGTGGAGCAGCAATGGCTATGGCATGTGCTGGAGATAGATTCACAGGCTCTACGTGGTATGAAGAAAGGAGCTGGAGTTCCCAGCCTCCTCAGATGGCTTGGAGGAAATAACTAGTGAATCAGAATAGGGCTGTGGCTTCCATCAAGGAGGCTACAGAGTGAAAAGACCTCTCAGGTCCTCAGAAGTAAGGAGAGCCAGCACAAACTTAAACAGTGGGTGCTGGCATTATAACTTGATGACCAGCTGTGCTTTTGGACAAAGGATTTTGAATTAACTGAATATTTTTCACAGAAAGACTACTTCAAACCACTAGAAGCTGGTGGGAATGGTCTCTTGAAAGCAAGATAAGCTACAGCAAATAAACAAAATGTTGGTTTTTGCACACTCAATAATAAAATGTCATTCACCTTATACATCAACAGACCTTCTTACTGAATTGGTTATTCACTCTTTTGAGAGTACTAGATATAAAATAAATGTATAACAAAGATGTTTAAAACTTACTTTGAAATGTGCTTCAAAAAATCTATTCAACTTATAATCTTTTGCGTACCAGTTTATGGTCTCTTACATTTAGGTTTAAAATCCATGGCTTATGTGATTTTGGTATAATTTATAAAAAGGTACTAAGCAAGTGTTATTAGCCAATAGCTGTGCTGAAGTCCTAGCATATTATCAATGTGCTGGAATATTGTTATTGTATTAATACAATATATAATATTTAGCATTAATATTAAATATATTTAATAAATTTGATAAATTAAAAATCTTGCTTATTAACAAAAACTTCTTGTCTTGGCCTTTTTCTGCTGCCAAATAATTCCTCTTATACTCCTTTAGATGAAATATTTTGCTAATGATATTTCCCCCTTTTTCCCTTCTTTTCTCTGAGGACTCACAATTTTTATGGATAATGAAAATTATACTTTGTTTGTAACTCTGTTTCTTTATTCTCTTCCCATTTGTTGTTGAGTCCCTATTCTATCTCTTCCTTGTACACATTCATGCTTAATTTTCTATCTTGTTCTCTTTTGTTTCCATATTAAGACTGACCTTTTAAAGACCTTTCGTACTTAATCTGTTTCCTCTTTTCGGCATTGAATTACTTTCCTTAAAGATTTTCCTTGGAATTAAAAAAATGTGTAATATAAATTTATTGTCACTATTTAGTTCTTCTAGATTGAAATAACCCAAGACAACATGTTTCCATTTTCATAATTTGTTTATACCTCTATGTTTCTACAGTTACCCCCTGAGCTTTAATTTCACACCACTCCCTGGCTCCTTCTGCCTCCACTCCCTTTCCAGCTAGACTCCAGTCCAATTTGATGTTCTTAATCATCTTGCTAATTCATCCTTAATATGCCCCACATCGTTTTTCTTTAAGACATATTAATAGTTCAAATTCTTCAAGAAGTTTGGCTAAATCTGCCTTTCTTTAAAGCTGACAGTATGAAATTTCATCTACATTTTGTGTTCCGCATACTTTTGTAATTCAGCAATTATATACTTCTGAGAACCATCATATTGTCCTGCTCCCTCTTCTCATCCCAGCATATCAGTTTATCTCTGTATGAATCTAGATTTCCATCTCCATCTAAGGCTGCTGGATGTACTTCTGAATCTTCAGATGGCTTTAAGATATGTTGGCAAAATCTTGGACATTCCTCCACAAGAGTTAGCCGAGTTGGATTCCCTCCCCTTGAATCTTTGGCCAGTCTTAGTGACTCACTTCTAGTGTGTTGGATGAGAAGCAGGTTGGCCTTAAAGGTTAGGTTAGGAAAGGCAATTCAGCTTCTGCCTGTTTCCCTTTGTTGAGATACATGTCTTGGGAGCCCTGAGTTAACACATGAGAAATCTGTCTATCCTCAAGCTTTGCACTGGAAAGACCACGTATAGAGGCCACATAGAGATTCAAAGACCCAAGGAACACCAGCTATCCCAGCCTCCAACAGTTTGAGTCTTCCCAGTGTCAACTGCCAGACACAAGGGAACAAAAACTTTAGATGATTTCAGCCCAGTTTTCAAGCTGCCCCAGATGACTGAGTGGGACAGAAATTAGGTGTCCCTTATGAGTCCTGCCCAGATTGCATATCTGTGAGCAAAGTAATATACCTCATATATTCCCACTGTTTTAGTTACCATGAGCTACAGTCACTGACTTCTCAGCTCAGAGAGATTGCTCTGCTGGTCTTGACCTCCCAGTGCCGTAGTTGAAATGTGCCTCTATGGAGAATGTCCAGGCAAACATGATAATCATGTGTGCCAATCACAACCCTGCACTTTTGTGGTGTTGCTTATGGCAAAAAGGTGAGTTCACTACCAGTTACAACATGGTAACCAGAAGTGGAGACTTTATTAAAGTAAATTTATAAAGTGTTCCTTTACTTTTGTTTTGTTTTGTTTTTTTGAGAGAGTCTCACTCTGTCACGCAGGCTGGAGTGCAGTGGCATGATCTTGGCTCACCGCAACCTCCACTTCCTGGGTTCAAGTGATTCTCCTGCTTCAGCCTCCCAAGTACCTGGGACTCCAGACATGCACCACCATGACCAGCTAATTTTTGTGTTTTTAGTAGAGATGGGGTTTCACCATGTTGGCCAGGCTGGTCGTGAACTCCTGACCTCAAGTGATCCACCTGCGTTGGCCTCCCAAAGGGTTGGGATTACAGGCATGAGCCACCATGACTGGCTGAATGTTCATTTACTTTGATGGAGATAAAATTCAAAAACAGAAATCTGCTGGGCAGGAAGAAGATATACCATGGAGTCTTTAAAAAAATTTTTTTTTAACTTTTATTTTAGGTTCTGGGGTACATGTGCAGGTTTGCTATATAGGTAAACTTGTGTCATGAGAGGTTTGGTGTACAGATTATTTCATCATCCAGGTATTAAGTCTAGTACCCAGTTTTTTTTTTTTTTTTCTTCTGCTCCTCTCCCTCTTCCCACCCTCCACCTTCAAGTAGACCCCAGTGTTTGTCGTTTCCCTCTTTGTGTTCATGAGTTCTTATCATTGAGCTCCCAGTTGTAAGTGAGAACATGCGGTAATTGGTTTTCTGTTCTTGTGTTAGTTTGCTAAGGATGATAGCCTCCAGCTTCATCTGTGTTCCTGCAAACAACATGATCTCATTCTTTTTTCTGACTGCATGATATCCCATGGTACATATGTACCATATTTTCTTTATCCAATCTGTCATTGATGGGCATTTAGGTTGATTCCTTGTCTTTGTTGTTGTGAATAATGCTGCAGTGAACATTCGTGTGCATGTGTCTTTGGCAGAATGATTTATATTCCTCTGTGTATATACCCAGTAATGGGATTGCAGGATAGAATGGTAGTTCTGTTTTTAGCTCTTTGAGGAATTTCCATACTGCTTTCAAAAATGGTTGAACAAATTTACACTCCCACCAACAGTGTATAAGCATTCCCTTTTGTCTGCCACCTCACCAGCATCTGTTATTTTTTGATCTTTTAATAATCACCATTCTAACAGGTGTAAGATGGTATCTCATTAGGGTTTTGATTTGCATTTTCATTGTGGTTTTGATTTGTATTTCACTATTGAACAGTGATATTGAGCTTTTATTCATATGCTTCTTGGCCTCCTGTATGTCTTCTTTTGAAAACTGCCTGTTCATGTCTTTTGCCCACTTTTTAATGGGGTTATTTTTGTCTTGTAAATTTAAGTTCTTTATAGAATCTGGATAGTAGACCTTTGTCAAAAACATAGTTTGCAAATATTTTTTCCCATTCTGTAGGTTGTCTGTTTATTCTGTTGATAATGTCTTTTGCTCTGCACAAATTCTTAAGTTTAATTAAATCCCAGATGTCTTTTTCTTTTCTTTTTTTTTTTTTTTTGAGATGGAGTCTCACTCTGTCACCCAGGCTGGAGGGCAGTGGCACGATCTCGGCTCACTGCAAGCTCCGCCTCCCAGGTTCATGCCGTTCTCTTGCCTCAGCCTCCCGAGTAACTGGGACTACAGGCACCCACTATCATGCCCGGCTAATTTTTTTTTTGTACTTTTAGTAGGGGTGGAGTTTCATTGTGTTAGCCAGGATGGTCTCGATCTCTTGACCTCGTGATCTGCCTGCCTCGGTCTCCAAACCATACATCAATTTTTTTTGCTTTGGATTTGATTGCTTTTGGTGTTTCTGTCATGAAATCTTTATGTGTTCCTATGTCTAGGATGGTATTGCCTAGGTTGCCTTCCAGGGTTTTTATAGTTTTGGGTTTTACATTTAAGCCTTTCATTATTATAGGAGATGGCAGAAAGAGCTCTTAGTGATTTTAATCACATAAAATTATTTACTTTTTGTTTTCACCCCTGAAAAGTGGTAATAAATAAGATGTGGAAATTTATTTTTCTCCTAAAGAGGTATGAAAAACCATATGTTAGAGTTTACTAAAATATGAAGGTCACTTTGGCATTTTTATATACTCTTAATATTTTATAATCATTTATGTAAAACTTTAATGTACAATGTTCTTAATTCCATATTTTTAAATTGACAAAATTGTACATATTCGTGGGGTACATAGTAATGGTTTGATACATATAATATATTGGGATCAGATCGTGGTGATTAGCATATCTAATATCTCAATCATTTTTCATTTCTCTGTTTTGGTAATGTTCAATATACACCTTCTATCGATTTGAAACTATATATTATTGTAACTATATTCATCCTACAGTGCTTTAACACTAGACTTTATTCTTCCTATTTAACTGTAATTCTGTATCCTTTAACAAATGTCCGCATATTCCTCCCTTTGCCTTGCCCATCCTAACCTCATCTTCTGTCCTACTTTTTATTTCTATGAGGTAAACTTTTATTTTTATTTTTTTTTATTTTTAGCTTTCATGTGTGATTGAGAACGTGAGAACATGCAGTATTTAACTTTCTGTTCTTGGTTTATTTCATCAACATAATTTCCTCCAATTCCATCCATGTTCCTGAGAATGACAAGATTCATTCTTTTTTGTGATTGAGTAGTATTCCATTTTGTATATATGTTCCATTTTCTTTATCTATTTATCTGTTGTTAGACACCTAGTTCCATTTACCGTCTTGAATTCCCACCCATTTAATATCTTACATTCCCACCAACAGTGTATGAGTTCCCTTTTCCCTGTATTCTCACCAGCATGTATTATATTTTGTATTTTTAATAATAGCCATCCTAACTGGAGTGAGATGATCCCTCACTGTGGTTTTGATTTGCATTTCCCTGATAATAAGTGATGCTGTTTTCATATGTTTATTGGGCACTTATATGTTTTCTTTTCAAAAATGTATTTTCAGATTATTTTCCTATTTATTAATTGGATTTTTTTCCTGTTGACATGTTTGTATTCTTGGTATATTCTGAATATTAACCCCCTGGTGGATGACTAGTTTGCAAATATCTTCTCCCGTTGTGTATGTTGTCTTCTCATTTTGTTGATTGTTTCCTTTGCTATGTAGAAACATTTTTTTAAAATGTATAATCCTGTTTGTTTATTTTTGCTTTTGCTGCCTGTACTTTTGAAGTCTTATAAAATCTTTGCCCAGACAAATGTCCTGAAGCATGTCCTCTGCTTTCTTCCAGTAGTTTTATCATTTCAGATCTTCCATTTAGGTTTTTGATCCATTTTGCGTAGATTTTTGTGTAGAGCAAGAGGCTAGAGTTTAGTTTCATTCTTCTGCATATGGATATGCAGTTTTCCCAGCACCATTTATTGACTGCCATTTCCCTGCAGTGAGTGTTCTTGGTGCCTTTGTTAAAAATCAATAGGCTGAAGAGATATGGATTAATTTCTGGGTTCTCTATTCTATTGGTCTATGTGTCTGTTTTTATACCATGGTGTTTTAGTTACTACAATTTTGTAGTATACTTTGAGGTTTGGTAGTGTGAAACCTTCATCTTTGTTCTTTTTGCTCCAGATTGCTTTGGCTATTCAGGGTATTTTGTGGTTGCATGCAAATTTTAGGACATTTTTCTATTTTTGTGAAGAATGTTATTGATATTTTGATAGGAATTGCACTGAATATGTAGATTGCTTTGGGTTATCTGTCATTTGAACAATATTAATTCTTCTGATTCATGAGTATTTGGTATTTTTCCATTTGTTTATGTCCTCTTTAATTTCCTTCTCAGTGCTCTGTAGTTTTCCTTGTAGAAGTCTTTCATTTCCTTGGTTAAATTGATTTCTAAGTGTTATTTTTGTAGCTATTATAAATTGAATTGCCTTCTTGATTTACTTCTTAGCTAGTTTGTTGTTCATGTATAGAAATGCTACCAATTTTGTATATTAATTTTGTATTCTGCAAATTCAATGAGTTTGTATACCAGTTCTAACAGTTTTTTGGATGAATCTTTAGGTTTTTCTGTATATAAGATCATGTCATCTGCAAACAAGGATAATTTTACTTCCTGCTTTTTCATTTTGGATGCCTTTATTTATTTCTCTTGCCTGATTGCTCTGGCTAGGACCTCTGTGTTGAACAACAGTGATGAGATTGGGTATCTTTTTTTGTTCCAGGTTTTAGAAGAAAAGCTTGAAGCTCTTCTCAATTAAGTTAGATGGTAGCTGTGGGTTTGTAATACATGACCTTTATAATGTTGATATACTTTCCTTCTACACCAAATTTATTAAGACCTCTTATAAAAAGATGTTGAATATTTTTATAAGCTTTTTTTGTGTCTGTTGAGATGATCATATGGTTTTTCTTCTACATTCTATTAATGTGATATATGACATTTATTTATTTGTGTATGTTGAACCATATCTTTTTGATATATAGCCAGATTCAGTGTGTTAGTATTTTGTTGAGAATTCTTGTGTCTATTTTCATCAGAGATATTGGACTGTAGTTTTGTGTTTTGTCTTTGTCTGGTTTTGATATCAGGGTTATGCAGTCCTCCTAGAATGAGTTAGGAATAATCTCCTCTGTTTCAATTTTTTAATATAATTTGAGAGTTGGTATTAATTTTTCTTTAAAGGTTAAGTACAGTTTAGCAGTGAAGCCATCCAGTTCTGGAGTTTACTTTGTTGGAAGACTTTTTATTATTGATTCAATCTCATTACTTGCTATTGGTCTATTCAGCTTTTCTATTTCTTTTTGGTTCAATCTTGATAGGTTGTCTGTGTCCAGGAATTTATCCGTTTTCTCTAGGTTTTCGAATTCATTGGCAAATAATTGTTTATAGTGGTCTATAATGATTCTTTGTATTTCTATGGTATCTGCTGTGACATATCTCTTGTCTGATTTTATTTATTTGGGTCATCTCTCTTTTTGCTTAGTTAATCTGGCTAATGGTTTGTCAATGTTGTTTGCTTTTTTAAATCAGCTTTTATGTTGATCTTTTGTATTGTTTATTCTATTCTCAATTTCATCAATTTCTGCTGTGATCTTTCTCATTTATTTCCTTCTACTAATTTTGGGTTTCGCTTGTTCTTGCTTTTCTGCTCCCTTGAGGTGCATCATTATATTACTTATTTGAAGTCT
This sequence comes from Piliocolobus tephrosceles, assembly GCF_002776525.5. Classification (NCBI taxonomy): domain Eukaryota; kingdom Metazoa; phylum Chordata; class Mammalia; order Primates; family Cercopithecidae; genus Piliocolobus; species Piliocolobus tephrosceles. Next base: position 91,085,499 of record NC_045446.1, read on the forward strand.
TTCCAGTTTTTTGATGTAGACATTTATTGCTATAAACTTTGCCTCCTAAAATACTGTTTTTGCTGTATACCATAGGTTTTGTTATGTTGTGCTTCTATTTTCATTTGTTTCAAGAATTTAAAAATGTTATTTTAAATTTCTTCCTTCACCCAATGGTCATTTAGGAGCTTGTTATTTAATTTCAATATATTTGTATAGTTTGAAATGTTCCTCTTGCTGTTGATGTCTGGATTTATTCCATTGTGGTCATACAAAGTACCTGATATGATTTGATTTTTAAGCATTTTTTGAAGCTTGCATTGTTTCTTAAGAGATGATCAATCCTGAAGAATATTCCATGTGCTGACAAAAATAATGTGTATTCTCAATTTAAGTCACCTTCCAAAAGAGGATTTTTCAGGGAAGAAACAGATCATTTAATTAAAAACCTTCTTAATTAAAAGTTTGCAAGATAATTAGCAAACTTATTAATTCTTTTGATGAGCTCCAAGACAGCTTTCAAAAGTTCTGTGACAGCTGGCATAGCAAGCCTGCTGACTACCATGGTTTGTTGTTACCACATATCGAGGGGTGGGAAATCAAAGTCTGGGCCCAGCGCTATCTGCATTGGATTCCAGAAGTCCAAATCCTCGGTGGTGGCCCCTGAGGCTGGGGCCTCCTGCCTGCTGAGGACCTCTGCACATCTGTCCTCTTTGCTTCCTTTCACTCTACTCTAGTGACATCCCTCTAAGCCGGTCTTACCCACTAGTGACTGGAAAGCCTTGGAAGATGAAGATGATTTGGCCAAAAGAGAAGATGAGTTCATGGACCTAGGGGACGTGTGTCCTGTTTATTGAGTAATTGTGAAAGAGGAATATGGGAGATTAGGACAGCTGAATCCCAGATTTGTGTCATACTGCAGCTAATGCTGGCTGGGTCCTTAGCCTGGTGCTCCATTGGAATAAACCTGGGCCTTTGGGAAAAGAGGTGGGTCTCATTATTTTTTATGATTCTAAAAGACTATGCATTCAAAACCACATCTGTAGTATTATTAATTGGAAAGAATTATTACCTGACCCATAATAGGGTTGTGGTTGTTTTCTGATGCCTAAGTATTAAACAGAGCCCACAATGGCCAGTTTACTACCAGAAAGGGCTTCAGTAGGATATTCTGGGTCTTGATACTTTCTTCAGATCCACTTTGTGTCAAGATAATTTATCCAGTCGTTGGGAATAGTAAGTTTCTGCATAACCCATATCACTTACAGAGGCAAGTTCAGCTTTACATATTTGTATGATGAGTTGAAGATTCAGATAGAGGTATTAAGATGTGTGGCATTTACTTAAACCATCACATTTTTCCTTTCTATGCCCCCTTGCCTGTAAAACAACCAGGAAATTCCACTAGTGACATCCTCCTGAAGCTTCAGACTGCCTTTCCTCCTTCATAGACTGTGTCACTTTGCCTGTGGGTGGGGGCTAGTCACCCACCACCCTCTTTTCTGTGTTGCCAGCCCCAGGTCTTCCTTCGCCCACTCCACACCACTCGCTGCTGTCCGTCTGCACTCCCTGCCTCTGTGTGTGTAGTCCCAGTATCTCACTGCTAAACCTGTTGATTACCCTGGGGGCATCTCTTTCTTTGCCTGAGGAGCTTCTGTTCCTCTGAAGTTTCTTGGTGTTTGGATCAAATTGCTTTGCCTTTTTCTACTCACCTGCTGAGGCTTTGGAGCACTTGTGATTGCGATTTTCTGCAGCAACCTCTGAGCCCAGTTCCTCGCATTCTTTTACCTTTACGGATTGATGGGATTGGGTCACTTTTGAATGTGGCTTTCATAGGAAAGCAGTTTAAACATAAATATCAGAAATGATGATTATTGTATGATACTTCATTGATTTTAAAAGCCATAGAAAAAACTTTACTATGCCTGGTCACCTTCTTGGATCTGCTGTCTAAATTATATATATATGTGTATATATGTATATTTTACTTCAGGAAAATATACTTTGTAAGGAGCAGTTTTTATTTATTTTTTTGTTCTCATTGAAACTCTGTCAAATCCCATAAAAGAGGAAAAAACAAAACTCTTTACAATATTTTAAATTGTTTGCCTTTTACATCTATTTGCTCTTCAGCATGGATCCCGATTTGAATGTTACATGTTTAGAAAAACTTTCAATTGCTCAAGGGCAATAAGAAAATTTGAGGCCAGGTGAGGTGACTCATGCCTGTAATCCCAGCACTTTGGGATACTGAGGCAAGCAAATTGCTTCAGCCCAGGAGTTTGAGACCAGCCTCTGCAACATGATAAAACCCTGTCTCTACTAAAAATACAAAAATTAGCTGGATGTGGTGGCACATGCCTGTAGGCCCAGCTACTCAGGAGGCTGGGGTGGGAGGATCCCTTGAGCCTGGGAGGCAGAGGTTGCAGTGAGCCAACATCATGCCACTACACTCCAGCCTGGGTGATGGAGCAAGACCTTGTCTCAAAAAAAAAAAAAGAAAGAAAGAAAATTTGAAACTGTTGACTAAGAGGAGTTTCTAGGTTGGCACTGAATTGGCTTTTGTACATACAATGAATTGTTTTGCTGTTCTCACCACTCCCTATTAATGCAGGAGCCATGTTGGTCTGTTAATAGGAACAAAGTATTGGGGGAACCCACCCCCAATATTTCAACGTAGGTACTTTCTATTTTCCGTAAGTGTTGGCTGGCTAAGAAATAAACAGACAGTACAAACAGAGGAATTTTACAGCTGGGCCACCAGGGATGACATCATATATCAGTAGGACCATGATGCCTGCCTGAGTCTCAGAACAGCAAGTTTTTATTAAGGGTTTCAAAAGGGGAGGGGGTGTAAGAACAGAGAGTAGATACAAAGATCACATGCTTCAAAGAGCAAAAAGCAGAACCACTGATAAGGGTCTAACAAAGATCATATGCTTCTGAGGGAAAAGGGCAAAAGGTAAAAACAGAACCACTGATAAGGGTCCAACAAAGATAACAGGGCAAAAGGCAAAAGCAGAACCACTGATAAGGGTCTGTGTTCAATGGTGCACATATTGTCTTGATAAACATCTTAAACAACACAAAATAGGGTTCAAGAGCAGAGAACTGGTCTGACCACAAATTTACCAGGGCTGAGTTTTCCCAACCCAAGTAAGCCTGAAGATTCTGCAGGAGACCAGGGCTTATCTCAGTCTTTATCTCAGCTGCACAAGACAGACATTCCCACAGCAGCCGTTTATAGAACTCTCCCCAGGAACGCATTCTTTTCCCAGGGTATTAATATCAATATTCCTTGCCACGAAAAGAATTTAGCGATATGTTTCCTACTTGCACATCCATTTATAGGCTTTCTGCAAGAAGAAAACTATGGCTCTTTTTGCCCGACCCGGCAGGCAGTCAGACCTTATGGTTGTCTTCCCTTGTTCCATAAAAATTGCTATTATTCTGTTCTTTCTCAGGGTGTACTGATTTCATATTGTTCAAACACACATGTTTTGCCATCAATTAGTACCGTTAACACAATTATTACAGTGGCCCTGAGGTGACGTACATCCTCAGCTTATGAAGATAACAGGATTAAGAGATTAAAGACAGGCACAAGAAATTATAAAAGTATTGCTTGAGAACTGATAAATGTCCATATTAAGATGAAATCTTCACAATTTATGTTATTCTGCCATGACTCCAGCCAATTCCTCCATTTGGGGCCCCTGATTTCCCATAACATGTCTCCCTTTCTTTTTATATAAAAGTGCTGTGGTGATGAAAGCTTGTTCATTCTCTTGGTTTTGGTGCAGGATTCTTTGACTGGTCCAGCACACTAAAAAAAGCTGATTAAACAGAGAAACATGTGGGGTTTAGTCCAGAAAGACTTTCTGCTACCTGATCTAACACCTTGGCTCCAGGCACAATGGATAAATGAGCATGAGAAGCTTCAAAAATTTGTTTCTTTAATTTAGTTAGGTCCAAGGATAAATTATCTTCCCTACCCATAAGGTGTCCTTTTACCATTTCCCATGATTGATCAGTCTTATTGTAGGAATATGGTGTGACACAGAAATCAGAAGTATTCCAGTCACACTGCATTTGCATGCGATGTTTGAGACTCATTAGCCGATCTCCATGCCAAATAACAGACTCTCTTAAATCATTAATTTGATTAGCTAATTTTTGATCAGTGCCCTGTTAAGAATTCCATATTTGGGTGGAATTGGCTTGCCAATCATTAACAAATTGAACTGTATGAATAGATTGGTGTAATGCCACTCCGGCACTGGTGGCCAGTGCAGTGACTGTAATTAGGCCCATGATCACAGCGGTTAAAGTGAAAATAAATCTCTTAGATCTTTTGAGAATTCGTTGTAACACTTCACTAATTAAATGTACTGAGGGGGAAGATTCCCAAGGTCTGGGTAAAGTTACGGGTATCCAGATTCCTTCTTGAGTTCGAACCAGCATTACACTTTTCCTGAAGTCAAAAAAGAGCTAACACAAGTGTATAAATGACAATTAATGCATTGGACAGTTTGATTGTTTGTCCAAATTTTTATATTTCCCACTAACAGCATGTAAGGAGGCTTAACACAACTCTGTATAGGAATAGTCAGGCCGGAGGTAAACAAAGCAGAATGTTTGAATCTACATTGATACTGAGGGAGAGGAGCGACGGTGGCAGCACCCGATGTTCTATACCATAAAGAAGTAATCTGAGGTGTCTGGGGATACTGAAGAGGTAGAGGGGTATACCTGGGTTGAGAAGAATTATCATAATGCCAGTCAGAGTCCCAAAAAGAAGGACTGGCATCAAAAAGAGGAAGAGGGTTCAAAGGGGATTTATCATGGGGTTCAGAATCACAGATGCAAGGGGCAGTAATGGGGATAACAGACAGCAAAGTTTCCCCTTCCCATACTCACAGTCTATATATGGCAATAGCCGATTTCCAAAGTTCTGGGTGTTCTGGGCTCAGAATGGGGAATATCGTATGAGGCCTCGGCAGGATAATGCCCTTATCTTCCCATTTTAAGGGAAAGAATGAGATGAACCTCCTATGCAAAGTAGGATGATGATCCTCATCCTCCCAGTAAGAAATAAAATAAGTAGCCAACAGGTATTCCCTTCCACCAGAGGAGCAATTATTTTTTCAATAGCCCTTTGGTACCTGGTCTATTACTAAATCATATGAGTCTTTTTTAAATACTACTGCATGTGAGTTAACACAATCTTCCCAAATTAAAGTTTTAGATGGGGCCTAAACATTTTTAGGACATGGTTTTCCTACAGGTTTATACTGAAAGTATGGGGTGTCTCCTATTACTCTCCCTTTCATTTGTCTTAAAGGAGAAAGGGAGAGGCCAGAGACCAAATGTCCCCTTCCCCCTGTGACTGATCTCTCTGGAAGGTAAGCAGCCCAGACTTGAGTTTCTAGATGCATACAACCAGGTGCATGTCCAAGGCACAGAGGAGGGTATTTATAACCCATAGTAACATTAAATGCAGTGCCTTCTTCTCCTGGTTGAGTGGGGCAATGGTCATCTGTAGCTCCAGGCATCCAGACACTATCGTTAGTATAAATTTCCACAGGAGCATCCATCCAGGTGAGAGGTCGAATAAATGGAGGAAAAGGCACATAAGTTAAATAAGAATAATTTTTTGTAGCAGGTAAATCAGTTTGAGGAGAAACTGGTGAGACAGAAAGTATAAGGAGGAGAATTATTAAATAAAACTTATTGTAAGTGAGATCTAGTGCTGAAGGAGGAAGAGAAGAATGGGGGGGATGTTATTTTCAGGCTAATAGAAATAGTGAGATTTTTAGGTTCATAAGGAGACAAAGAAAGGGAATTAGGAGAAGTGGAATTAGTTAGAGGGGTGTCCGTTGCCATTAGGGAGGATTGAACCAGACCCATTTTGATTTGGCGTGCCAGCTTTTTTTTTTTTTTTTTTTGAGACGGAGTCTTGCTCTGCCGCCCAGGCTGGAGTGCAGTGGCTGGATCTCAGCTCACTGCAAGCTCCACCTCCTGGGTTTACACCATTCTCCTGCCTCAGCCTCCTGAGTAGCTGGGACTACAGGTGCCTGCCACGTCGCCCGGCTAGTTTTTCTGTATTTTTTAGTAGAGACGGGGTTTCACCGTGTTAGCCAGGATGGTCTCGATCTCCTGACCTCGTGATCCACCCGTTTCGGCCTCCCAAAGTGCTGGGATTACAGGCTTGAGCCACCACACCTGGCCTAGCGTGCCAGCTTCTAAGGAGTTGGCACAGATCTCGCCATGTCTGAGGGTGGTCTCTGACATAGACGTCTCTTCCCTGTGGTTTTCGTTGTCAGTATTCACACGAAGTTTAAGTCTCCTAGTGGGCACGGAGACAGTGGATTGATGATCTCCTGCTGAAACACAAGCAGACCCTCTTCCCCACATTATAATTGTTCCAGGATCCCAGGTATTGGTCTGAGAGTTTTTCCGTAACACTGGCTTGCCTTCATTTAGGGAGAATTTTTTGCGTGTGTAATGGTGTTCAGCCAGCAGTCAGAATATTGTCTTTAGGAACATTTAGAAAGTGTAAAGTAAACAATGCTAATTGTAATTGGGAGTGGGGAGTGGTTAAATTATGCTTTTGTTGCTCAGACTGTTTGGACAATTGAGTTTTTAAAGAGCGATTGGCCCATTCCACCACAGCCTGTCCCTGAGAATTGTAAGGGATTCCAGTAAATACGGGAAATTCCCCATTGTTGCATAAATGAATCAAAAGCCTTACTAACATATCCAGGGGCATTGTCTGTCTTTATCTGATGTGGAAGCCCCATAACTGCAAAGCAAGAATACAGATGTCTTTTTTTTTTTCATTATACTTTAAGTTCTAGGGTACATGTGCATAACGTGCAGGTTTGTTACATATGTATACTTCTGCCATGTTGGTGTGCTGCACCCATCAACTCATCAGCACCCATCAATTCGTCATTTATATCAGGTATAACTCCCAATGCAATCCCTCCTCCTTCCCCCCTCCCCATGATAGGTCCCAGTGTGTGATGTTCCCCTTCCCGAGTCCAAGTGATCTCATTGTTCAGTTCCCACCTATGAGTGAGAACATGCGGTGTTTGGTTTTCTGTTCTTGTGACAGTTTGCTAAGAATGATGGTTTCCAGCTGCATCCATGCCCCTACAAAGGATGCAAACTCATCCTTTTTTATGGCTGCATAGTATTCCATGGTGTATGTGTGCCACATTTTCTTAATCCAGTCTGTCACTGATGGACATTTGGGTTGATTCCAAGTCTTTGCTATTGTGAATAGTGCCGCAATAAACATACGTGTGCATGTATCTTTATAGCAGCATGATTTATAATCCTTTGGGTATATACCCAGTAGTGGGATGGCTGGGTCATATGGTACATCTAGTTCTAGATCCTTAAGGAATTGCCATACTGTTTTCCATAATGGTTGAACTAGTTTACAATCCCACCAACAGTGTAAAAGTGTTCCTATTTCTCCACATCCTCTCCAACACCTGTTGTTTCCTGACTTTTGAATGATTGCCATTCTAACTGGTGTGAGATGGTATCTCATTGTGGTTTTGATTTGCATTTCTCTGATGGCCAGTGATGATGAGCATTTTTTCATGTGTCTATTGGCTGTATGAATGTCTACTTTTGAGAAATGTCTGTTCATATCCTTTCCCCACTTTTTGATGGGGTTGTTTGTTTTTTTCTTGTAAATTTGATTGAGTTCTTTGTAGGTTCTGGTTATTAGCCCTTTGTCAGATGAATAGATTACAAAAATTTTCTCCCATTCTATAGTTTGCCTGTTCACTCTGATGGTAGTTTCTTTTGCTGTGCAGAAGCTCTTTAGTTTAATTAGATCCCATTTGTCAATTTTGGCTTTTGCTGCCATTGCTTTTGGTGTTTTAGACATGAAGTCCTTGCCCATGCCTATGTCCTGAATGGTACTACCTAGGTTTTCTTCTAGGGTTTTTATGGTGTTAGGCCTAACATTTAAGTCTGTAACCGATTTTGAATTAATTTTCGTATAAGGAGTAAGGAAAGGATCCAGTTTCAGCTTTCTACTTATGGCTAGCCAATTTTCCCAGCACCATTTATTAAATAGGGAATCCTTTCCCCATTTCTTGTTTCTCTCAGGTTTGTCAAAGATCAGATGGCTGTAGATGTGTGGTATTATTTCTGAGGACTCTGTTCTGTTCCATTGGTCTACATCTCTGTTTTGGTACCAGTACCATGCTGTTTTGGTTACTGTAGCCTTGTAGTACAGTTTGAAGTCAGGTAGCGTGATGCCTCCAGCTTTGTTCTTTTGACTTAGGATTGTCTTGGCAATGCGGGCTCTTTTTTGGTTCCATATGAACTGTAAAGCAGTTTTTTTCCAATTCTGTGAAGAAACTCATTGGTAGCTTGATGGGGATGGCATTGAATCTATAAATAACCTTGGGCAGTATGGCCATTTTCACGATATTGATTCTTCCTATCCATGAGCATGGTATTTTCTTCCATTTGTTTGTGTCCTCTTTGATTTCACTGAGCAGTGGTTTGTAGTTCTCCTTGAAGAGGTCCTTTACATCCCCTGTAAGTTGGGTTCCTAGGTATTTTATTCTCTTTGAAGCAATCGTGAATGGAAGTTCATTCATGATTTGGCTCTCTGTTTGTCTGTTACTGGTGTATAAGAATGCTTGTGATTTTTGCACATTAATTTTGTATCCTGAGACTTTGCTGAAGTTGCTTATCAGCTTAAGGAGATTTTGGGCTGAGACAATGGGGTTTTCTAAATATACAATCATGTCATCTGCAAACAGGGACAATTTGACTTCTTCTTTTCCTAACTGAATACTCTTGATTTCTTTCTCTTGCCTGATTGCCTTAGCCAGAACTTCCAACACTATGTTGAATAGGAGTGGTGAGAGAGGGCATCCCTGTCTTGTGCCAGTTTTCAAAGGGAATTTTTCCAGTTTTTGCCCATTCAGTATGATATTGGCTGTGGGTTTGTCATAAATAGCTCTTATTATTTTGAGGTATGTTCCATCAATACCGAATTTATTGAGCGTTTTTAGCATGAAGGGTTGTTGAATTTCGTCAAAAGCCTTTTCTGCAACTATTGAGATAATCATGTGGTTCTTGTCATTGGTTCTGTTTATATGCTGGATTACGTTTATTGATTTGCGAATGTTGAACCAGCCTTGCATCCCAGGGATGAAGCCCACTTGATCATGGTGGATAAGCTTTTTGATGTGCTGCTGAATCCAGTTTGCCAGTATTTTATTGAGGATTTTTGCATCGATGTTCATCAGGGATATTGGTCTAAAATTCTCTTTTTTTGTTGTATCTCTGCCAGTCTTTGGTATCAGGATGATGTTGGCCTCATAAAATGAGTTAGGGAGGATTCCCTCTTTTTCTACTGATTGGAATAGTTTCAGAAGGAATGGTATCAGCTTCTCTTTGTACCTCTGGTAGAATTCAGCTGTGAATCCATCTGGTCCTGTCCTTTTTTTGGTTGGTAGGCTATTAATTATTGCCTCAATTTCAGAGCCTGCTATTGGTCTATTCAGGGATTCAACTTCTTCCTGATTTAGTCTTGGAAGAGTGTAAGTTTCCACAAAGTTATCCATTTATTCTAGATTTTCTAGTTGATTTGCGTAGAGGTGTTTATAGTATTCTCTGATGGTAGTTTGTATTTCTGTGGGGTCGGTGTTGATATCCCGTTTATCATTTTTAATTGCATCTATTTGATTCTTCTCTCTTTTCTTCTTTATTAGTCTTGCTAGCGGTCTGTCAATTTTGTTGATCTTTTCAAAAAACCAACTCCTAGATTCATTGATTTTTTGGAGGGTTTTTTGTGTCTCTATCTCCTTCAGTTTTGCTCTGATCTTAGTTATTTCTTGCCTTCTGCTAGCTTTTGAATGTGTTTGCTCTTGCCTCTCTAGTTGTTTTAATTGTGATTTAGGGTGTCACTTTTAGATCTTTCCAGCTTTCTCTTGTGGGCATTTAGTGCTATAAATTTTCTCTCCACACTGCTTTAAATGTGTCCCAGAGATTCTGGTATGTTGTATCTTTGTTCTCATTGGTTTCAAAGAACATCTTTATTTCTGCCTTCATTTTGTTATGTACCCAGTAGTCATTCAGGAGCAGGTTGTTCAGTTTCCATGTAGTTGAGTGGTTTTGATTGAGTTTCTTAGTCCTGAGTTCTAGTTTGATTGCACTGTGCTCTGAGCGATAGTTTGTTATAATTACTGTTCTTGTACATTTGCTGAGGAGTGCTTTACTTCCAATTATGTGGTCAATTCTGGAATAAGTGTGATGTGGTGCTGAGAAGAATGTATATTCTGTTGACTTGGGGTGGAGAGTTCTATAGATGTCTATTAGGTCTGCTTGGTGCAGAGATGAGTTCAATTCCTGGATATCCTTGTTAACTTTCTGTCTCATTGATCTGTCTAATGTTGACAGTGGAGTGTTGAAGTCTCCCATTATTATTGTATGGAAGTCTAAGTCTCTTTGTAAGTCTCTAAGGACTTGCTTTATGAATCTGGGTGCTCCTGTGTTGGGTGCATATATATTTAGGATAGTTAGCTCTTCCTGTTGAATTGATCCCTTGACCATTATATAATGGCCTTCTTTGTCTCTTTTGATCTTTGATGGTTTAAAGTCTGTTTTATCAGAGACTAGGATTGCAACCCCTGCTTTTTCTTTGTTCTCCATTTGCTTGGTAGATCTTCCTCCATCCCTTTATTTTGAGCCTATGTATGTCTCTGCATGTGAGATGGGTCTCCTGAAGACAGCAGACTGATGGGTCTTGACTCTTTATCCAGTTTGCCAGTCTGTGTCTTTTAATTGGAGCATTTAGTCCATTTACATTTAAGGTTAATATTGTTATGTGTGAACTTGATCCTGCCATTATGATATTAACTGGTTATTTTGCTCATTAGTTGATGCAGTTTCTTCCTAGCCTCGATGGTCTTTACATTTTGGCATGTTTTTGCAATGGTTGGTACCAGTTGTTCCTTTCCATGTTTAGGGCTTCCTTCAGGGTCTCTTGTAAGGCAGGCCTGGTGGTGACAAAATCTCTAAGCATTTGCTTATCTGTAAAGAATTTTATTTCTCCTTCACTTATGAAACTTAGTTTGGCTGGATATGAAATTCTGGGTTGAAAATTCTTTTCTTTAAGAACGTTGAATATTGGCCCCCACTCTCTTCTGGCTTGTAGAGTTTCTGCCGAGAGATCTGCTGTCAGTCTGATGGGCTTCCCTTCGTGGGTAACCCGACCTTTCTCTCTGGCTGCCCTTAAGATTTTTTCTTTCATTTCAACTTTGGTGAATCTGGCAATTATGTGTCTTGGAGTTGCTCTTCTGGAGGAGTATCTTTGTGGCGTTCTCTGTATTTCCTGAATTGGAATGTTGGCCTGCCCTACTAGGTTGGGGAAGTTCTCCTGGATGATATCCTGTAGAGTGTTTTCCAACTTGGTTCCATTTTCCCCCTCACTTTCAGGCACCCCAATCAGACGTAGATTTGGTCTTTTTACATAATCCCATACTTCTTGCAGGCTTTGTTCATTTCTTTTTCTTCTTTTTTCTTTTGGTTTCTCTTCTCGCTTCGTTTCATTCATTTGATTCTCAATCGCTGATACTCTTTCTTCCAGTTGATCAAGTCGGTTACTGAAGCTTGTGCATTTGTCACGTATTTCTCGTGTCATTGTTTTCATCTCTGTCATTTCGTTTATGACTTTCTCTGCATTAATTATTCTAGCTGTCAATTCTTCCACTCTTTTTTCAAGATTTTTAGTTTCTTTGTGCTGGGTACGTAATTCCTCCTTTAGCTCTGAGAAGTTTGATGGACTGAAGCCTTCTTCTCTCATCTCGTCGAAGTCATTCTCTGACCAGCTTTGATCCATTGCTGGCGATGAGCTGCGCTCCTTTGCAGGGGGAGATGCGCTCTTATTTTTTGAATTTCCAGCTTTTCTGCCCTGCTTCTTCCCCATCTTTGTGGTTTTATCTGCCTCTGGTCTTTGATGATGGTGACATACTGATGGGGTTTTGGTATAGGTGTCCTTCCTGTTTGATAGTTTTCCTTCTAACAGTCAGGAATCTCAGCTGCAGGTCTGTTGGAGATTGCTTGAAGTCCACTCCAGACCCTGTTTTCCTGGGTATCAGCAGCAGAGGTTGCAGAAGATAGAATATTGTTGAACAGCGAGTGTACCTGTCTGATTCTTACTTTGCAAGCTTCCTCTCAGGGGTGTACTCCACCCTGTGAGATGTGGGGTGTCCGACTGCCCCTAGTGGGGGATGTCTCCCAGTTAGGCTACTCAGGGGTCAGAGACCCACTTGATCAGGCAGTCTGTCCCTTCTCAGATCTCAACCTCTGTGTGGGGAGATCCACTGCTGTCTTCAAAGCTGTCAGACAGAGTTGTTTGCGTCTGCAGAGGTTTCTGCTGCTTTTTTTGTTGTTGTTTAGCTGTGCCCTGTCCCCAGAGGTGGAGTCTACAGAGACAGGCAGGTTTCCTTGAGCTGCTGTGAGCTCCACCCAGTTCGAGCTTCCCAGCGGCTTTGTTTACCTACTTAAGCCTCAGCAATGGCGGGCGCCCCTCCCGCAGCCTCGCTGCTGCCTTGTGGTTAGATCGCAGACTGCTGTGCTAGCAATGAGGGAGGCTCCCTGGCCGTGGGACCTTCCTGGCCTGGTGTGGGATATAATCTCCTGGTGTGCCCGTTTGCTTAAAGCGCAGTATTAGGGTGGTAGTTACCTGATTTTCCAGGTGTTGTGTGTCTCAGTTCCCCTGACTAGGAAAAGGGATTCCCTTCCCCCTTGCACTTCCCAGTTGAGGCGATGCCTCGCCCTGCTTCAGCTCTTGCTGGTCGAGCTGCAGCAGCTGACCAGCACCGATTGTCCGGCACTCCCTAGTGAGATGACCCCAGTACCTCAGTTGAAAATGCAGAAATCACTGGTCTTCTGTGTTGCTCACACTGGGAGTTGGAGACTGGAGCTGTTACTATTGGCCATCTTCACAGATGTCTTTTAACGTGGGCTGTGCCTTCCCCTGTTTGGCTAGTAGCCCAAATAATACCTGAAAAGGTGTCTACAGAAACATGTACATATGAAAGTCTGCCAAAGGAGATAATATGAGTCACATCCATTTGACATGAATCATTAGGAGTTAGGCGTCTGGGATTAATGCCCGGTTCCTGATTTGGAGGTACAAAAACTTGGCACTGAGGGCAGTAGTGGACAATAAGCTTAGCCTCTTTCCAGGTGAGAGCAAATTTATCTTTTATTCCAGCAGCATTGACGCGAGCGAGATTATGGAACTCCTGAGCCTCTTGGATTGCAAAAGAGACCAAACAGTCGACCTTATGGTTACCAGCAGACATTGGTCCCGGTAGAGTGGTATGAGATCTAATATATGTAATATAAAAAGGGTGTCTACATTGGTGAACCGCCTGTTGTAACCTTGAAAATAAAGAAGCCAATTCAGAATTATCAATATGTTTGATAGTAGTGGTTTCTATATTTTTAGTGGCATGTACAATATAAGCACAATCAGAGACAATATTTAAAGGTTTGGGGAAATCCTGTGTGGCAGTAATTACAGCAATTAACTCCTCCTTTTGAGTAGAGGTATAAAGGGGTAGAAATAAGCTTTGTCTGTAGGACCCACATAACCAGCATTTCTATTACTGGAGCCATCAGTGCACACTGTAACAGCCTCAGGAATGGGCTGATCTTTGGTCAGTCGAGGGACCACCCAAGAAGCCATTTTTATAAAATCAAACAATTTGATTTTTGGATAATGATTGTCAATAATACCAATAAAATCAGTCAAGTGAATTTGCTACAATATGGAATGTTGAAAAGCAGCCTGGATTTTGAGCTGATTTAAAGAAACCACAATTAAATTTGGATCAAATCTGAAAATTTTAAGTATTCTACACTGAACTTGTCCAATTAGGGTGGCCATTTGGTCCAGATAAACAGATAAAGTTTTTGACACAGAATGAGGAAGAAAACACCACTCCACTAAATCATTATGTTGAACTATTAGCCCAGTAGGGGAGTGCAATGAAGTGAAAACCAGAAGCTGAAAAGGCTGAGAAAGCTGTACCCTAGACAACTGGGCAGTTTGGATTCTTTCCTCCATGAATTTCAGTTCCAGTGAAGCCTCAGGGATCAAAGTTCTGGGACTGTGGAGATTGGAATCTCTGTGCAGTGTAGAAAACAAGTTAGCGCATATGTTGCAATGCCTACAGTACGTCTTAAATAATTAATGTTACCTAAAAGTTTTTGGACATCATTTAAGGTTTTTAAAGAATCTCTCTGAATCTGAACTTTTGAGGTTGAATACATTCTTTATCGACCATCATTCCTAAATACTGAACAGGAGTGGTCCTTTGAATTTTATCCTCAGTGATGTGTAATCCAGCCTCTGTAACACGGTGGCTCAGAAATTGATAACAGTCAATTAATTCTTTACCAGTGGGGACAGCAATTAATATATCATCAATATAATGTAGAATATAGGCCTGGGGAAATTGAGCTTGAACTGGTGAAAGCACCTGTCCAACACAAAGCTGCAGATGGTAGGGTTATTCAGCATTCCCCGAGGAAGTGCTTTCCATTCTTAACAAGCTGCAGGCTCCTGATTATTGATAGATGGTACAGTAAAAGCAAATTTTTCACAATCTGATTTATGTAAAGCAATATGAAAGAAACAGTCTTTAAGATCAATAACTATGAGAGGCCAATTCTTAGGTATTAAAGCAGGGGCAGGCATGCTGGGTTGGATGGCTCCCATAGGTTTAATTACAGCATTAATGGCCCTTAAATCAGTTACCATCCTCCACTTGCCTGATTTCCTTTTTACGAGAAACACAGGAGAATTCCAGGGGGGAAGAGAAAATTCCACCTTTCCAAGTTGTAACTGTTCAGAAACTAATTGAGTTAAAGCCTCCAGTTTTTCTTTAGAGAGTGGCCACTGCTCAATCCAAACAGGTGTTTCAGATTTCCATTGTAGGGGAACAGGATTAGGAGGCATAGCAGTGGCTGTCATTAAAAAGGATAACCTAAACCAGCCCTGTCTTCTTTTACTGTAATTGGGAGGGATTTAGTAATCCGTTCATGTTTTGGAAACAGACCGAGTCCGCGAACAAACCCCATGTTTTCCATCGTATGCTGACTGAGAGTACTATAAGAGTTATATGGAATATTAATTTCAGCCCCCCATTGTGCCAGCAAATCTCTAACCCAAAGATCAATGGGGACTGGCATGATATAAGGCTGAATTATACCCTTTTGACCATCAAGGCCAGTGCAAGGCAAGATAAATGTGCTCTGGTGAACTTCATCAGGTTTTCTGACTCCTACTAGTCCCATATTAGCGGGATGTTTAAGCCAGGAGGAAGGCCGTCAATTAGAGGAAATAATAGAAACATCAGCCCCAGTATATACTAGGCCCTCAAACTTTTTTTCTTGAATGTGTATGGTGCAGGTGGGCCATTGTTTAGAAATTACATTAATCCAATAAGTGGCTTTTTCACTGCCAGAGCCTATCCAAGGGCCCCATGTCTTATCTCCTTTGTTTAAAACAATATTAGGTAGTAAAAGTAATTGAGCAATTGACTCACTGACAGAAATGGAAACAGGAACCGTGGCAGACACTATAAGTTTGATCTCATCAGAGGAATCAGAATTAATGAGACCAGTATGAACTGTGATATCTTTAGTAGTAGTGGATGCCTACCTAACACCAGGCCCACTGAACCTTGAGGTAAAGTGCCAGTGATCCCCATGGGGACAATTAAAGGCAAATAATTAGGTAGTAAATTTAGAGGAATGGAACTACAGAGATCGACTGCCCCACCCCCTACTGTGGATGTGGACAAGCATTGTACTGGGACAGAAGAAGAGGCTGGGACCCACTTGGGTTGGCTTTAGGTAAATTTGTTTGTCCTGGGGACAGCGTTGGGACTGTCTGACGTGGAAACGCAAAATTGGTCTGAGTCTGAGGTGTCCCATTTGATATTGGGGCCTGGGACTGGCCCCGCTTCCCATTTCCCTGGTTCTGTGGCAAGGGATTTCCATCTATATCAGACTTAAAGTGGGAAGTACTTGCCCAATGTTTACCTTTATGACAACGAGGGCAAACAGTAGCAGGAGCATTTGGCCATGTTTGTTGAGCTGGCTTGGCTGCTTTTAAGTTTTTAACAGTGCAATTTTTTCGAGTATGACCAAGTTGACCACAATTCTAGCAGGCTCCAAGAAAATAATCAGTGGAGCCAGTTTGATTGCTGTCCTTCATGGCCCATGCCCACAGAATAGCTGTGTGGGTCTCCAATCCAATGCCTTCACAAGCTTTAATATATGCAGGCAACTCCTCATGATCAGGTCAATTTTGTCATTGAACAGAATGCATGACCATTTTACACTGATGGTTCGCATTCTCAAAAGCAACATACGAAGGAGAATACCTTGAGCATGCTCATCAGAGACAGATTTTTCAACAGCATCTTGTAATTTAGCCAAAAAATCAGGATATAATTCACTGTGACCCTGTTTAACAGTAGTAAAAGAAACAGGAGCTTGGCCTGGGGTGCATAATTTATCCCAAGCTCTCATACACACCTTTTTTACTTGTTCCATGGTGAGAGCATCAAAGCCTAATTGGGTGGTAGTGTCAGAGTAATTATCGGAGCCTGTCAGCTGAGCTGAGTAATTGGAATGCCATCAGCCCGATTTAGCTGAGCCTGCAGACAGGCCTCTTCTGACCACCAGGTACGGAATTGTAAATGCTGAGATGGAGTTAGAACAGCTTTTGCCAAAAGATCCCGGTCTAAAGGAAGCAAAATGACTTCAGTACAGAGCCTGTAATACCATTTTAACATATGGAGAAGTGGGACCATACTGAGTACAAGCATCCTTGAATTCTTTTAAAAAGGTAAGATTGAGTGGTGCATATCGATGCACTTGTACCCCTTGAGCATTGGGAGGTTCCAACATGACCGCATAAGCCTACACCTCTAATCCATTTGTTTCTTTGTTCTGGCAAAATAAGCATTTCATGGAAGTTTCAAGAACAGGTACATGAGACAGAGTCAGCATAGAAGTGACAGGAAAAGTATGTGTAGATAAGGGAAACTGAAGTTGAGGAGGTTGGACCTGTATGACAGCATGAAAAAGGGGCATTGGAGGAGCAGAAGAGGCAGAAGCATACTGGTGATTATTGTCCCAATCCTGTGCAACCAGAGTGGCAGGAGCATTCATACATGAAGAAGGGTACAGAGAAGCAGGTTGAGTGGATGGCAAAGTGACCGGTTGGGGGACCAAAATAACAGGAGGGTGAGGGGCTGCAGTGGACAGGGGAGGGCCTGCAGAATTACAGGTAAATTGTAGTTTGGTCCTGGAGCCATTAGATGGCTCTGGAGGCAAAGGCTGCAAAGGTTTGAAGAGGAAGAGTTAGCATAGATATTGTCCTGGGCTGTCCAAATTGGGGCCATGGGAGCTACAAGTACTGGCTCTTTGTGAAAAGAAATAAGATCATCAAGGGGTGAAGTTAAGCCAAAATCACAGGAGTTAGATATTGAATTCTCAATATCCTCAGGTTGGGGAGGAGTAGGCAACGGGAGAGGCTGAGCAGATAATGAAGGCCAAATGGGAGAGGAAAGCTGAGGAAGAGGAGTGGTTGAGGGTCACCAGATTCAGAAAACTGTGGTAACTGCAGGGAGCCACAGGATTGGCATGTCATTAGGACAGCACGTACCAAGGCCCAATCACCCCAAGCAGTGACGGGAACATAATTTCCCGTTGGGACCAGTTCCCAGAATTTTGCACCAACATGGTCCCATAGTCCCACATCTAATGTTCCCTTTTCAAGAAACCAAGGACAGTGTTCTTCCACCGCCCTGAATAGGGTGACCACATTTTCCATGGGTACCTGAACTCCCCCCTTTTTAACAGGAGTTTAATATAGCGGAGATAAGCATAATGTTTAGACTCCATGTGACCCATAGTTACCCTAGACAATACACAGACAACTCACCAATTGTCATGGAGCTGGACAAGTGTTTCTGTGAACTGGACTGATGAAGGTTTCTACACAACTACCAGAGGGAATTGGGTTCCCACATGCACTTAGGAAAAAGAAAACCACTTTGGCATGCTAGATATTGGGAGAACCTGCCCCCAATATTGCAAGGTAGGTTCTTTCTATTTTCTATAAGTGTCAGCTGGCTGAGAAATAAAGAGAGACAGCACAAAGAGGAATTTTACAGCTGGGCCACCAGGGGTGACATCACATATCGGTAAGACTGTGATGCCCACCTGAGTCTCAGACCAGCAAGTTTTTATTAAGGATTTTAAAAGGGGAGGGGGTGTAAGTACAGAGAGTAGGTACAAAGATTACATGCTTCAAAGAGCAAAAAGCAGAATCATTGATAAGGGTCTAACAAAGATCACATGCTTCTGAGGAAACAGGGCAAAGGGCAAAAGCAGAACCACTGATAAGGGTCCAACAAAGATCACAGGGCAAAGGGCAAAAGCAGAACCCCTGATAAGGGTCTATGTTCAATGGTGCACATATTGTCTTGATAAACATCTTAAACAACAGAAAATAGGGTTCGAGAGCAGACAACTTGTCTGACCACAAATTTACCAGGGCTGAGCTGAGTTTTCCCAACCCAAGTAAGCCTGAAGATTCTACAGGAGACCAGGGCTTATCTCAGTCCTTATCTCAGCTGCACAAGACAGACATTCCCAGAGCAGCCGTTTATAGACCTCCTCCCAGGAACGCATTCTTTTCCCAGGGTATTAATATTAATATTCATTGCTAGGAAAAGAATTTAGAAATATGTTTCCTACTTGCACGTCCATTTATAGGCTCTCTGAAAGAAGAAAAATGTGTCTCTTTTTGCCCAACCCTGCAGGCAGTCAGACCTTATGGTTGTCTTCCGTTGTTCCATAAAAATTGCTATTATTCTGTTCTTTTTCAAGGTGTACTGATTTTATATTGTTCAAACACACATGTTTTACCATCAATTTCTACAGTTAACACAATTATCATAGTGGCCCTGAGATGACGTACATCCTCAGCCTATGAAGATAACAGGATTAAGAGATTAAAGTACAGACAGGCAAAAGAAATTATAAAAGTATTATTTGAGAACTGATAAATGTCCATATTAAGATGAAATCTTCACAATTTATGTTTCTCTGCTGCCGCTCCAGCCAGTCCCTCCATTCCGGGTCCCTGACTTCCCGTAACAACAAAGGTTGAGGGGAGGGCAGGATTCGTGCATCTGGCAGCCAAACACATGTTCTGCCTTGATTGCCTTAAGAGTTACTAGCGAGGTCAGTGTTAGGATTGCAATAGGGATGTAAAAATACACTAACTAGTTCCTTAGCTATCTTCACATACATTCTATAGGTCTGCTTAAATTAGCACTAACCTCCACTTCCTTCTTTGCCCCATTGCCTTCCAAATATGCTATGGAGCTATTTTTGTTACCACATTATAACATGAATATGTATACAATAGCCTCTTCAGGCTTCATAATTTTCATTCCAAAAATGCCCGGTGCGATGCTTTATACTCTACGAAGTATGGTTTAAGGCACAAGGTCATGGCCTTTGTCATAGCAGTTGAATGTTCGTTGAAATACTTTTCTTTTTTCTTTTTTTAATTACAATAGAAAAATAAGCTGTTGTAATGTATAAGTTCATGACAATTATTGTATTTATATTTGAAATCAGATTTCCATAACTTCTATTTGTGTACAGAATTCTCAATGGGTTTAAATATTGTGAAATTTTTATTGGAGATTGGGATGTGGATTATGCTTAACAGTGAAACCTGAAATGAAATGAGACTATTTACTTTGTTTAAAATGCTGTACTGTGTGAGTTTGGAAATACACATTAATTTACTGTATGTAATATCTTGAGTTTGTTTATACCTTCAAGTTTTTACACTGAGGATAAACTAACTTTAATTAAATTCAAAACTTTTTTTTCTTTATAAGGGAATAAGCTGTTGAGCTAAACCTGTATACATGTGCTTTTTATTTTCTGGATGCATAATGAAAGTTTATACTTGTGTCTCACTGCATTGTATCTGATTGCAGAAATTAAAGTACAATTTACAAGCAAAAAAAAAAGAATGTGTATTCTTTAGTTGAGTAAAATATTCTGTAAATGTCTGTTAGGTCCGTTTGGTCTAGTTTGGTGCAGTTTAAATTTGTTTCTTTGTTGATTTTCTGTCTAGATGATCCATCTAATGCTGACAGTACTGTGTTGAAGTCCTTAACTGTTATTCTACTAGGGTCTATCTCTTCATTTTAATCTAATAATATTTCCTGTATATATCTGGGTACTTTGGTGTTCAGTGCATATATATTTGCCATTGTTATATTTTCTTGCTGAATTGATCCCTTTATTATGATATAATGTCCTTCTTTTTCTCTTTTTACAGATTTTAATTTCAAATCCGTTTTGTCTGTTATAAGTATAGAACTCTTGGCTACTTTTGGTTTCCATTTGTGTGAATATCTTTTGCCACCCCTTCACTTTTAGCCTATGCATGGCTTTACAGGTGATTTGAGTTTCTTGTAGGTAGCATATAGTTGGGTCTTTTTTTTTCTTATTCAGTCAATCTATACATTTTAAATAGGGAATTTAATTAATTTACATTCGAGGTTATTATTAATAGGTGAGGACTTACTCCTGCCATTTTATTGACTGATTTCTGTGTTTTTTTTTTTTTTAACATGTCCTTTGTTCCTTACTTCCTCTCTTATTGTTTATTTTTGTCACTGGGTGGTTGTCTGTAGTGATAACCTTTGATTCCTTCTTCTACCTATGAGCTTTATAGTTTTGCAGGTCTTTATGATGGTGATTATTACTTTTTCACTTCCAGATGTAAAGCTTCCTTGAGCACTTCTTGCAAGGCTGGCCTAGTGGTGATAAATTTTCTTAGTTTTTGCTTGTCTGTAACAGATTTTGTTTATCCTTCATTCTGAATGATAGCTTGGCTGAGTATAATATTCTTGGCAGGTAGGTTTCTTTTTTCCAGTGCTTTGAATATATCATCTTATTATTTCCTTACCTATGAAGTTTTGGATGAGAACTCTGCTGTTAAACTAATGGGGATTCACTGATATTGACTTACTGTTTTTCTCTTGCTGCTTTTATAATTATTCCTTTGTCTTTGCCTTTTGATAATTTGATTATAATGTACCTTGGAGAGAACCTGTTTGAGTTGAATCTATATGGGGTTATCTGAGCTTCCCAGACCTGGATGTCAATCTCTTTCCCAATATTTGGGGAATTTTCTGCTATTATTTTATTAAATATATTTTCCTTACTTTTTCTTTTCTCTTCTCCTGGAATGCCCATAATACAAAAATGTGTTTGCTTAATTGTGTCTCATAAATCTTATAGGCTTTTTCTCTTCCTTACTTGTCTGCCTTTGCTATTTTCAAAGACTTGTCTTCAAGTTCATAAGTTCTTCTGCTTGGTCTAGTCTTTGTTGAAGCTCTTAAGTTTGTTTTTTTTTTATTTCATTCATTGAATTCTTCAGCTCTAGGATTTCTATTTAGTTCTTTTTTATATCTAACTCCATTGAATTTATCATTGAAATCATGAATTGCTTTTCTGATTTTGTTGTTTGTGATCTATTATATTCTCTTGTATCTCACTGCGTTTCCTTAAGAATATTCTTTTGATTTATTTTTCTGGCGTTTCATATGCTTCTTTATGATTGGGATCTGTTTCTGGAGAATTATTGTTTTCCTTTGGAGGTGACATGTTTTCTTGCTTATTCATGGTTGATGTGTCCCTATATTGACTACTATGCATGTACTGGAAAAGTTGCCCTTTCTCTTTTATTGAATAGGTGTCAGATAGAAAGAGCTATTTGTACAAATGGGCCTTGGGGTGTTGGTTTGATGGAGTATATTGGCCTTGGTTCTAGATGCAGTAGTGTAACTCTCCATGTAGTTTCTTTAGCTGTAATCCATACTGGTAGCATTTGCAAGTTCATCCACTTAGACTGAGAGAATTTGTGGTGTGGCTCTCCCGGGAATGGGCTTGCCAGGCTATTTCTGAGGTCAAGGTCGTTTATATGTACATGGTGGTTTGTCTGACTTTGTATCTGGTTCACTGCGGTTGGGGTCATGGAGCTGTTACTCTGGCCAGGAGTGTGGGCATGTGGTTGCTTGACTGGTTTGGGAATGTGTTTGTCAGAGGCAGCCCACAAGATTGTTTCTCAGGCCTGGGATGGGGGTACAAGGCTACTTGGCTGGCTTTGGAATATGCTTACCAGAGGCATCTTGACAGGCTGTTTTTTAGTCCAGCTATGTGGCCTCGTAGCTACTAGGCTGGCCTGGAAACATATCTGCTTGGGGTGACCCATGGGACTGTTTCTCAGGCCCAGGACACAGCTGCATGGCTGCCCAGTTGATCTGTGGATATGTTTGCTTGGGGTGACCCACATGAGTGTTTCTCAGGCTCAGGATGTGGTCATATGGCTTTTTGGCTAGTCTAGGGACATTTCTGCTGGGTATGGCCTACAGGGTTATTTCTTAAGTCCATGTGGGTGCATAGCTGTTAGGTTGGGGAGCAGACATCAACTCAGCCAAATCATAGCTGATCCTGGACCCAGGCTTCTCACAGCTCATTGTGATATTTAGCCATCAGTATGGGCTTGGCATAATGAAGATGAAGTACAGTACTGAAGAGGTATAGTGGCTACTGGCTCACAGAGGAGGGTGCATTCTAGTGGTGGCTCTGGTCTTAAGATGGCACCATGCTTCAGCAGCTTGTCTTACAGGGGTTGGTGAAGGGGAGATGGTGTACACCTTGTGTGCCTAGTCTGAAGCAATGCATCTGCATGAATTCCCAGTAGTCTTCCAAACTGGGCCCAAGGCTTGTAGACTACTGTGGAGCTTCTTCTGTAGTAATAATGGTAGGTGTTTTCAGTGGCACTGAAGACTGGTACGATCATCTGCTTACCTGTTTCCTGCAACTGAAAGTCTCTCCTAACTCTGGGCCAATCTGGTCCAAGTAGTGGAGACAAGACAGCAGAGGTGATGCTCTCCTGGACTTCCAGTCACTGCAGTGTGTCTCCACTCCCCTAATGCACTCCAGTCATCTCCCTTTGACACTCCAGGCAAATCTTAGCTGTTTATTTGTTGGTGCCTTGGTCCTTTCTTGTCACAGAGATGAGTGCTAAGCATCTCTAGACAATCATCTTGCTCCAATTTTTTATCTTTATAGCTAAAGAGCTACATAACAAGAAAATCAAAGATGCTGTGTCACTTTTCTACAAGATGTTTGAAAACATTATGTTTTGAAGCTTTTTCATTTTACGTATGACTTAATTACAGTTATTACTTAGCTTTCTTTGAATGGATTTTTGAATTTAATTGCCACTAAACTAATTTTGCTTTTCAAAAGTGTTTTGTTGCTATAATTATAACTTATTAGTTATATGATAAGCAACCATGGTGGCATACAGCTACTCAAAATTCTGTACAATAATTATACCAGTTGGAAATTGTAGCTCAGGAAAGATGTACTGTTAAATTAAAATTTAGTAGTTACTAAATGATGAGCCAAAACTAATCTTCTTCAAGGTATAAATCAACTCTCTAGATTGACAAAACCAGACAAAGAGTTTAACTTTTCTTTTTAGTTTATTATAATGAGAACAAAAACAGTTTGGGGAGGTATCTCATTAGCAATTATTACCAGTATAACAAGACTTTTTGAAAACTAGTGCTAAATGTCCTAAAATGAAACAAAAAGCAAAATAAAATAAAATGAACGAGCAAAAGAGATAATCAAAATCACTTTACAAATGAAATATTTTAAATAAAAATATAAATCAAGATCATTGCAAGAAATACAATCTAGAAAAGTTATATAATGATGAATCTTCTATTTCTGCTTAAGTGTATGAGAGGGCTGTCCCTGTGATGTATAGACTGAGGAGGCAATTTCTTCTGGAGCATAAATTAAGAGGCTCATCTTACTCCTACTCCTGAATATCTCTGGTTCAATGAGCTGAAATTCTGATCTTTAAATTTCTGCTACTAGAAGTAAGGTTAGTTCTGAAGGCATTCGTGCTACAAATTAACTAGATCTTAAATAAAACATGCATTTTTCTAATGCTTTGCCAGACTCAAGGGAGTTAAGAAAATCTCCAAGAATCACCTCCTAAACAAGCACATATTATGCAAATTGATATGTGAGTTTAGGCTGGAGTAGGGCCACTGAGCAGTAACTGGAAAAGAAGCTGGAAAAATGAAGTTGCCTCAAAAAAAAAAAAAAAAAAGTGCTGAGATTAGTGAAGAAAGAAGAAACAATGTCATTGGTTGGTTGCAATATGGAATCCTTAAGCTGAACTCAAGTGATTCTATATTGACAGCAACTCCTGGCTTTTAGTAGAAGTGGTACAAATCCTCTCTGGAAGATAGCAACTTCTATTTAGACTGTAAGATTTTCATAGATTAAGCTCAAGCAAATTTAGCTCATAATAAAGATCAACAAAACCACCGAAAAGATGACTTTATGACTGAAATTTAGCAAAAACATGAGAGATTTCCCCAAGGGCTATGGTTATTGAAACTAACAAATAGAGAACACAATATAACTAAAAATGAAATGTCTAAAAATATAAAAAAGGAATCTAAAATGCAAAAGCAGAGGCCTCAAGAAATTACTACGATTATTTTGAAAAAAATAAAAATTTTAGGTATAAAAAATAAAATTGTTTTAAAAAATCAATATTAAATTAAATAGCAGATCAGACACAGCTGACGAAATATGTAGTGAACTGGAGGATAAGTCAAAATAAATCACCTGATAAAAATAAGAAAAACCTGAGCTTTCTTGTTCAGCTTGCTCAGATATGTGGCAGAAGGGGAAAAGGGAGGGTGAGGCTTAAAAGTTGTCAGCAGCAAAATGTTAAAAATAAATGGAGTCAGATTCTTTATTACAATTCAGTCCTGATATATGACTGATGACTGAAATGCACCATGTTTAATTTAATGGATTTTGAACTTAAATAAGCCATTATGGTACCCTGTAAGGCCTGTAGCCTGAAGCCAGTAAGGGAGGTGAAAGTTCCATTGGAAGCATTATTAAAAAGTCCGATATTGTGTAGGCTAAGAAGTGAAATGAGTGCCTTGGTCACTCATTGCTATGGTTTCAGTGTTTCTGTCTTCTCCAAAATTCGTGTTGAAGTGTAATCCCTACTGCAACAGTATTAAGAGATGCAGCCTTTGGGAGGTGATTAGGTCATGAGGGCTCTGCTCTCATGAATGGTATTAGCACACTTGTAAAAGGGTTCAAGGTTAAAGGAGTGCTCTCTTGCTCTTCTGCTCATCCTCCACGTGAGGACACAGTGTTCCTCCCCTCTGGAGGAAACAGCAACAAGGTGCCATCTTGGAAACAGAGAGCCGCCCTCTTCAGACACCAATGCTGGTAACTTGATTTTAGACTTCCCAGCCTCTAGAACTGTAAGAAATAAATTTATGTTCTTTATCAATTAACTAGTCTAAGGTATTTTGTTAGGGCAGCAAAAACAGACTAAGACAGTCATTATGCAATATCCAGCTTTATCTGCACATTTTTATAGATTCTTGTGCCATTCAATGGTCTGGCTGCCTGGACTGATCACTGTTGGCAGAAACAATTCCTTGAACAAGGTTGGAACTTTTTGGGTAAAGAATTCTGGGAACCTTTTGTCTCATAGAGACAATATATATAAATATCGTTTTTGAGCGTCTTTGAGGCTAGAAGTGCAAGATCAAGGTGTCAGCAGGTTTGGTTTCTTCAGAGGCCTCTCTCTTTAGCTCTCATCCTCCACCTATGTGTTGTCTGTGTCCTAAACTCTTCTTATGAGAACACCAATCATATTGTATCTGGGCCCACCCATGTGACATCATTTTACCTTAATTACATCTTTAAAAGCCCTATTTCCAAATACAGACACATGCCACTTCCTGAGGGGTAAGACTTCAGCATATGAATTTTGGAGAGATAAAATTCAGCCCATAACAGGTATACTGTGTCCCTTTGAAGGTAAAGGCAAATTGTGGTGAAAGGCTATTCAAATAGGCCCTGAACGCTAACCAAATCTATAATACAAAAATCTGGGCTAGGTGCCGTGCCTCACACCTGTAATCCTAGCACTTTGAGAGGCCGAGGCAGGCGGATCACCTGAGCTCAGGAGTTTGAGACCATCCTGGCCAACATAGTGAAACCCTGTCTCTAGTAAAAATACAAAAAATTAGCTGGGTGTGGTGGCATGTGCCTGTAATCTTAGCTACCTAGGAGGCTAAGGCAGGAGAATTGCTGTAACCCAGGAGATGGAGGCTGCAGTGAGCTGAGATGGCACTACTGTACTCCAGCCTGGGTGACAGAGTGAGACTCCCTCTCAAAAAAAAAAAAAAAAGTACCATTTGCTGAGTAGATGGAGTCAGTAATTTCAATAATATTGGGTATGAATGCCTTAATGATGGAGATCAGTTTTAAGACTGTGGTTAAACACTGTGAGGCACCATTTATTTTTTCCAACTTTAAGAACAGGTCAAATACGGCTGTTAAATAGAGACACAGTGGAGATAATCACTCTTTTTGAAATAGGTCTTATATAATGATTTTAATTTTTGAAGTTTCCGTTTAATTTACATTAGGCAGTATTAACTATTTAACTAGGGAGGGATAGTTCATAGGGTACCATTTTGTAAGTCCAATTTATAAGAGATAAAAATTTAACTTAATTTTAGTTTATTAGCTATTGGCTTAAAGTACACATGCCTACTATGGGATATTTTAAAGCAATGGATGCTATGATCATGGGAATTTAGGCAAGGCAATAGTTCTGGTAATTAAGGTGACACATAACTCTTTGTGCTCTATTTTATGTTCAGTAACTCACTTAAGATTATAGGGGGTACCTTGTTTAAATGTAGTGGGATCCTCCGGTACAATTAATTTAGGCCAGAGAATGGATGAAGGCTGTAAGATTTGCCAACTGATATATTTCAGCAGCTTTTAAAGTTCATTTAGAACTTGTATTTTAGATGTGCAAAAGCTGATCGGCATTCTTGTTTTTTGTATGTAAATTCTTTAAGTAAATTTTGGGTTTCCAGTTGGGTCAAATTTTGGACCTCTGTTTCACTTTTGTTTGTTTGTTTTTTCCTCTTGTATTCAGGTTTCTTTCTTTTCTTTCTTTCTTTTCTTTTTTTTTTTTTTTTTTTTTTGGTACTTCCTTTATTTCTTCCTTCCTTCTTGCTTGCCTGCTCACTGGCCATGTCGGTGGTTATGGGATTACTTTGGAGGTGAGGAGGTACTCTCTACTCTGCTCATATTTTTAAATAAGAGATTCTTCAAGAGAATCTCAAACCAGCATCATCAGCATTAGGGGCCTCTCTCATGGCAGTGGTAAAATTAGCCTTCGACTCTGCCACAGGGGTGCAATGGATATTTTCCTTACAACCTTGAGGATCAGGATATTTTCTGGTGACAGAGGCATAGGCAGCAGCAGCAGCAGCAAAGGTAGGAGGTATTCGCATTTAGGAGTGTGACTTCAGCATGCCACATAGTAACTACTTTTCCATGCAAGTGACCACCCAGTGGATATCAGTGTTTCCTTTGAGTGTGCTATAGAATGGAGATAACACTTGGTTGAGGCATATGACCATGGGGCCCAGAGTAAAAGTCATCCTGAGCTTATGCTAGAATCAAGACATATGATTTTTTCTGAGACATACACAGGTCTGGCATAAAGCACAAGAGCCAGGGTCACTTTAACAAGGGCTCCAATACCATCATCTGGCTCTAAATGTCAGTTATAACATCTGACTTAAATCTGTTAAATCTATAACACAGGCTTGGTAGGACTCAGTAAAGGCAGCATGAACTGGCACGGCTCAAAGAGAAAGCTCACCAACACACATGCAATTCCATTAAAAAAGCCAAATCAAATGAAAAAAGACTTCCGGTGGTGGTAATTGTGATCTATACACTCTGCTCACAGCACCAAGCAGAGTGCCCCCTGCTCACCACACAAAACACCAAGCCAGTTGCCTTTCCTTTATCTTTGTAACCATTTTTGAACTTAATTCATTACACCCTACTTTCTCCAATAAGCTTTATTATGTGAGGAGTAAACGTTTTTAGGCCCTCTTTGTATGTGTGTGTGTGGTGGGGGGAGGGATTGGGGTGCATGTTACTGTGGCATCATCAGACTCAACCCAAACCAAATTTTGGATAGAGTCCATACTTTTTCAGCT
This sequence comes from Piliocolobus tephrosceles, assembly GCF_002776525.5. NCBI lineage: Eukaryota > Metazoa > Chordata > Mammalia > Primates > Cercopithecidae > Piliocolobus > Piliocolobus tephrosceles. The sequence goes on from NC_045446.1 coordinate 91,113,752, forward strand.
GGATGATTACGGCAGCTGGTCTAGTGGGGATGAGAATGTACTTTCAAATGAGCTCCCAGGTGAGACTACACTTTGGATAACAAGATTCTAGAGTTCCTTTATTGCTTAAGGTCTTAAGATACTGAACAATTAATACCTAATGTAAATGATGAGTTAATGGGTACAGCAAACCAACATGGCACATGTATACCTATGTAACCAAACTGCATGTTGTGCACATGTACCCTAGAACTTAAAGTATAATAATAATAAAAAAAAGATGCTGAATAATTAACCACAAAAGAAAAAGTGTATAACAGCCAAAAGCATTCAATGAAAATGAAATTGAGGAGCAAAAAAAACACAAAAAAAGTGACAAATATATCCAAATACCTGTATAACAAATCCAAATATATCAGTGACCATAGTAAACATAAATGAAATGAAACTGCATCTCTGATAAAAAGAATTAAATGGCAAAGAGAGGATCAATATATAATGATAATAAGGGAGGAGACCACCCCTCATATTGTCTTATGCCCAATTTCTGCCTCCAAAGAAAGAAGAAGTAAAAACTAAAAGGCAGAAATGAAATCCACGGGCAGACAGCTCAGCGCCGCACCCTGGGCCTGGTAGTTAAAAATCGACCTCTGACCTAACCAGTTATGTTATCTATAGATTCCAGACATTGTATGGAAAAGCACTGTAAAAAATCCCTGTCCTGTCCTGTTCTGTTCTGATTACAGGTGCATGCAGCCTCCAGTCACATACTGCCTGCTTGCTCAATTGATCATGACCCTGTCACGCCGACCCCCTTAGAGTTGTGAACCCTTAAAAGGGACAGGAATTGCTCACTTGGGGAGTTTAGCTCTTGAGACAGGAGTCTTGCCGATGCTCCCGGCTGAATAAAACCCTTCTTTCTTTAACTTGGTGTCTGAGGGGTTTTGTCTGCGGTTGTTCCTGCTACATTTCTGGTTCCCTAACCAGGAAGCGAGGTGATTGGTGGATGGTGGAGGCAGCTCCTTAGGTGGCTTAAGCCTGCTGTGTGGAACATCCCTGTGGGGGACTCTGACTAACCTGAGCACACAGATCCTGAGAGCACTCCCAGGTAGGCATTTGCCCTGGTTGGAAACCTTGCCAGAGCAGTGTGTAGCAGGCCCCCATGGAGGATCAACGCAGTGGCTGAACACTGGAAAGGAACTAGCACTTGGAGTCCGGACATCTAAAACTTGGTAAGACTGGTCTTTGGAACTTGCTGACTCCATTTGAGTGGAAGCGTGGCCTGATCACCCATGGCGTGCCTTTATCAGCACTTTGGTTTTGATTTTGGTTTTGACTTGGTTTGAATTGCTTAACAGGACTGGTCTTGGGAACTTGCTTGCTCCATTTGAGTGGAAGCTTGGCCTGATCACCCATGATGTGCCTGTACCAGCACCTGTACAGTTTCTGTTTTGGACTTGACTTGGATTGCTTGATACTTTGGTTTTGACCTTGCTTGGATTTCTTGATACTCTGATTTTGGTTTTGATTCTGGTTTGGCATAAACTGTAAAAGTGTGTGTGTGTGCCCTTTTTACCTGTTCTTTGTTTTGTGGTGTGTGTGTGTGTGTGTGGTGTGAGCATGGTGTTTTGTCTCGAAGGAACATGGGTGAGGCACAAAGTAAGACCACACCAGTAGGAACTATGTTGAAAAATTTCAAAAAGGGATTTAAAGGAGACTATGCAGCTACTATGACACCAGGAAAAGTTAGAACTTTATGTAAAATAGACTGGCCAGCATTAGAGGTGGGTTGGCCATCAGAAGGAAGCCCGGACAGGTCCCTTGTTTCAAAGGTATGGCACAAGGTAACCTGTAAAGCCAGGGCACCCAGACCAGTTCCTGTATATAGACGCTTGGTTACAGCTGATTTTAGATCCCTCCACAGTGGCTGAGAGAACTGCAGCATAAGTGGCTGGCAGAGGCAGAGAGAAAGAGAGAAGAGAGAAGGAGGCAGAGAGGAGACAGAGACAGAAGAGAGAGGCAGAGAGGAGAGATAGAGACAGAAGAGAGAGGCAGAGAGGAGAGAGAGAGAGGAAAGAGAGAGACAGAGGCAGAGAGAACAGAGAGAGAGAGTCACGGAGAGATTGGGGCAAAGAGGGGCCAAATGAGGCCACTGACAACCTGTAGCCTTCTATCAAAAATCCTTAACTTAGTAATCCACAGATGACCCAAATGCATTCAACCTGTAGCAGCAACTGCTTTGCTAACAGAAGAAAGTAGAAAAATAACTTTTAGAGGAAACCCATTTTGAGCACACCTCACTAGTTCAGTTCAGAACTATCCTAATTCAAAAAAGCAAAAAGTAGCTTACTAACTCAAAAATCTTAAAGTATGGGTTTATTCTGTTAGAAAAGAAAGGGAGAATTTATATAAAGAGGAATGATATATAGTAAATTATTGTCCTAAAATAGGGGAGAATTTATATGAAAAGTAATGTTATATGGTAAATTATTGTTCTAAAGTAAATTAACTGTTTTTTAAAAAAACAAAAACAAAAAAACCAAAAGGTCATAAAAGGAAATTCATGCAAGAAATGTTGTATAATTTAAAAGTAATTAGGTCAGTATATGTGCAAGGTATATAAAGAAAGTAAAATATGCTTTTGGTAGAAGAATCATAAGGAGGCATAAGAATGTAAAGTTTTACCTACATTAAAGGGTTAAAAATATGTATATTTTGTTTTAAAGGTTTAATCAAGTTTTAAAATGTTAATTGGAAAGAAAATTCTGTGTGTAAACATTGGCTAACGTTAAAGAGGTATCATCCAGTTTTTCTGTAAACTAGATGTTAAAATAAACACATAACAGGTTTTTCTTAAAGCACCAACCTGCTCTTTAGCAAAAATTATAAAAGGTTAAAAAGAGTCTATAAAATCTTACCTTGAGGTCAGACATTAAAAATTGGATAAATATGTCTACAAAGTTTTATTAAAATTAGGTTTAACATTAATAACCCACTAATATAGAGGTAAAATTTAGCTTATCTGTTATAAAAATCATACAGGAAGCATTGTTAAATGTAAAATGTTATTTGGCTTTCTTTGGTTTAAAAAACTAATAAAAATAGATGCTAAAGGAAATTTCTCAATAAAAAGGCACTAAGGAATATAAAGTCCACTGCCAAAGCCCCACATTTAAAACAAAAGGTCAGTTTCTTAAAAATTATATACTTGGTTTATCTTCCACTTTCCTTTCTCTCAAAAACTAAAAGTCTTTTAGCACATGTACCACCCCTAAAATTTCCAGTAAACCAGCACCAGCCTGAAGATCACATTCTCATCAAAGGGTGGAAAGAAGAAAAACTCAAGCCAGCCTGGGAGGGACCCTACCTCGTGCTGCTAACTACCAAGACTGCTGTTGGTACAGCAAAAAAATGATGGACTTATCATACCCAAGTCAAGAAAGCACCACCCCCTCCAGAGTCGTGGGCCATAGTCCAAGGGGAAAACCCTACCAAACTAAAGCTAAGAAAAATTTAACTCTTTTCATCTATTCTATTACTCTTTCTTATTTCCTTGTTCTATTGCTGACCATCTAGTTGTTAACATAACCAAGTAAATTTTGCCTCAAACTATTGTGTTTAATGCTTGCCTTGTTATACCCTGTAGGGACTTTCCAAGTCAAAGACAACTTTCTACTTCAAAAAAGTACTTCTGTTCCTCCTGACTCTCCTCAGACTGGGCATTAGTAAACTAGGATCATTTAATCTGGGGATATTTCAATACAGACCCCAGTGCCAACCAGGAGTCTTGCCCCCTGATGTAGAGCTCTCATGCCATAGTTGGTCCAACATCCTGTGGACCACTAAAGAGCAAGGATGGACTGCCCCAACTGGTTTTTGTAATTTCCTAAAACCATACATTCATTTTACTAGAGAATCATAGAAGTTAAATACTTAAAACAAACTTTAGCAATTAAAACAGGATATCAAGATGCAAATGCCTGATTAAAATGGATCAAATATTCCATCTGCACATTAAACAAAAGCAATTGTTAAGCTTGTGCACATGGCAGGCCAGAGGCCCAGATTGTCCCCCTTCCACTAAGGTGGTCCTCCAGTTGACCAGGCGTAGGCTGTATGGTAGCTCTTTTCCAGGATTCTACAGCCTGGAGTAATAAATCATGCCAAGCTCTCTCTGATATATCCCAAACTCTGGCACCCTGTGGGTCAGCCCCTGAGGGCCATCCAGCTTCTGTCTCCCAACACTAAGTTCACTTCATATCTCTCACAACAGGGAGGAAACTTAGCATTCCTTGGAGACCTGAAGGGATGCAATGAGTTTAAGAATTTTGAAGAGGTTATCAATCAGTCAGCCCTCGTTCATGCCCGAGCAGATGTGTGGTGGTATTGTGGTGGACCTTTACTGGGCACTCTGCCAAATAACAGGAGTGGCACTTGTACTTTAGTCCATTTGGCTATCCCTTTCACCCTGGCATTTCATCAACCAGAGGAAGGCAAAATAAGACATTGTAAAGTGAGAGAAGCCCCTTATGGGTCTTTTGACTCTTACATCTATTTAGATGCAATTGGAGCCCCTCAAGGAATACCAGATCAATTTAAAGCTTGAAATCAAATAGCTACAGGATTTAAGTCAACATTTTAGTAGGTGACAGTTAATAAAAATGTAGATTAGATAAACTACATCTATTACAACCAACAGCAATGAGCTTTTCATGAGTTAAAAGAAAAACTCAGGTCAGCCCCAGCCCTGAGGCTACCTGACCTGACAAAACTCTTTATACTCTATGTGTCAGAAAGAGAAAAAATGGCAGTTGGAGTTTTAACCCAGACTGTGGGGCCCTGGCCAAGGCCAGTGGCCTATCTCTGAAAACAACTAGACAGGGTTTCCAAAGGCTGGCCCCCATGTCTAAGGGCCCTGGCAGCAACAGCCCTGTTAGCACAAGGAGCAGATAAGCTAACTCTTGGGCAAAACCTAAACATAAAGTACCCCCATGCTCTGGTGACTTTAATAAATACCAAAGGACATCAATAGCTAATGAATGCTAGACTAACTAGATACCAAAGCTTGCTCTGTGAAAATCCCTGCATAACCATTAAAGTTTGCAACACGCTAAACCCCACCACCTTGCTCCCAGTATCAGAGAGTCCAGTTGAACATAACTGTGTAGAAGTATTGGACTCAGTTTATTCTAGTGGGCCCAACCTCTGAGACCATCCTTAAATATCAGTAGACTGTGAGCTGTACGTGGATAGCAGCAGCTTCGTGAACCCCTGCAAAGTGACTCTGAAGTAGACAACAAGCCCTGCTCTAGTCACCCAGAAGCTGACTGGTCCACGCATGGCTGAAGCATGAGAAAACTCATCATGGAACTCATTTTCCTTGAAATTTGGACTTTTACAGTAAGGACTTCTACTGACCTTCCTCAGACTGAGAACTGTTCCCATTACATACATCAAGTCACTGAGGTAGGACAAAAGGTTGCTACAGTCCTATTATTTTATGGTTATTATAAGTATACTAGAACTCTAAAAAGAGCTTGTTTGTATAATGTTATTCTATACAAGGTATGTAACCCAGGAAATGACCAACCTGATGTGTGTTGTGACCCATCTGAGCCTCCCATGACCACAGTTTTTAAAATAAGATTAAGGACTGAGGACTGGTAAGGGCTCATAAATAATACAAGTAAAGTGTTAGCCAAAACAAACAAAAAAAAAAAGGTGACCAAACAAGTCACCTTGAAGTTTGATACCTGTGCTGTCATTAATAGTAATAAGTTAGGAATAGGATGTGGTTCTCTTAATCAGGAAAGAGGCCATATGGCAGAAAATAAGTACGTTTGTCATGAATTAGAACTGCATTAAAAATGAATGTGGATACTGGTCTTGTGTCATTTAGGCTACTTGGATAAAAAATAAAAAGGATCCTGTCCACTTTCAGAAAAGGAAAAGTGGCCCTCCCTGTACTAGTTGTCAGTGTAACCCCTTAGAACTAGTAATAACCAACCCCCTTGATCCTCGCTGGAAAAAAGGGGAGCGTGTAACCCTAGGAATCGATAGGGTCAGACTGGATCCTCAAGTAAATACCATGGTTTGAGGAGAAGTTTATAAACACTCTCCTGAGCCAGTATTTCAAACCTTCTATGATAAACTGAACGTGCCAGTACCAGAAATTCCAGGAAGAAAAATAAATTTGTTTTTGCAATTAGGTGAACATGTAGCCCAGTCTCTCAATGTCATTTCATGTTACGTATGTAGAGGAACTGTAATAGGAGATCAATGGCCATGGGAAACCCGAGAATTAGTACCTACAGACCCAGTTCTTGATGAATTCCTGGCTCAAAAAATCACCCAGATAACTTGTAGGTCCTAAAAGCCTTAATCATTAGACAATACCGTATAGCAAAAGTGGGGAAGGACTTCACCCTGCCTGTGGGAAGACTCAGCTGCCTTAGGCAAAAACTGTATAATAATACTACAAAAACCACCACCTAGTGGAGTTCAAACCACACTAAGGAAAAATCCATTTAGTAAATTCCCAAAGTTGCAAACTGTGTGGACCTACCTGGAGTCCCACGGGGACTGGAGAGCCCCCACTGGATTATACTGGATATGTAGGCATAGAGCTTACACCAAATTACCCGACCAGTGGGCAGGTAGTTGTGTTATTGGCACTATTAAAACGTCTTTCTTCCTACTGGTGAACTCCTCGGCTTCCCTGTCTGTGCTTCCCATGAAAAGCGAAACATGGACATAGGTAATAGAAAAGATAATAAATAGCCCTCTGAGAGAATCATACAATATTATAGGCCTGCTATTTAGGCACAAGACGGCTTGTGATGATACTCGACTCCCATTAACATGCTCAACCGAATCATATGGTTACAAGCTGTCTTAAAAATAATCACTAATAAGACCGGCAGAGCCTTGACTATTCTGGCCTGGCAAGAAACTCAGATGATAAATGCTATCTATCAAAATTGATTGGTTCTCAACTACTTGCTAGAAGCTGAAGAAAAAGTCTGTAGAAAATTTAACCTTAGCAATTGCTGCTGCACATAAGTGATCAGGGGCAGGTCGAAGATATAGTCAAAGACATGATGAAACTGGCACATGTGCCTGTACAAATTTGGCACGGATTTGATCCTGAGGCCATGTTTGAAAATGGTTCCCAGTGGTAGGAGGATTTAATACTCTTATAATAGAAATTATAGTAGTAATAGGAACCTGCTTAATGATCCCTTGTTTACTACCTGTACTTGTTCAAATGGTAAAAGGTGTCCTTGCTACTCTAGTTCACCAGAATACTTCTGCGCAAGTGTACCACATGAATCACTATCCATCTGTCATGCAGGAAGACATAGGTAGTGAGGATGAAGGTGAGAACTCCTACTAATAAAATGAGTGAGAGTCTCCAAGAGGGGGAATAAGGGAGGAGACCACCCCTCATATTGTCTTATGCCCAATTTCTGCCTCCAAAGAAAGAAGAAGTGAAAACTAAAAGGCAGAAATGAAATCCACAGGCAGACCTCCCGGTACTGCACCCTGGGCCTGGTAGTTAAAGATTGACCCCTGACTTAACCTGTTACGTTATCTATAGATTACAGACATTGTATGGAAAAGCACTGTGAAAATCCCTGTCCTGTTCTTTTCTGTTCTGATTTCTGGTGCATGCATCCTTCTGTCACGTACCCCCTGCTTGCTCAATCAATCGCGACCCTCTCACGTGGACCCCCTTAGAGTTGTACATATGCAAGAATATTCATAGTGTTACTATTTGTAATAGTAAAATGGTTAGAAACACTTTAAATGTCCACCAACAGGAAAATAGATAAATTGTGGTATATTCATGAAACAGAATGTTATATAGCAGCAAAAAAGAATGAATTCCAGCTGTACACACAATTTGGCTATCTTAGAAAATATTAGGGAAAAATTCAAGTCATTAAAGATTACACAGAGTACAATTCTACTTTTATATATCTCAGAAATAAGCAAAAGTAAGCAAATATTGTTTAGTGACAAATACATATTTGAAAAATTTAAAAATCAAGGAAAAATATATCTTAAAAGTATTATAGCAGTTACCTGTGGTAGCAGGAAGATTAGAGAGGAGAGGAACATAGGTAGACACTAATGTACTTATTATACCATTATTCTTAATCTGTTTGGTGAATTATTTTAATTAACATACATGTTACATATAGTCTTTCATATAAGTCAGATGTTGTATTACGAACATTTTTAATTTAAAAATATGAAAAAATATAAGGCATATCCCATGCCTAATGTATAACAAACAACAAAAAAATCCTAGTTTTTGTTATTGTTATAAATAAAGAAAAAATATTGAGAGAATCAAATTGAACAATTGCCTATATTTGGAGGAAAATTAGCCTCCAGTCACTAAAGAGGTCCCGGGCAGCATGAGAGCACCTGGAGCTTATTGGGCTATGGGAGGAATAACAACTAGGAGAGCGGGGAGGAGTTAGTTAAAGAGTACTGGAACGGAAAAACTGGTGTGGCAGGGGCTGATAAATGCAAATATTTAGCAGTTTCTCATTATATGTAGCTTGTAACACCTCCATGAGATGTTCAAACACCTTTGGGAAAACCCATATTTAGTGTTGCCACATTTAGTGTTGACTCTGCACCCACTTCTCAATTCACAATTTAACATCTTACGAACAATGCACATTAATATTTGTGAGAAAACCCACTAGTTAGCATACAAAAACCAAAAACTCATTCAACTTTTATTTAACTAAGTAGTGCCCAGTTTGACCATGAGACTCTTTTCTCTCTGTATAACAATAGCTTATGGAACTGACTTTTCTTTAGAGTTCATGTTGAGAAAGTGAGGCCTACTTCATTTTATCTACAGCCAGTAGAATTGTAGGACCATATGTGAACTAGAGATCCTAGGCAAGGTAAAATGACTTGGGTTCATATGGGAAAGACTGTGAAGAATTTAAAATTTGAAAGTTAACTCAGGCTTTGGCATAGTTACCATATGTTGGCTTACCAATTAAAATTCTTCTTTATATTTATCTTTGTGATAATATAGATTTCCTCTGTTTCAGAAGAAATTGTGTCTGCGCATGGTTGGTATATATGCATGTACATGTGACTCTATGTGTAGTAGTATATTTTCTTCTACATGAACTGCCAGCAATCTGTAGCCAGCCATATCCTATCTCAGTCTGAATTTGGGAGTTTAAATTATTAGGGAGTTTGATGACCTGGAACAAGCAGTTCAGCTGGTCAAAGATTTGGAGGAATAAAGCTGAACAGAATCCCAAAAACAGACTCTTGCTTCCTGTGATATGTGGTAAATGGAACATTTTAAGGTACTAATTTAAACCCCTTGTGTTTTGGGTACATAATATTCCACCAAAAGTCATTCGAGGCTTCTTCTAAACCTACTTTACAATCTTCAATTTTTCTGTGTTATTTATTTGTATGAAGTAAGGTTGGAGGAGCAATGGCTTCAAACCAAATAGGCTTGTGATTTTTCTAAAACAGAAATTGCCTAAAATATTTCTGTCTTTCAGTGCCCTGGGTCATGGTGTTCTACTGAGTTCAGGCACAGTACAGGCAACTTCCAAATTGTTTTATTTCCCCTTTTTTTCAGACTTAGATTCTAGCAGAAACATTTTCAATCTTTAGTCAATCACACACAGTCTATGTTTAAGCTTAGTGCCAAAACAGTACTTATCTTACCTTAAGAAACCTTGGAATTCAGGTAAAACATATGATCTACAGTAATAAAGGAGTAGAAGGATATGAATGAATGAGCCTGATTTATATTCCTTGGTAATTTTTTTAAAATTTTTTCACAAATTGCTTTGAGAACCTTACAGATGGGCTGGTATGAACATTTCTTTCCCAGACTATATTCTGTAACGGTATATTGATTAGCTGATATAATTATTGTGAATACCAGAAATGTTACTGCAATGGAAAGGTAAGGAACATTTCGTTCAGAGAGAATATAAAACAATAATTGGGGAAACTTTTGAATTTTGTGAAAACGGAAAAAAGGTATCAAGAAAGACTATACCAACACTAGTGAGAACTTGCTAGACAATTAAAAGGCAAATGATGTATAATCAAACTGTCCTGATGTTAATTTCGAGTTCCCTTTCATCACCACAGGGCTAACTATGCTTAACTAAAGTGGTTTTATTTGGTTAAACAAAGAAGATAGAGCTAATCAGGCTTATATTTGTATTTTACTCTTGTTACTCAGGTTCTGCCAGTCCTTTTCTGTGCATCCTGGGCTGGTCTCGGCCACAGGCTCTGGGCATCTTTCCCATTGTAGTCACAGAGCCCTACACCAAGTGGGGAGTTAAGGAAATGCATGTTGACTAACTCGTTGAGTGCATGTGCTGGGATAGTCATGTTTTATTGTTGTTGTTGTTGTTGCTGCTGTTTTTTTTGTTGTTGTTGTTGTTGTTTTTCTCGAGACAGAGTCTTACTCTGTCACCCAGGCTGAAGTGCTGTGACACAATCTCGGCTCACTGCAACCTCCACCTCCAGGGTTCAAGGAATTCTTGTGCCTCAGCCTCCTGAGTAGCTGGGATTGCAGGTGCCAGCTACCTTGCCCGGCTAATTTGTGTAGTTTTAGTAGAGACATGGTTTCACCATGTTGGCCCGGCTGGTCTTGAACTTGTGAGCTCAGGTGATCTGCCCTCCTTGGCCTCCCAAAGTGTTGGGATTACAGGTATAAGCCACCCTGCCCAGCCATGTTTTGTTTTAAAATGTATTTACAAAGCAATGCTAGGCTCTGCATTTCCTGAAAGTTCATTTTAGAAACATTATTCATTTTATTGTTAGGAACAATTTGCTTTCTTCACTCCATGCTACATAAGGATCTAGCATTAGTTACTCAGAAATGGCCTTCTGTGTTTTCCTCATAGCACCTCTGACATTAGTGCTCTCTATATTCCACTTGATCAACATTCTTTATTCTGCATTCTACCTGGGAAATTACTGTTTTTGGTGGGAGAAGTAACTTAATTATTGTAGTATGAGCTGACAATGGATTGCCTCTAGTTCGGGAAAAGTCTGGATACCATGACACTTCCTGGATAACATTAACTATCTCCCATTGGCTATTTCTCAGCCATTTTTGCATCCAGGGCTACCCTTTCACATTCATTGTTTAATTTAGTCCTCATACCATATAAAATGAGGTCAAATTAGTACTGTTTTCACTTCAAGAGACCTAAAACAGAGAAATATTATATGAGTTGTTTAAGCTCCCACAACTGATAAATGTCAGGCCCTAGATTCTAATCCTACATCTTGCTGGGCTCCAAAATTCTAGCTTTTACATTGAACTTGCAGTTATACTGACTATTGTACATTGACGATGTAATTGTTTACATACAATGCCTTTGTGTTCATTTCTATGACACTGTATTTCCTTTTTAGCAAAATACATTTTATTAATTTAGAAGTCATTGATCTGGGGATTTAAGCTCTTAAATTTTAAAGCAGCTTTCTCTCTCTCTGTCTCTCTCTCACTCTCTGTCTGTCTCTCTCTCAGAGCTCGGCTTTTATTTTGTTAAATTACAGCAATGAGGCAATGCTAAATATAGTTTTTAAATGACTGCATATTTCATCTGAGTTTGAAGGATGAGTGAAATGTTGCCAGGAGAAGGGAGAAGGGGTGAACTGGCAAGATAGAGGGAGTAACAAGTATGAAGGCATTGGTGCATGGAAGCACTTGATGCAATCAGAGAGATGAAAAGTATCTAAATACATTAAGATTTTCAGAGATTTCTCAGATTTTCTGTTGTAGATTCTGAGTGATAATTTGATAAACCATTTAAAATGTGTATACAGGAAAACCCTATTGTGAGAAATTGACTTGAAGCCTTAAAGACTAATTGATCTTAATGTTTAAACAGATTCCCATACTACCTTCATTTCGAAACTCAAAATCCTTGTGATGATTCAAGTTCTGGGGTTCTGATACAGCTGAATTTTAGCTGAATTGTGTTAAGCAAATGATTACATATAATTACTTCTTGGAATTAATATTTAGTGGTATATTGGAAGCAAGGATGTATAAGGACATCTTGTTCATATCCTATCTTCCAGCAGTTGTTTTAAAATATCCTAAAATGATGCCCAACTACTTATTTGAAAAAGATCTCCACAAATTGCTTTTGTATACTGTTACAGGTTAACTGCTTATATGATCAATACATTCTTTATTTCTAATTAAATCCAGAATCCTCCTAAACAGTCCCCACTGTTGTCCACAGTGATTTATTGTATATTAGAATCTATTCTCATTCTTCTTACAAGACACAAAATTGGCATGTAGAAAGGCACCTGAACTCTATTTCAGCTCCCATCCCTTTAGCTAGATGTATTTGTGCAGGGAAAAACTGGCACAAGTGATCTTACCTGAGGATCTTGTTAACATACAGATTACTGGGCTACATTTAAGACCTATTGATTCATAATCTCTGATAAGATTTTTTAATTCACGTGTCCAGTGATTCTTTTGGAATCACATGACCCTTGTCTAAAGACTGAGTTTTGGGAACCACTGCATTTCATAGAAACAAAATGGAGGTGGTCAGTACCTTCATTCATTCATTCATTCATTCATTCATTCATTCATTCATTCATTCAGGAAATAGCCATGGAGAGCCCCTGTGTGTCAGAAGTTATGGAAATAAACAAGACATAATCCTTGATCTTAAGGAACATCAGACTATATTATTATATCATTATATTTAAAAATAAACTACTTAACCAGATGTGTTACGATGGAAGGATGGAGGAAATTCTGTAGAAAACCTAAATTTATGGGAATCTAAAAAAAAGTTCACCATGTAAAAGATATCTGAGCTGGGATGCACAGAATGAATAAAAGTTTGCCAGGCAAAGAAGAGGGTGAGCAATCCAGGGACTGAAAAAAGCAATGAGTGGATGAAATTTCTGATGGACTTAGAGAAGGGCAAGACAGGGTGGCTAGAGTATAGGACATATGGGTAGGAAAGTGGTAGCAGAGGTCGAATTTGGAAAGCTAATTCAAAATCAGAGTTTCCATGCTATGAATTTTATTTTTTATTCTTTATTCAGGAGCCAACCAAGCTTCTTAATGGATATTTTAATGTGAACATTTTGCTTTTAAGAATAACTCTCCTGGCAGTATGGAAGGAGTTTCTTAAGTATGGGATTTTGTAAGAGTAAGAAACTGTTGAAAAGAGAGCTGGCTAGTCCTTCTCGTTCCTCTGTCACTGTCTCTCTTGCTTTTGTTGTCTTTTCTGTCTCCGTTCTTCCTTTCATCTACCTTTCATTCATTCTCTGCCTCCCTCCTTTCCTTCTCTCTCCTTCCTTTCTCTTTCCTTCCCCTCTCTTTCTCCCTCCCTTTTCCCCCATCTTCTTCCTTCCAGCAAATACCTATTAAGTAGCCACCATGTGCTAGACTCATTACTAGGCTTTAAGGATACAAAAATGAGTAAAACATGGCCTCTGCTCTAAGGAGCCCATTGTCCAGAAAGGGAGACAGACAAGTCAATCTGCCACTATGATGTGTTGAAAGTTATGAAGAAGATGGGGAAAATGTCATCAAGTAGGAGATGAGAAAAGCCTGCAGTGAGATAATGGTAATGGGTGATGAGAGTAAAGTCAGAGCCAGCGGGGCATTCTGTAAGTTTTGATAATAATACACATAATACAATTATATAGCACTTAGTACACAACTAAGATGTGTGTGTGTGTGTGTGTGTCTGTATGTGTGCATATGTATTTAATCCTCACAAGCACCCTATGGAGCAGTACATCCAATACCCATCTTACAGTTAAGAAAACTGAAGTAGAGAGAGCTTAAGTGATATTGCTGGGCTCTCATGGCTAGTAATCTAGCCATGAAATTAATCTTGGCTCTACCAAGGTTATAGTCATTCAGCGCTGACTCTAGAATCAATGCTTTAAAATGGATGATGACTCTGAGGGATAGGGAGGAGTACACAAACACTGCTAAATTTTTAACTTGAGAAATTGGTTAGATGATAATTCTATTCACTGAGAGAGGGACTGCATGGGGGGTGACAGTATGGTAGAAAGATAAACTTTATTTGGTAAACATTAATTTTGAGGTTTATACACTTATGGACATATTCAATACTCTTGTTTAAATATGGGTCTGGAGCTCAGGGAAAATATGTAAGCTGAGTAAGACAAGAGGAGAACAAGATTGGATGGAATTCTAATTCTGGGCAATATCTTCATTTAGAAGATAGGAAAAATCCTCTACAGTAAACAATACCAATTACTCCAAGTTACTCATATAAGTTCACTTTCTTGTCATTTGAGTATTTCTGAATTATATCACTACTATTTTTTATAATAATTTATTCTAGAGCTACAGTGATTTGTAGTGCTTTTAGACAAATAAACATATAGTCTCATTTGATCTTCATGACAGTCTTCGAAGGGAGACAAAACAGATAGGAGGAATGGAGACTCAGAAAAGTTCTGTGATTTGCCCAGAATTACATGTGTTCGAATGTGTAGTCAAGCCATCTTATTTGACTTCAATTTTAGTACTCTTTCATTGCTATATGAACCTTTTCCTATGAAGACATTCTATTTATTGTTTACCACAGTGTGTAATTCATCATGGGTGCTAGGCATCTGCTCATTCTCCAAGGAATATGCGTTTAGCTGAAACAAGATTCTTTTTACACTTTACAGTTTCTGAATTATCATATTTAAAGCCACTACTAAATTATATTTCAGCATTTAATGGGACCATGTTTGTGCCGTTTTGCCCATCCTTCTTATTTAAAGTTCAGGAAATGAGGAAGAATAGAGGAACATTACCTGAGAGTTTTGAATCAGTATAAAAATATGTCTATCTAGCTATTGATTGGAAAATGAATTTTTTTCTTCTGAGGTTTTACAATTAAACACTAAAGTTCTTAAAATGATCCGTAATGCCTCATTTCATCTGGTTCTCCATTATTTCTGACATTCATTTCTTATTGAGCCAGAGTTTTTGCCATTCCTTCACCCCTCCATGTACATTTTTACCTTGAAGTGTTAGAACTCTGCTTTACTAGGAACTCCATTCCCAAGATCTCCCCCAGGCCCTTATCTCCTTTTTCGTTCATGTCTACCAACTGCCCAGCTTTTTATTACTCCCTATGTCTCTTTCTTGTTTTTTTTTTTTTCCTTTCTATAGCAATTACTATAATTAGAAAATTTACCATAATTTAAAAATTACTACAATTAAAATTGCTTTACTATAAAGTAATTACTATAAATTAAATTTTTAATTTAATTCATACTTACACTTTAATCTTTATTAGATATTTCCTCCCCACACTAAAATAGGAGCTGGATTTGTGTCTCTTTTTTTCACTGCTGCTGCTGCATCCTCAATATCAAGAACAGTACCAGGCAAACAGTAGGCACTCATTAAGTAGTTGATGAATGAATGAATAATATCTAGAGTTGTCCATAGTTACACACCTTGTGGGTGGAAGAACATGAAGCAAATAGAGAAGACTGTAATATACATGTGAATATTTTTTAGTAGACAATTTTTAGAAGATAAATTAGAATTAGAATACTTGCCATTCAGTACTATGTTTCATTATGCTGAAAAGCTGTCACATTCTCATCAGGGAACCTTTAGCTAATAGGAGGTACCAAAGATGCGAGCATTAAGATGGAGAGAGCATGGAAACCTGAGGCAGGTTATCTATGTTTCTTTTCCATCTGCCTACAATTTCACACAGATATTGTTAGGAATAAAGAAGGGAGGTAAGAGGAAGTATTTTGTAAATTGGAAGGCATTATAAAAAAATGCTTTCTAGCAGAAGTATTTTGCTAATACTACTTAGCAAAGACTTAGTGATTATATACTGGAAAAACTATGTGATAACCAGCCCTATCTAGTAGGTACGATTATTGTCCCAAAAGAACAATGTAGGGGCCAAGATTAAATGTCATCATTTAATTTGAAGAATATTCCTATAAACACCCATCATTTGGATTTGGTTCAATTTACTAATATTTTAGTTAATATATTTTTTATCTCCCTGATAAATCAAATTAATTTTATAGTAAAAACAAAGGTTGAAAGTTTCGAAAAATTAGTGCAGTTTCTTCTGGATTTGGGTTTATGATTAGACTTTTTCAAGATGCATTTTGAAAATATTCTTTCAGTTAAAAATCTCCCAATGTGATCTTCAAATTTTCATAATTTTTAAAATTAGAATCCCTGGAAACCTCATTACTTTTTTTAATACTCTAAAATAATTCTTGAAATATATTACGTTTTGTATAAGTTTTGAAAAAATTTCTCATCTCTAGATAGGTATTTTTAGTAAGACTCCTGATTTATTATTTATACTGTAATCATCTCCTAATAAAATCTTTTTGGTCTTTAAAAGATCTAACGTTCTTATCTTCAATAAACCACACTGAATTGGTTAAAACAGATTATAAATTATAAGGAGGGAGGGGAGAGATCAGAAGTGGTTCAGAGATGTGGTAAGAATGTGGCCAAAACTCAAATAATAATAAATAAGAGTAATGACATTTTCATCTCCCTAGCTAGTTAATTGATGCTTTTGGTTCACCCGTTTCACAGTGAATAATAACTATTCCTAAATAAGACATAGTAAGCATAGCCACAATGTTGAGGTGAAAATATATTTAACTTCAGAATATTCATCTTTTAATTCTAGCTACTTAATTTACTTCTAGATCTCAATGTAGAACTGCCACCCGATTCCATATTTTCATAGTGTAACTACCCATATGCATTATTAGCTTTTCTATCTGTTGCTTCACTATTACCAAAGAGGAAGTGCTTTCTAAATTGGAAGGCATTATAAAAATGAGTTCTAGTAGTAGTAGTTTGTTAACCAATGAAGATATAAATTCACTGGGTATTAGAGAAGATCCACTGAGAACCTTTATAATATTGAACATCAAGATCTTGGGTCTAATTAGCATTTACTTAAACTGCAAGAAAAGTTAATGTAATTTCAGGTTTTGAAGAGTCTGAGAAGTATTTCTGGTAAAATCAGAAATATCAGATTTCCAGATCCTGGAAATCAAAAATAATTCAGGACATGAGAAATCTTCAACACATCCTGGATTTTTAAACAAGTCTTTAGAAAACATAAAAGTGATCACTTTTAAAACCTTAGCTACAACAGTGGGAAGATAAGAATCAATGAAAATGTACACTGTGGACAAAGTTTTTTGTTTTTCTTTTTTCTGGAAAAGAAGTCATGGGTCATAGACTAAGAAGAATACTCTTTGTTTCTGGGGCATTGTGCTCCCCAAATCACAGTAATTAAATTCACCAAGAATATAAATCTTTCACTTTCTTTCACTCTCACTCTCTTTCTTTAGATCCTAGTTATTCCTTCGTGGTTCTCTTTTCACTATCAAGGCATATGTTTAATGAGCAATTAAAATTGCTCTAATAATGGATGATTCATCACCTATTATCAGAAAAATATACAATGATATCTGACAGTATTATAGACATCATATTTATTGATTCACTATAATTAAAATTTTAATGAATAACTGTAAAAATGTAAATTTTTAAATTTTAACAGGTGAAAAATATGTGGTATGAGCACCTTTCCTACATTCACAGTGGCCATTGATAATTGGTTATAAAACTCTTTCCTGCTGACCCAGCGAATGATCTAAGAATCTTTGTCAAAACCTACCTGCATTTAGTGTCCTTTCCTTAACAATCAAAAAATCTAAAATATTGTCTTTATCTTTCAACATAAAATGATTATTTTCTCTATCTTTTATTGAGTGGCATAATAGTATAAAGTAGAAATCCAGTCAACACTTTAAAACAATGCTCAGTTTCTGATTAGTTTGGAAGTAGTGGTGGTTATAGGTCTTGGTATATTTGATTGCCCTGAGAGGTGAACCTGCATCATAAGTCTATGATGGTGTGATTGGCTGGAATAGAGTGGATAATGCACTACATTACTCACAGCCCATCACCTATAGAGTGAAGAAGGTTGCATAATAACCACAGTAATTTAATCTTTGCAGTCTTTGTTTTTTTTTTTTTTTTTCTTTTTAAACGGAGTCTCTCTCTGTCACCCAGGCTGGAGTGCAGGTGAGTCAAAAGTTAGGAAGTTGGAATTCACTTTCTATATATCTGTGATATGATAGGGACTCACAGATGTATAGAAAGAGAATTACAAGTTATAGAAGATAATTCCAAAGTTAGGAAGTTGGAATTCTTTTTCTATGTATCTGTGATATGATAGGGACTCGCAGATATATAGAAAGAGAATTCCAGCTTCCTAACTTTTGACTCACCTGCAGGCTTACATATAGCTGAGTCAAAAGTTAGGAAGTTGGAATTCTCTTTCCATATATCTGTGAGTCTCTATCATATCATAGAGAACAGAGGTGTGTCCCAGTGAAGGCATGTTGGCATTTGCAGAGGACAGTTCCTTGTTGTGCAGGACTCTCCCTCACACTGAAGGATGTTTAGGCTCTCCCAGCTACTATTCCTTAAGTTCAGCCCCTCTAAGTTTCAGTGTCTGTGAAAACAAAAAAAATCCACCTTTTTTCATTTCTAGGTTGTAAGCATAGTAAAAAAGTTTTGTGTTATGTTAATTACTTGCTCTTAAAGATATATATACACATGTCTTATGTATATATATATGATGCATATATCTTATGTATATATATGATGCATGTGTGTAAATATATGTTTTTTATTTATTTATTTATTTATTAGATGCCTCACAAACCAGCCATTACATCTAGCCAAAGATTTTTATCAGGAATACTGAGGTAAAAGCAAACATCTAGCCCTAGATACCTGTTGGATAAAGGTGTATATTCTGCATATAAAGCAATAGATAGCCAAAGATGAATTCAAATTTATTTTTAAATAAAATCCACAAAAATTAAGGGCTTTGATAAATGAATCTTTCACATGCCTAAGCTTGTTTTCTTGTTTGTTTTTAAACTCCACAGGTTCACGCTGTTTTCTCATCAGAGAAAGATGGTTACTTCTGTGGTGTATTAGAATGAATAACTATAATGACGAGAGAGAATGATGTTCTACAAGGACAATTCTAAAGTGTGGTGAGATATATGTTGATTGAAAAAGGAAGGAAAAATACAGCTTAATAATACAGGAAAATAAAAATACAGGAAAAATAAAGCTTAATAAGAGAAGAGAGAATGATGTTCTACAAGGATAATTCTAAAGTATGGTGAGTTACATCTTGATTGAGAAAGGAAGGGAAAACACCGCTTAATAATACAGGAAAATAAAAATACCGGAAAAATAAAGCCTAAAAATAGAAACGGAACACATTCAATGTGTCCCTTTCTTAACCACATTGCTTTAAAGAGCTAAACAGATGTTGTAACCATGGTAAGGAGGCGAAAGGCCATATGTCATACATAACACTGCCACTCCTTCCTTCTCTGGGTTGTCAGTTGTTCCCGGTCAGACTCAGGAGATGGCAGGTTACAACAATAAAATGATTACTGATACTTATGGAACTCAATGTTGCACTCTTTGTCTCTGTTAATCTTCATGTAACTCTTGTCTGGCTGCCCTCCAGGGAGCAGCCTCTAGTTTGGTTCCACCTCAGCCTCGATGCAGAACTCTGGGATTTGCAGCATTCTGCCCCAGAGCAAACCCTCCTCCACAAAACACGGAGCAAGAGAATGTAATGAAGATTTCACAGGGGAAGGAGCAGATAGTTCACATCTCATAGAACAGAACAGAGCAAATAACTTAATGCAATTCTCCATTGGATGTTTTTATTTTCATCTGAAATCCCTTCTTTAATGAGCAGACATTAGGTTTTCCCTCTCTCTTTCTCCCTGCCTTTCATAGCTCCACTATGACTTATGATGCTGGTTCACTTATCAGGACAACCAAATATGCCAAGATCCACATCCAACATTACTAACAAGCTAATCAAACTAATCAACCCAGCTGTGGCCCCAAATTTGTAAATAATGCTTTGCAAAACAAAAAGCCCTATAGTTAATGGGGTTCTCCATTTTTATTAAGTGGCTAAAAAAGTCATCAAACCTTCATCTAGCTGGCCTTCATCTAGTTGTAAGTAAGGTTACTTTTGAAAACTCCTCTGACTAAGTCTCAATAAATTCAAAAAGAAGTATCTCCCATTTCACCCTTGCACACACACTTTTCAAGCCGCTTATCCCAGTACCCATCACTGTACCAAGTGAGCTCAGATATTCCAGCACAGAGGAAGAGGAGGGAATTGAGAATCAACATCTTGGGTCCTAGCTCTTAACAAGGTTGAATATTTATTCAAGACATTTGAGCATCAGATTTTTATTTAAATGTTGATAATAAAATAGAAACATAAAACCCTAAGCTTGACAAAATTGCTTTATATATACTTTACTTCATTTGATCCTTGCAACAATCTTAGCAGAAAGTATTGGGAAATACTTTCTTTCTTAGCAGAAAGTAAGGGAAAGTATTGTCCTCAGTTTCCAAATCAGAACATCAGGGAGGTATAAGAACTTGCTCCAAGACACACAGCTGTGGCTGGGAATGGTGGTTTATGCCTGTAATCCCAGCACTTTGGGAGGCCAAGGCAGGCGGATACCTGAGGCCAGGAATTCAAGACCAGCCTGGTCAACGTGGCAAAACCCTGTCTCTACTAAAAATACAAAAAAGTAGCTGGACGTGGAGGTGCATGCCTGTAATCCCAGCTACTTGGGAGGCTGAGGCAGGAGAATTGCCTGAACCTGGGAGGCAGAGGCTCCAGTAAGCCGAGATCGCACCATTGTACTCCAGCCTGGGCAACAAGAGCGAAACTCCATATCAAAAAAAATAAAAAAATAAAAATAAAAAGACACACAGCTATTGTATACAGTGAGATTTGATCCCTGATATTCTAATTTCAATCTAGTACCCTTTTTACTCTATTGTGTTGCCTTATTCATAGATAGAGGAAAGTAAAAGTAGGTTCTAGATATTTGTTAAAATAATTAATATCAGAAGTAAATGCCTCCACTCCAAGAGAGAAAAGAAAAGTAAAAAAGCCATTATTTTAGACTTAAAACTGAACTGGAAAAAATATTTTCAAGCATAGTATGAAGCTGACAGTCAACAAGTTTATTGTATTAAACATCCTTTTCCATCATCAATTTTCATAATTTTTTGAGAGAGGAAGGTACTCTTTATCTAGAGAGTTTTCACCATTTATTATCAAGGTTTTAGACTTTTACTGTATCATTACTAGAAATGGCAGTCACCTAGCCCATGGAATTAAATCTGCTATGTAACATTTCTCAAATAGGCATTTAATACCCTCATTCAGGAGGCACAAAATCAGTTTCTTTGTCACTATTAATATGCCACCTGGCCTCAGAAATGGAGTCTGGAAGATAGCTTTATAAACAAGAGCCTAACACATCATATGAACACAAAGACAAGAAAATGAAAAAAGAGAACTTTGGGCTCTTTTTATATAGATTTCTAGGAACAAGTACAAGATCAGTTAGTTTTCCCTTTTTACTCAAAACTTAATGAGACAGTCGAGTATAGCCACGAGTCTATCCCACAGTGAAATAAACCTGAATGTCAAGATCACCTTTCCTACCATCTGCAGTGAACTCCATTGCTGCCAGTTTATAGATTATGGAAAAACTTGATTAGGCAAAGAGGAAAAAAATGTTTGAAAGAGAAATGAGTCACATAATAACAATTCATCTTTGCTAGGTATTTTGAATCTGGGGTTCATCAGAGGATACATAACACTCCAAAATGACTCTCGAAAATATATTTCTTCTTTGCTCTGGGGAAGGACGTGTAGTTTTCATAAAACTCTCAGAGACACTCAAAATCCAAAGAAAGGAAAAGCTGTTCAGTCTGAAGATGGACTCAGCCGCTGGGTCGTCTGACTCAAAGCTCAATCTTTCATTTGCAGATTTGCATCCAACACTTTACCTCATTTAATCAAATCCTCTTCTTTAGTTTGGCATTGTAATAACTCATGATAAACATGTCTCCAGTTTTGACTGCAGGCTTGAGATTTTGTGCCCAGACTTTGAAACTTCTCCGCTCAGAGACCTTTCAGCTTTTTTCGTTTTGTTTTGTTTTTGGTTCCATGGCCTTAACCATGGAAAACCCCTACAGATAAACTTTCATTGGAGAGACCTCTATGAGCTCTAAACTTGTGATATTCAATTTCCTACTAGAGATCTCCACTTGGGTTTCACCCAGATGTTTACAGATTAACATAATCAAAATAAACCTCAACACTGTACTATAGTACCATGGCCCCCACATTTGGAGTTTTCGCATCCCTGCCAACACTTAGCATTCTACGACACTCTAATATTTGCCAATATGATGGGTATTAATCTTGTTTAATTAGCATTTTTCTAATTGCTATTGAGTTTGAGTAATTATTTGTTTGTATGTCCATCTCCCAACTAGACTGTAAATTCCCTGCAGGTAGAGACCAGGGGTTCTCATTTACATTTCCCTAGTTTCCAGAACAGTATGTGGAACATGCTCAAGATCAATAACTTTCTATTTACTAAGTGAGTAGATGAATGAACTCATCAGAATCCCAGAGATTGCTGAAAAAGTGGCCTCTAGTTAAACAGAAGTGGGCTGTATATTTCAAATTCAGGTTTAACCAAAGCTAAATATAGAGAATTGACACAATTTACTTTTAAAAAGTTGTAAGTAAGGTTACTTTTGAAAACTCCTCTGACTAAGTCTCAATAAATTCAATTTCCTTCTCAGTGTGTGGCACAGGGAAAAGAGGATGATTTCCAGAGTCAAGCGTGTCTGTTTTTGCATCATGGCTCTGACCAGTACCACATTTGTGACCGGATGCAAGTAATTTAAAGTCTGGGGGAAAATAATACCTATTTCACGGAGCTCATTTATAAATTGTATTTGAACATAGCAGTGTATTATGTTTGGTGTGTGATATATTAGGTGGTCAGTAAATGGTAGCTGTTGTCATTTTTGTTGTAAAAATTTCATAAAATTTCAAAGTACAATTTGAATTGAATTTCCATTCTGTTCAACACGAGTTATCTTCAAGAGAAGTATACTACATATTCTATGTGCTCTGCAATGCCATTAATTGATTTTTGCCATTTTCAGGATGACTGACTTATTGATGCTAAACAGCTTCATTGAGGTGCTGGTTTTTAAATCACAAGTTTCTGACATAAAAAAAAATCTGAGGATCTTATTTTGTGTGTGTGTGTGTGTGTGTATGTGTGTATATATATATATATATATATATATATATATATATATATATTGCTGATACCATCAGTAAAAACAAAAAAATACAGAAAAAAGAACTTTAAGGGAGCATATTTAGCACTATTATGATTGTACTAGTGACTTATTTAAGTCAAATTTTAAACAATTTATTAAGTGTGTGTTTAGTGTATTATGTTTAGTGTAGCAACGTGTATCCATCGGTTTTGTTGCAAAGATGCTTCCTGAGAAACTGCTCTAAATTCAATGGCCTACGACAAAAAATCATTTATTCTTTTTAAAATTATTTATTATTTTATTTTTTGAATATTTTTTATTGTTATACTTTAAGTTCTAGGATACATATGCAGAATGTACAGGTTTGTTACACAGGTATACGTGTGCCATGGTGGTTTGCTGCATCCATCAACCTGTCATCTAGGTTTTAAGCCCCACATGCATTAGGTATTTGTCCTAATGCTATCCCTCCCCTTGTCCCCCACCCCCTGACAGGCCCTGGTGTGTGATGTTCCCCTCCCTGTGTCCTCATTATTCAACTCCCACTTATAAGTGAGAACATGTGGTGTTTGGTTTTCTGTTCCTGTGTTAGTTTGCTGAAAGTGATGGTTTCCAGCTTCATCCATGTCCCTGCAAAGGACATGAACTCATTCTTTTTTATGGCTGCATAGTATCCCATGGCATATATGTGCCATGTTTTCTTTATCCAGTCTATCATTGATGGGCATTTGGGTTGGTTCCAAGTCTTTGCTATTGTAAATAGTGCTGCAATAAACATATGTGTGCATGTGTCTTTATAGTAGAATGATTTATAATCCTTTGGGTATATACTCAGTAAAGGGATTGCTGGGTAGAATGGTATTTCTGGTTCTAGATCCTTGAAGAATCACCATACAAAAGCGTTCCTATTTCTCACATCCTCTCCAGCATCTGTTGATTCCTGACTTTTTAATGATCACCATTCTAACTGATGTGAGATGGTATCTCATTGTGGTTTTGATAACAAATCATTTATTCTCAGACCCACATTTATATGTTGACTAAGCTCTGGACATACCAGACTGGTCTCAGCTTGGCTTGGTTCCAAACTACAGGCTGTGATCAGATCTGCTATATATGCTTTTTATTCTCCGTGGACTAGTGAGCTACTCATGACATGCTTTTCTTTAAGCAATAGCAGAGGTGCAGAAAGCAGGCCCAACCACAGCACATTGGCATTTGATGACTTATCTGTGATATCACTAGTGATGTACAGGCTTGGTGGAGGAAGTAATATGGTACTTCAAGGAGGCACAATTTCAATAGATAGAAGGAGAAAGCAAATTAACCTTAGTCAAGCACTTATTGTATATCAGGCACTTTATATAAGTCATTGTATTTATTTCTTATTTTTATTTTGTTTATTTTATTTATTTATTTATTTTTGTGATGGAGCCTCCTTCTGTCACCCGGGCTGGAGTGCAGTGGCGCGATCTTGCCTCACTGCAAGCTCCGCCTCCTGGGTTCATGCCATTCTCCTGCCTCAGCTTCCCGAGTAGCTAGGACTACAGGCGCCCGCCACCACACCCAGTTAATTTTTTTTTTGTATTTTTTTTTAGTAGAGATGGGGTTTCACCATGTTAGCGAGGATGGTCTTGATCTCCTGACCTCATGATCCGCCCACCTCGGCCTCGCAAAGTGCTGGGGTTACAAGCGTGAGCCACCATGCCCGGCCCATTGTATTTATTTCTGACAAAAACCCTGTGTGAAGTGGTTGTCTTTATCGTCTTTTATAAATGAAGAAACAGAGGCTTAGAGATATGAAATAACTTGTTGGGGTCAAAAAGTTAGTGGTGGGGCTGAGGTTCAAAATCATGTACCCAGAGGCTATGTTTCATCCTATGCTAACTCAAGAAATAGGGGAAAAGTACATTTCAGGGTGCAGAAAAGCAAAAGCTTGCAAGTGGGAAAACACGGGATATATTTTGGCATTGGCAGCTAACCCTGTTGGGAAAGTTTGGTGTAAAAGCCAAAGGCATGGAAGACAAGGCCACTCAGATTGCACAACAGGCTAATTTGTGTTTAATTTTGAGCAGGCTCTGAAGAACCACTGAAAAGAAAATAGGTAGTTCAGAGATGCACTTTGGAAAGATTAATTCATCAGGTTATATGGAAGATAGGGAAACATTTGGAACTTCGCAGACAACTCAAGAAGTCATCACAATAATTGGAGTGGTAATGAGGGCTGACCTAAATTGGTGATGTGGAAACAGAAAGGAAGAGACAGATTGTGGAGGACACAAGCCAGGCAGAACAAACAATTTCCTGGCAACCTGTTGGATAGGGTAACTAGAGAAAGAAAAGAGCCAAGATTCAGTCCAATATTGTGCAGGGGTAACTACAAAACTGGTAGTGCCATTAATAAATGTAGAAAGGACAGAGAGAGAGCTAGATTGAAGGAAAAAGAATGAGTTCTGTTTTTGACATGTTAGGTTTGAGGACAAAACTATTTGAAATGCCTGACACTCATAAAAAAGGTTGACAGTAAGCTGTCGATTAGAATATGTTCTTACCTTCTTTCATACTAATAGAATTGTAGCTAAGCTATATGGCAATATATTCCCCAGACCCCTTAGATTTATCTAACAAGACTAAATTCTCACAAATGTTGTGTGAACAGAAGTCATACCTGTCTCCTTTAGACTTCTAAGTGTGCGCCTCCATGCTCTTTAGGCTTAAGTATTGATGATCAGAGCCACCTTGGAAGTCACATGCTGAAGGTTATAAAGCTACTAATTGCTAACCCACTGCAACACCCTCCCTAGAATGTTTCATGAATGTTCTATAATAAATAAACATCTATAGTCCTTAAGAAATGAACATCTATAGTCCTTAAGAATTTTTTTGATTCTTTTATTCTTAACAGTGCAGACCACCATTACTATTTCAGCAATTGGTGCCTTGCAGTCAGATTGTCATAAGAGAAACCCAAACTATGGAACATTAGATTAGCAGTTAAACTTGAAATCTGGAATTCTTGGATGCTGTGGTCACATGTTTTGCAAGTCAATTACTTGTAATAAATTGGAAGACAAGAACAAGTGCTTACCTAACCTAAAGCTCTAAGGAAAGTATTTGGAAAAAAGTGAAAATATCCTGTGTTGGCTGCTCCTTGTCACTTTTATCAAGGTATAAAAAACACAAAGAACCTAGTCAAGAATTAATAGGTTTGCCAGCAGAGATGGAAGGAAAGAAAGTACAGATATTTAGGACCATGTCTACCTACTCGTTTCTGTTTTGGAAAAGCTTCTGCATTTCACATAGCAGGAGATAAGACATTTGTAGCTGAAGTGCCTCTTGTGAAGACCTCCCAGTCAAAGAAAGGGAACTGCCTGCAAGAAAAGCAAATTGAAATATGGAGATGCCAGTCAAGCATCTATTCAGAGGGCCTTAATGGAGGCCCATTAAGGTAAGAGAGAGAGAGAGACACAGGGGCAAAAGAGCAAGGAAATAACAGAAGGCGAGGCTGTTAGTACATGCAGCTGGCAAAACCCAAACATTTTTGAGTGAATTATATTACTAAAGAAATCCTGAGCCTAGTCTGAAAAAGCTTTTGACTGTTTAAACAAACTTTGGGCTTTCAAATTTGTCCCAAAGATGAATATCCCTCAGGAAAGGCATAGTCCCTTAGTGGTCATTTTAGATGCAAGATGGGAAGTAGTAGTCAAAGAAGTACTTATCTCTATCAGAGAGCCAAGTGAAGGTCCACGGAAAACAATGGGGGAGAGAATTCTTTCCAGAAAGCACAACTAGGGTTTACTTAAAGAAATTCCTTTGCAGTAGGCCAGGCACAGTGGCTCATGCCTGTAATCCCAGCACTTTGGGAGGCCAAGGCAGGTGGATCACAGGAGATCAGGAGTTCGAGACCAGCCTGGACAACATGGTAAAACCCCATCTCTACTAAAAATACAAAAATTAGTTGGGCATAATGGCGGGTGCCTGTAATCCCAGCTTCTTGAGAGGGTGAGGCAGGAGAATTGCTTGAACTTGGGAGGTGGAGGTTGCAGTAAGCCAAGATTGTGCCATTGCACTCCAGCCTGGGCAACAGAGCAAGACTCTGTCTCAAAAAAAAAAAAGAAAGAAAGAAAAGAAAAGAAAAAGAAAAAGCAATTCCTTCACAGTCAGGCAGGCATCCTCACCTGCCTGCCCAAGGATGAGTTCATTATTGCTTTCACTGCATACACCTATTCCTGCTACCTCTCCTTTTGTTTTTCACTGGAATCTCCCACACCCTCAATAAATCTCTTGCCTACCTTATTACATCTGGGCATCTACTTCTTGGAGAACTATATTAATGGTATCAGCAGTGGTCCAACAAAACAGGTTTTAAGATGGGCTTAAGGACTGGCTCATTGTCTAGCTGCGAGGGGAACTCCATCTCATTTAGATTGTGGGGCATGGATAACCCCCTGGCACCAGGTGGAAGGCCAATCACTAAGCTTTCACCAACACCCATTTAGAAGAAAGCCCTGGTGGCTAGGAATGCCCTTAATGGTAGGATGATTCAGACATTTGAAAGGTATAATAGAAAAATATCTATAGGAACAGGGAGGTGGGCTGGTAATTAATAAGTTGCCTTGATACTTAACAGAGAGAGAGTGAAAAATGAGAGTAGTTAATACATTGTAAAGTCCATGTGTGAGAGCCAGCGGGCCTCTTTGGCCCTTCGTTCATGCGAGAAAGAGTGCGCACAGCTGAGGCGTGTGCTCAGGCCTCAATAGTTAGAATTGCAGAGCTCCCGTGAATTTTAACTGCTCAGCCCAGAAGGGTTGGGGCTTGACCTTATGCTAAGGTCAAGGCTTTGATTGAGAAAACCTGGGACCACTGAACTATAGGATAGGAACATGTGGGGCCTGTACCCTAAAAATTGGCTGTACAGGCTCCTCTGAACCCAGAGCATGATGGGGTAGCCGGCCTCTCCCAGACAAGAGCTAGAACTTCCCCAGTGTGAGAAAACAATGCAGCCTTACCCTGTCACGAGGTGAGCCCTCAGAAGATTCCCCCCACCTCTTCTGCTGGCTGCCAGCAATATACTGAGGACTGAATATCAACATAACCTGGATAGAGATGAGCTGGAGTGTGATAAGGAAGAGAAGATTACATTCACAAGGGAGCTTCAAGTGTTAGCTGTTATGCCTAGCAGCCTAGCAGAATACAAGACAATATGCATGATATGTTTGGGTTTTGAGGGTGCCTGATTAAGAGATCAACAACATAAGACTGAATAAGAAAGAATTCAATGACTTGGAGGCACTTTCTCAAGACACAGATTTGAACTCTGGCAAAGATGCTAGAGGATGAGGCAAATTTACTTCTAGGGTGACTCTTAGTGCTTTAAGAAAGTGATGGTTCATTCTGAGTGAAATAGAAATGCCTGAGTTGTCCTGGCAGATAATAGAGGCAGGAATCAAAAGGCTCAAGGAGTTGACATTCTGGCATAGAAACGTTTCATGAGGCTAATAGACTCACCATAGGATTAGACTCCATAGAAGGGCCCAGAGGACACCATCTCCACCAAGGCCATCAGGGATGTGCTGTGTGAAGTCACAGCATCAATAGTAAGTTCAGCTGTGGGTTTCTCTACAGACTAGAGATGATGGGAGGAGAAGCAGTTACAGAGCTAGGTTCATTAATGGCAATGGGATGATAGAGCCCCTAAATAATAGAAGAGTTGTCAGTGCTTACTCAGTAGAGACCAGGCAGCTGTAATTACTGTAAGAACTGGTAATATAAAAGAGGCAGCCAAGGGAGCTTGACCCACAGAGAGTTGTGGAGATGCTTAACCGAACATGGTGTCACTAGGGGCAAAATAGATGGGCAAACAACAAGTACGCTACATAATATATCTATAATCAGAAGAATGGGAGAATGGAGGAAAAGCATGTTGAGGGCTTGGCTCGGTTCCTGAACATGAGCCAATTTTCAGATTCAGAACTCAGTGAATAAAGAGATGATTGGGTTGTGGGGGAAGGACTCTGCAACACTGAAGTTCTGCCCCAAAGGATCCTAGTGAGTGGTGTGCTGGAGCTGACTCTTACCTGGCTCAGAGAGTTAACTGCATCTTTTCCAGTTACTTGATAGGAGCTTGAAATTTATCAAGGTAGGAGTATTTACACCATGGAAATTGGCAAACACTATGAAAGAGGATATTCTCCTCTTACATTCCTTACCCCCT
Source organism: Piliocolobus tephrosceles (assembly GCF_002776525.5). Taxonomy (NCBI): domain Eukaryota; kingdom Metazoa; phylum Chordata; class Mammalia; order Primates; family Cercopithecidae; genus Piliocolobus; species Piliocolobus tephrosceles. The sequence continues at coordinate 91,143,232 of NC_045446.1, forward strand.
GAGCTAGTTGTTAAAATACTTACCAGCACACCACTGCCTACAGTCATTTACTCAGGTACACTGGGAAATGGAAGATAACCAGATATTTTGAGAACAACTGGACACAGATTCTGAGTTGATATTCGTACCCAGAGACCCAAAGCATGATAACAATTCTCCTCTTAGAATGGAAGCTTGTGGGAGACAGGTGATAAATGGAGACCTGGCTGAAGTTTAGTGTACATTGGGTTTGTAGACATTTCCTAGTTATCAAATTAATAGTAAAGGACAAAATACTTGGCTATTTGAGCAACTACCTCAATGGCTTCTTGGCTTGTGAGAGTTTTCATAGTAGGGAAGTCTCTGAAACTGACCCCTCCTTACCCTCCTGGCCAAGATAGTAAATCAAAAACAATTTTGTTCCTGGTGTTGGCTGAGGTTGCCACCAGTAAAGCCCTAAAGGCTGCAGTGTCTCTTTTTAATTAACTAGCCTCGTCCCTGCAGAAGCCATATGCAAGCTGGAGAATGACCGTAGAGTGCATGCTCGGCCAAGTCATAGCCCAAATTGTAGCTTCCCTATTGAATGTCGAATCACTGCTAGCACCCATGAAGAAGCCCTCTAACACATGGTATGTGGCTTTTGATTTGCATATGTGTTGTTCCTTCTTCTGAAAAAAAATAAGAAAAAGTTTACATTTCCATTCCATTTTGCCCTGGGGGAAGCATGGTTCTCCCACTCTCTGCCATAATATAGTTTGAAGAAATAATTTAGACACCCTGCAAGGCATTACATTGATTTATTAAATTGACAACCTCAAGCTGAAAGGGCAGAATGAGCAAGAACTGGTTAGCATACTGGAGGCCTTGGTGATAACACACATGTGTTCCTGAGGGTGAGAAGAGAATCCTATGGAGATTCAAAAACCTGCCACTTCAGGAAAGATTCTAGGGGCATGGTCGGGCATGTGCTAGGACATCCTCTCTGAAATAAAAGACTAATCACTGCATCTTGCATTCCTTCTTACAAAAAAGTAAACATAGCACCTGATAGGCTTCTTTGAGTTGTGAAGACAATACACTTCAAGCCTGAGACTACTTCTGTGATCCATATACTGACTGCCAGCCAGCATTGAATGGGGCCCAGAACAGGTAAGGACTCTGTAGCAGGTTTAAGTACAAATACGGTCCAAAAGACCATTCAATGTTAAGGTTTCAGTGGTGGAATAAAGATGGAGGGTGGAATTAATGGAAAGCCCCCATTGGAGAACAATAATGCAGACTCCCGAAATTCCAGAGTAGGACCATACCATCTTCAGTGGAGAATTACACATTTTATGAAAAATAACTCCTGGTATATTCCTGGGCCCTGTGGAAACAGAATGCTTGGCCCTGGGACACCATGTGGCCGTGTCCAGAACTGCTGATTATTAGCTGAGTTTTGTTAGAATTAAGTCACATGAGTCATTTGGGCCCAGTACAGTCCATCATAGAAATGAAATGGCATACCCAGTATTGAGCCTGGATAGATCCAGAGTTCAGATTTAGCTTCATGAGCAGGTAGCCCAGACCTCCGTGTTACCCAGCACATTTGCTGCTGTGCTCTCCTTTATTTCACACCTATGCCATATGGATGGTCCTGTATAACCAGCTGAGCAGGAAGCAAAAGCTCTAGATTGACTTATGAGTGGGTCACCTTGATATGTGGGTGAAAGTTAAAAATAGATAGTGATTGCATTGCTGTCAACCTCAGGGATAGCCCTCAAAAGACAGCAGAGAGGAAAAGTCTTCCCAAAGCACATATCTGTCGATAGGATACCCAGTCATTCACTTTTTGTGGAAGTGGGCTGAGGTGAGACTATGACTAGATTCCTGGGCAGTGGTCAATGATCTGGCTATCTGGTCAGGGGCCTTGAAGGAAAAGGACAGGAATATCAGAAACAAAGAGGCCCGAGGTAGAGAAATGTGGATGGATATATGGGAGTGGCCAGAAAATATATAGATCTATGTATCACATGCTAACACCCACCAGATAGAATCAATCACAGAAGGCACACTGCACTGACCAACTTGACAAAATGACTTAATCAGTTGATATTAGCCAACTTTGGTATGTTAGTCCACCTGGCATTGCTATAAAGAAATGCCCAAGGCTGCATAAATAAAAGAGGTTTATTTGTCTTACAGTTTTTTTTATTTTTTTTTATTTTTTATTATACTTTAAGTTCTAGGGTACATGTGCATAACGTGCAGGTTACATATGTATACATGTGCCATGTTGGTGTGCTGCACCCATCAACTCGTCAGCACCCATCAATTCATCATTTATATCAGGTATAACTCCCCAATGCAATCCCTCCCCCCTCCCCCCTCCCCATGATAGGCCCCAGTGTGTGATGTTCCCCTTCCCGAGTCCAAGTGAGCTCATTGTTCAGTTCCCACCTATGAGTGAGAACATGCGGTGTTTGGTTTTCTCTTCTTGTGATAATTTGCTAAGAATGATGGTTTCCAGCTGCATCCATGTCTCTACAAAGGATGCAAACTCATCCTTTTTTATGGCTGCATAGTATTCCATGGTGTATATGTGCCACATTTTCTTAATCCAGTCTGTCACTGATGGACATTTGGGTTGATTCCAAGTCTTTGCTATTGTGAATAGTGCCGCAATAAACATACGTGTGCATGTGTCTTTGTAGTAGCATAATTTATAATCCTTTGGGTATATACCCAGTAGTGGGATGGCTGGGTCATATGGTACATCTAGTTCTAG